>NW_005842207.1:0-17553 GCF_000455745.1 Alligator sinensis | reverse complement strand
GGCAGCGTCCCCGCCCCCGCCCCCCCCCGCGGCGGGGCGAGCACGTGCTCCCCGCAGCCTCTGGGTGTCCCTGTGTGTGCACACGCGTGTGCCTGTGTGCGTGCATGTGCCTGTAGTGTGTGCACCTCCGTGTGACTGCTCAGGCATGTGTGTGTACCTGTAGTGTGCGTGCACACGTGTGCACATCTGTGTGCGCCTACGTGTACCTGTAGTGTGTGCGCACGCGTGTGCTTGTGCGCCCACGTGCGTACCTGAAGTGTGCGTGCTAGTGTGCCTGTGCGCGTGCTCATGTGCACATAAATGCCCATACCTGTAGTGTGCACATATACCTGTGGCTCTGTGTTTGTACACGTGTGGCTGTGTATATGCACACATGTTCCTGTGTGTGTGCGTGCATATGTGCATGTGCTTGTGTGTGCTTACGTGTGCCTGGGTATGTGCTTATGCACCTGTGCCTGCCTGTGTGGGTGTGTACATGTGTGCCTGTGTGTGTACCCATGCTCATGTGTCTGTGTGTGTGTTGCGGGGGGAGGCAGCCATCCCTGGGCAGGAGGTTGTTGAGGGCCGGAGGTCCTGTGCCTGGCCTCTGCTCAGGTCTGATGGGCCCACAATCTGCATCTGTCTGGGACTTCCTGCAGTGTCTGTCATTCCCCGTTGCTGCTTCTTGAAGGTGCAGTTCCTACCCCTGCTTCCCTTTCCATCCCCACCCCACCGCAGTTTGATGATAAGCTGCCTGTGGTCTGCGGGGGAATAGAGCAATTTTTTTTTCATCCCCCTTCTCTCCCTTGTGTGTCGGTTCACCCGCTGCATGGGCACAAGAGAAGTGAGGCCAGTCAGAGAGTCCAAGAGTCTGTGGAAGAAGACAAACACTTCCTGTGTACACCGCAATACTGCTTTGCTGTGATTCCTGGCATAAAGAATGTGAAAGGGAAAAGTCCAGCTGAATTTTGCCTCTGTACACCCCCTGACATTTACTACACAATAGTATACCTGTCCCATCACTGCCCAAAGTAGTATCCTGTGCAGGGGACAGATGGAGAACAGGAACTTGATAAGATACATGTTTTCCTGTTTGAGCAAATCATGTGCTAAGGAAACCTGAATTAAAGATGGCAAACTGATGAACTGGGTCCCCCTTGTCCCCCTTGCACCTGATGCAGTTATAGCAACAAGTCCACTCTGTTCCTCTTCCTCTATTAGGTCGTTTAGTCCTGGAAATCTTTACTCAATCTTTACTAGAGTAGTGCTTCTGAAGATCAGGTAATGGTTTACAACAAGGATGTCAAAGATGTGGCCTGCAGGCTGGATCTGGCCTATAGAGCCATCATCTGTACAGTGGAGCTCTTGGAGGGGTAGAATGAGCAGGCGCAGGCCCACAATTTAATTTTGAGGTATGGAGACTGGGTTTTTGGTTGTAGCTGTGTTGGTCTAAGGACATAGGCAGGCAAGGTTCTTTGGGTAGATGTGATATCTTTTATTAGGCCAACTGAGTAGTTGGGAAAAAGTTCTTTGCAAGCTTTTGGGCACAATCACCCTTCTTCAGGCATAGGGAGTCTCTGCTGTTCTGAGACTCCAAGAAATGAGAGAAGCTAGAAGTGTGGCAGGATGTCAGTGAGAATGTAAATAGGTACAACTTTTTGTTTTCCTAATTTTTGCCTGTTTACATTCTCACTGACATCCTGCCACACTTCTAGCTTCTCTCATTTCTTGGAGTCTCAGAACAGCAGAGACTCCCTATGCCTGAAGAAGGGTGATTGTGCCCAAAAGCTTGCAAAGAACTTTTTTCCAACTACTCAGTTGGTCTAATAAAAGGTATTGCATCTACCCAAAGAACCTTGCCTGCCGAGGTATGGAGATGTGTTTCTGCTGCAGGCTGAGCCATGACTGCGTTAATCTCTCTGGCTCCCTGAGCTGACGCAGCCCTGCTGCTACCACTGACCAAGGTGTGTGTGGAGTTGGCCAGCAAGGCTCCTTGGGATCTGAATCTGGCCGGGGGTGTTGCAAATGAGTTTGACATCCTTGATGTACACAATGTAGTTCCTGCTGCTCAGACTGGATTCTCATCCTGTGGGTCTTCAACTCGTAATAGAGGTGAAAACCATTCTCTCATTAGGGTGAAACAAGACGGGATCCTGAAACTTTCTTTTCTTAGGTGGGATCATGATATGAAAAAGGTTGAGAACCACTAGTTGAGAGCTTGCTAAACTTTTTGTGTTCCAGATGGAAAAACAATGATAGCATGCATATTTTTTGTGGTTTAATCTTAAACTGTTTCTCAACAACATCTGGGAGGTAGGGTGGGTTATAGTGACGCTAGTTAATTGCAGATTACCCTTGAAGACTGTAATCAGTAATTGGAGATTACTGGATTATATTCACTTCTACCATATATAGAGAAAACTCAGACATTGTTGCAAAATGAAAATAAGACAAACTTTCAAATTACATTTGAATTTAGTGAAGCATTTCTTGGAGAATCTCCAAAAAAGGTAGGTTTTGAGAAAACAGATTGAGGAAAAGATGTTGCACACAGATGTTTTGATTATTTTAGGGGGTCGGACTCGGTGATCTGTGAGGTCCCTTCCGACCCTAGCATCTATGAATACACTGGAGATTGAAAGCGCTTAGCCATGGGGAGATGAAGATTCTACCTGCTTGTTTTTGAAAATAGTTTTATAGAAATAAAACTAGGATTTGTATTCAAATACAGAACCTCATTAATGATCGCTTGTGATTGCTAGCTTCTGTATTTATAAAACATTTCTTCACTACATATGATGACAAAAACCGCAATAATGCCTCACAAAATATACTTTCTTCACTTATTTTGACCTTTATTCTTATTAATCTTTACTAGGAAATGTGAGAGATCCTATTCTGTAAAAGTAACTCTCTCAAAACCTCAGTCTTGCATACATCTGTTAAAACTTTCTTTGGGAGGGAGGTTCTAAGACACTGCCAGCATTTTTCAAAGTATGCATTAGCAACATAGACTCTAGTTTAGCAAAGGTTTATGTACACCTTTAATTTTTTGTTCAGTGGGACGAGCGGTGTGCCGTGGAGGGACTTCCCCCTCCCCCCCGCATATTCCAGATGAGCTGTGGTTCTGTCTTGCTCCTGCTGGCTGGGCAGCACCTACCCCAGCCCCACTCCCTCCCTTACCACTGGGGGGGGGGCGTTGATCTGCTCCCCCCCCGCCCTTTTCCTCCCCACTCCCCTTTCACCACAACAGACTTACCAGCTGCATGCAGCTCTCCACGCTGCTGGATTGTTCTCCTCGCTGCCCGTGTGCTGTGCTGTGGCTGCGCACATGCACGGGCATTTATTGGCCAAATTATCAGACAGTTCAGGCCGATTTCCAAAAGAGTCAATTTTATTGGTGCTGATCCAATATCAGACAGACCAATGTATCAGTGCACCTCATAAGTAGCTGAGATGTATTTCTAGTATTGAATGCGAAGCATTATCCTTGTACTAGCCTTTAGGGTTGTAGCTTTCGAACTTCCTAAAGTCATGGAACCCTTTCTTACCACTTCTGCTGTGGAACTCCTACCCCTATTCTAAAGACTAATGTGGATGGAGCCAGGCATCGGGCCCGGCCTGGCAATGGTGGTGCACCACCTGCCGGTCCCACTCCCAGTCTGCTTGTGGAATCCCCGATGACACATTGTGGAGCACAGGTTGAAAACAACTGCTTTAGGGTTTGGGAAATTATGCACTGACAAACTTGATATTCTATGTATACTGCTTTTAAAGTAATTAAATGTCTTCATCTTTTGTTCTAGATTATGTTTATTTTGAAAACTCCTCAAGCAATCCATATCTGATCAGGCGGATAGAAGAACTTAACAAGGTACATGAATATGTAAACATTTTTCTATAATACTTTAGAACACCTGATGTTCTTCCCTGTTGAATGCAAAGGAGCAATTATTTAAAAAACCCATAGAGCATTTTTCTGGCTCTGGCTCTTGTAAAGCTTCCATTAAAAGAATCTTCTGAAGACGGTGCTTAGGAGATTTGTGTTCATGTCATATGCAAGTACTTCTTATTGTATGAGCTATTGTAATTCTGTGCTGTGACATAGAAAAACAGTAATAGCTCATTGCTTGTGATCCAGAAAATTCTAGTAAAAAGCTAAAAAAAACAAGCCAGTCTTTTATAAAGATATGGGGTTGGATGCTCAGGTGTTTAGTAAGAGAATGAATTCTCTTACCCTCCTGGTGACCTGAATGATTTGGCACTGGGTGACAGTGAGTGACCACGTATTACCATTTAGTGTCTGTTCGGTGACCAATGAGAAATGAGTTGTGGGGTCTTTGACAATTTCTAATGGTCACATGGACACTGTTTTTCTGATGTTAATAGGACACTCCTTGTTAATAGTTCTTGGATAGTTCTTGGATAAAGACTGGGGACTTGAAATTTCTGTCTTTGTTAATAGAGTTTTCCCACAGCTGGATCAAGGCTTTTTTTGGTGGCATGGTGAGTATACATGAAGAATCTATAGTGAATCACATATTGTTTGGACTACATTTTATAGAGGATGCTGTAATATATTCTGCTAATATTCTATGAAGTATTATTATACCAAAAACTGTATATTGTTAGCAATAAAAGAAAATTGCTCTTATAAGCAAATGGTCACAATATATCTAAACACTTAAATTTTTTTAAATTTAGGTTTTTTATCTATTAATTCCCCAAATCTGGTATTTGAAAGGGGTAGTCTTTTTATTAATAGAACAGTATGTCACTGCCTTTATTTTTATAGTTATCCACTCACCTAGTAATTGCACATTATAAATTCCTTAATGATCGGTTTGGATTTTTATTAGAATATAGTATGTTTTATTTACAGCAATTAAAGCGACTTCAGTACTGTTCTAAATGTAGCATAATCTTGTTCGAGGGAGAGCACAGCCATTTATTGGATTTTAAAAGAGTGGTTTCCAGGACTTAGTCCAGATTCCTACTGTGGAAGTATGCACCTTTCATGTGTTAAGGATATCATACTGAGCGGAAAGAATATGGGAAATATGCTTTCATTTTTTTTCCACTTGTCTTTTTTCTGGAAGAAACTCAATACAGTAAAATTGAGAGATGCTCTATTTTCTTTAGAGAGAGTTTATGTATAGTTTAGTCAGTGTCTATGGCAATTTTTTAATATTCATAATAAAGGAAATGGTAAAAATAAAGTGTTAGCATAGTTTTGTCATCCTCCTGTTAAGGACCTAAGTCCCAGTAGCAAAAATCCTACAAAAAATGATATCCTTGATTTAGTTTTATAAGGAAAATAACTTTTCCATTGAGTTAGCTGAAGTAAGTGAATTCTGAAATCTTCTGAACTTTAGTGTAATGTATTGAACATGGTTTAAATTGCCATGATTATTTGAAGTGCATATTTTCACCTAAATGGAATTGGACAAAAAAACCCCATTCAACCGTATATACATATTCTTAAGTTAAAATGAAATTGTCATTGCTGCTATTAACAGTCTAACATGGAAATAAACTCTTAATAATCTGTTGCTGTCAATATAAATGTCCTGATCACGTGAACTGTAATTGATATGAGCTTCACTCCTTTGAGAAATTCTGTTGACTTCAGTAGGAGTACTTATGTGCGTGATGATTACTCATATGAGTTAAAATTGGTTGAATTGAGATACATGAGTCTAACAGCTCAGTGGAGCAAGAACAGACCTTGACTTGACTAATATACTCTTATTTTCTAGACTGCTAATGGCAACGTGGAGGCAAAAGTAGTGTGTTTTTACAGACGACGAGACATTTCCAACAGCCTTATAATGCTTGCAGATAAACATGCTAGTAAGTTGATTGTACGTTGTTTTTTCTTTTTAATGTTAATTGCATACGTTGAGCAGCTATAAAATTGCATTTATTTTATTGGTCACAAGAAAGTTTATTTTTAAAAATAGGGTGTTAATTAGCATGCTTTTTGGTGGTTGGCATTACCAGACTTTTGGCTCTGAGCCTGGAGGCAGTTCCTTTTCAGCAGGCCCTTGAACCCAGATAGAGTAGTTCACAGGATAAGATGCTTCCTTTTTATATTGAACTGTTTATGACAAAAAATACAAATAGAAATACTGGCTGCCTGAAATTTAGCAAGAGTCTTTACCTAGTCTGGGTGTCCAACCTGTCTCATGAGTGCCACAAGCTTCATGGGCAGCCTCTGTGTGTGACATGACAAATTGGAGAGTGGATAAGCAGCACAATGGCAGATAGGACAGGGAGCAGCAAGGAGAACATCAGATCAGGAAGGGGGCACAGGACAGGGAGCAGAAAGCAGAGCAGCAACTCAGGCAAGGGAAAGGGACTGGAGTGGTGCATACAGAGAATGCGGGGCTCATTTGTGGCATGTTGCCCTCCACTGATTTAGTTGGTGTTATGCATTAGAGTGATAGAAATATTCTAAAGTCCTAATGGAAAATATCTTACCCTGACTAAAATTTTAATTCAAAAAGCCTAAAACATATCTATCACGTGTGCGTGTATAAGAAGACCGAAGATCAAATTAATCCAAGGTATAACTCCACTAAAGCTAAGCAACTTTCATCAGAGGTGAATTGGACCCATCTGTTCTTGTATTATGACAGAATTATTTTAGACAAGGTACAATTATAAATTTATAGTTGGTTACAGGGTGACATATGAGATGCAGTACTTGTTTGGTAATATCTTTTATTGAACCAACTGTATAGGAGAGATGTTAGACACGTGTTGGGACACAACATGCCCTTCCTGATGTCTGGGGACCTGAGATACAGGTGCACTTGAAGCTAAATACCATGTTGAATGGTAAATTTCAGTATCTTCCATATTGTAGTAATGTCAGAGTGTTATTGTAGCTGTGATGGTCCAAAAGAGTATGTGAGAAGCAAGCATATTCTCTGGATTGTCACAGCTATAAAAACACTGGTGGCATATCAGGAGAATTAAAGTGTGTTCCATATGAATGTGAAAATTGTGTGTATACATGGAGAAAAAATATTATATTTAAAATAGTTGTGAGTGACTCAGTGTTTGGGATAAGCATAGATCTCTAGCCACTAAAACATTAAGAGTCATCATTTTACTGTTCTTTTTAGTCAGAAGCAAAATAGTGGTAGAGAAGAGACTTGCTTTCTGAATATACATCCGGTTTTCATTGTACCTATAATTCAGTCAGCTTCTCTCAAAGATCACTTTTATTTCAGTTTTTTCTAGTGAAACTCCTTTTAGAATCTAGGAATCCCACATTGGGATTTGTGTGAGAAAACAGTTATTTGTAAAACATTACATTCGCCCTTGTAAATACAGTAAAGGTAGAAGTTTTCAAAGTCACCAGTGACAGTTGTGCACATGCCAGTGAGGTTTGTTCTCTAAATTCAGTCTGTGCCTGAGTGGCTTAGTGGTTTTAAAAATCCCACCTTAATTTATAGTGTATCACTATATTTTATTCTAGTATATGTGCATCTTACAGCTAGTGGGTAGCACCATATACTCTGCATCCAGAGGTATGATTTGGAGACATACACCTTTAAACAAAAATTAAAACTTTTATTTTAGTTTCTAAAGCTAAATTGTTCATTTGACTCATGTGAGTAGCTGTGGTGAAGACAAATGAGCAGGATATGACTTTAAGGTTTTTCTAGATAAGCTGAGGTGGCTTAAAATTTTCTGTACTGGTAAGTGACACTTCATAACTTAGAATAAATATAAATATCTGAAATATGTAATTGAAAATGTTTCTGATCGTGAGTTAGATAAGCAATTAAACCCTTTATAATATCATTTCCTGGACTTAAAAACATGCAGTGTGCAGGATTTCTTACTGAAGAACTCAAGTCTTGCTTATAATTTTAAAGGAAAGTTTTCAATCTTAAAAAGACTTTCCTGTCTGCCATTTTTTCTACCATATCTAAGGTCCAATTATTTCATGACTGCTTTACCTTGCTCCCCATCACTATGGTCCCTGAGCACCTTCCATAGGAAATTGGTAGAAATAGCAAAGTCCCTAATGAACCTCATTAAGTTTCTGACACTTCTAACTTTTTGAGGTAGGAAGTTTGCTTAAGGATTGTTGCCTTTGACTTCTAAATACGCATTAATTTACTTCTGGGTTTGCTTCCTTTTTTAGACAACAGGTATTATTGTGAATATCGTTCTGTCTGAGAAAAGATGGGGAGAAATATTTTTGTGCCCTTTTTAAGTGTATTTTCATTGTGCTTTAGTCAGCAGCTTGGTATAATGGTTGTGTAAATGGTCTGCTTTTCTTCTGTATTGCACTAGCAGTTTGAAGTTGGTCAAGGGTAAAACTAGTGCAAATTTTATGTCAATATTTTGGGAAAAAAATAGTTTTTAAAGAACTTTCTTCTGATGCTAAAAGCATAGCAAAATATTTAATGTTGGGTTTGTTTGATGTTAAACACACTGAGCATGCTATGGTGCTTCCTGGCATTGTAGGTGAGATGTGTCATGGGCTGGGCTTCTCGGCTGCTGTATATTTCACAATACACAGTAGTTTCCACTATGGCCATGCCACGTGGTGCATCATAGGTGTCATATGACTAAGCTGCCTCATAGAAACTCTAGCCACAAAGGCCAGTTTCTGAGAAAAAGCATAGGGGCATTAGAACTACAGCTCTCATGAGTTTAAAGTCAAACTTACTTGAAATTGTTTTCCATGCTTGTTTCTACATACCGAAATAAATATTTTGATTCAGAAATGTCATGTTGGTTTATTTTGATCAAAGATGTTGAAACAAAACATTTGGACATTTTTAAATTGAAATTTTGTAGATTTTTTTTTTTAAACCAAATATTTAAATATATCAACTCTTCTCTTGGTTTGGGATGAAAGCATATTTGTTGCTAAGCAAAAAGTTCTGGTAATTGTTTTTGTCAAAAGAAAACATGAACAGTCTTGGAAAAGAGAAAAAAAAATCCTTTTAAAACCCCACAAAATGGAAACAAGGCACTTTGTGAAATTAACATGTCTTAGACATGGTTGATTTTTATCAAGGGAGCATAAAATGTTTAGTATTTTTTACATGTCTTTAGGAAAACTCTGAAGGCCCATGCCATTTAAAAGATGCAAATATGTCAAGTGTTTAACCAAGCAATTAAAAAAATTCATGTTGACAGTGTCCCCCTAAGTTTTCAACACCTGAAATTGGCCTGTGAAGCAATTTTTGTTTTTCTCCTGGGAGAAGTGAATTTAACATGTCATTTTTATTTTTCTACTAGCATCAGGGATAATGTCAGTCCAATTTTATTAGCTAACTGCAGCTGCAGGGTAAAGCTGTCAATGCTATTTTATAGATCTTTGAAGAAATTACTACCCCCACATTCTCCCGCCTTAATTTCTTGTAATTGGATGGTAGAAATATTGTGCTGAACTCTGCTCAGGTAAACAAGAGCTGAATTTAACCTATCCAAAATCCAGACAGCATTTCCTAGCTTTCCAGAATATGCAGTAACAGCTTAAGAAGAGGTAGTTTTTGAGTTTGAACTGTTTATAAAGTACCTTATAAGTTTATACTGTCGGAGTTGACTTGTTAAAAATGTAACAGATATTTAAAATATCACACATTATGTGCTCTGATCGATCAGGTCTTTAAAGTGAGGATTGCAGTGCAGGTAAAATCCGAACTTTCTTGTGGGGCAACTTGCTAACTGTGAAACGTTTGCCTCCGTTCCTTTGAAGCATTCTTATCATACTATCCCATCATTTTATTCAACTGAAGGTCTTTTGAGCAGGCCCGAGTACTGAGTGCAAGATTCTTTTAAATGTCAGTTGATCAAAGGGCAAAGCCCTTGGATATTTGAATCCCTAGTTGCAAGACTGTCAGTCAGACGCTGTCAATCAGCAGTGCCTGTCTGGCACTAATAACAACAACAACAATAAGATCAACAGCAATAAAACAACAACACGATGATGATGATAACAACAATGATAATAATAATATTAATAATAATAATGGCTGTGTGCCTGCTCACAATAAAAAAATGCATTGGTCAGAGCCAAAATGTAAAATATTTGGTGCCTAAAATCAGAGTTCATAGGTAAGAGATTTTCAAACGTGGTGATCACCTAGCACTTTTAATGTGCATCTGTCATTGAAATAGGCTTGGTTTTGTAAGTTACACTGTGTCTAGTTCAGTCCTCTCCTTACTTAACAGAGCTTTATGGCTTAGCCTGTGGGGGAGGAAGAGCAAGCACAGAGAGCAAGCAGGAAGATGGGTGCAAAAAAAGAATGAACAACAAACAGGAAAGGGAAGGGCAAAGTTAGGCATAGCTTGCTCTAGACAGACAAAACAGGTAAGATCAGCTATAAATGAGAAAGCAAGAGAGAACGTCCTGTACGCTAAGGTGGAGTAAAGGGAGTTATCGCTTACAATTAGTCAGGAGGAAAAAGGTGCATAGGACTAATCCAGGATGATCTGAAAGTTGTGGGTGAGGGGGTAGAGCCGTAAAGTCAGAGGTGGGAACGTGCCTAGGTTATGCACTTGGGTTCTAGTGGAGGGGACTTCTCTTATATTATTTCCTTAGTAATAGATTTAGGTTGTTGGGTTGCCTGGCAACTTTATAAGCCCTGTAGGACACAGGTTTGCAACCTGTGGCCCATAGGCCAGATCTGGGCTGCAAATCCGTTGTATCTGGCTCATAGATATGGGATTTCAGCAGCATTTGATGGTGGGGGGCTTCGGCTGTGGCCACTTTCCTTGTACTGCCAGGGAGACAAGTGTTGGTGGTGGGCACTTTCCCCGTGCTGCTGCGGGTAGTCTTCCCTGTGTTGCTGCAGGGACAAGTGACAATGGTGGCCAGGTCCTAGTGTCCACCCTTCCACATCTAACCTGTGGTGGGTCATTCTGGCCTGCAGCTGGAAAAGGTTGCCTACCCCTGCTGTAGGATAGGCTCTGAATAGGTTTGGGCAGGTGTTTTATCAAAGACTGCCATTTTCTACAGGCATTCTTTTGCATTCTTTCTGTGCTAATGAAGTACTGTTGCAGTCCTGTGTGTGTGTTAGTGCTACTGTTATGATTCCTGGTCTGGTTCATTTTGTTAACTGACTTAGAAGCCCTTGGTTTCTGCCTTATTAAGAGTTTGCCAGTTCACTGATGTGCCAACCTCCTGGCTGAACGTCTAGAATAGTTGTGTAACACAAGTGTTTTATGTGGTGAAAGATCCTATACTTCATCATAGAAATCATGGAAACTAGAAACATAGGGGAGCTAGAAACAATGAGGGAGATTCTACAAACTCATTAGGGTAATCCGTTCTAGTATGTAACCACTCACATAATTTGAATAATTTGCTCTTTCTAATAATTCCAACAGAATTTCTCTTGTAATTTTAAGTCCATTATTACTTGTCCTGTCTCTTGTGGACACAGAGGGTTAATTGCCACCTTCCTTATAGCAACCATTTTGTATTTGAAGACTATCATCAATCCCTCTCTCAGTCTTCTCTTCTCCAGACTAAATAATCTAAACTCTTCCAACCTAATGCAACATTTTTATTATTTTTACTGGATTTTATAAGATTTTATTTCTCAGGTTTAGTTGTTCACAGAAACATTTTGTTGATTTCTATTATTTTGTGTTTGGTTTATGATGCTTTGTTTTATGCCTTGAAGTAATACTCCATGAATTAGGCAAAGTCCCTATAAAATAATCTAAGGTATAATGATCTTGGCAAAAAGATGCTTCTCAAATAAATCCCAGGATGTCATACTCCCACTGTACTCGGTCTTGGTGAGGCTGCAGCTGGAGTACTGCATCCAATTCTGGTCTCCACAATTCAAGAAGGATGTCGAGAAAGAGATTGAGAGAGTCCAGAGGAGAGCCACACGCATGATCAGAGGGCAAGAGAATAGGCCTTATGAAGAGAGGCTGAGAGCCACGGGACTCTTCAGCCTGGGAAAGCGCAGGCTCAGGGGGGACCTGGTGGCTGCCTATAAGTACACAAATGGTGTTCATCAGGATCTGGGACAGGGCCTGTTCACCAGAGCGCCCCAAGGAAAAACAAGGACCAACGGTCATAAACTCCTACAAGACCATTTCAGGCTAGACATAAGAAAAACTTTCTTTACTGTGCGAGTCCCCAAGACCTGGAATAGACTCCCTCCAGATGTGGTGCAGGCACCTACTCTGAACTTATTCAAGAAACGCTTGGATGCTTATCTTGCTGGGGTCCTTTGACCCTAGCTGACTTCCTGCCCCTGGGGCTGGGGGCTGGATGGCTGGACTGCTGATTTTAATCTTTAGAGCTTACCTGATTCTTGTTTAAGAGCTGTTGAACACTCATGTTTCATGTGCTGTAGTAGTGAATATTGATGTATACCAGGGGTGGGCAAAATGTGTCCCGTGGGCTGAATCTGACCTGCCGGGCTATTCTGTCTGGCCTGCAGGGCCCCTAAAAAAATTAGAACATTAATTATTGTCTGCCTGTGGCTGCCTGTCAAAAATGACAAGGTGCCAGTGGTGGCAGGACCCAGTGGTGTTAGCAGCAAGACCTGCCTGGCCCTGCTCCACCCCCAGCTCCCTACCAGAAGCTTCTGCTTAGCAAGCTTCTGGCCTGGCAACCATGGAGCTGTTCCCCAGCCCTCCCTGCATCTGAGAGAGTTTCAGATAAGAACAAGCGGAGGGTGAAGGAAGGATCACTAGTGCAGCAGGAGCCAGCTGAGCCTGGCTGGCACCACACAGTTCCCGGCTGCATGGCCAGGATCACAGGATACAGCAGGAGACAGCCTAGCATGACCCCTGCAGTTCCCGGCTGGCTCCTGATGTGCCGTGTGGTCCCAGCCATGCAGCCAGGAACCATGTGGTACTGGCTGTGCCAGGCTGGCTTCTGCACCATGTAGTTCTTGGCTGCATGGTTGGTACAATGCGGTGCAGCAGGAGCCAGCCAGGAACTGCAAAGGTTGGGTTGGGCCGGCTTCTGCTGCATCCTGCCATACAGTCCTGGCCATACAGCTGGGAACCGTGCACTGCCAGAGCAATGGGTGGAGGGGTGGGGGATCAGTGGTGGCGGGTGGGTAACGAAGGGAAGCAGCGGGTCAAGGGCAGCGGCAACAGGTGTGGGGGGGAAGTGGCAGTGAGTGGGTGGGCAGGACCACAGTGCCCCAGGGCCAGGACTCTCAGCAGCAGGAGCCAGCCGGGAACTGCATTCCAGGAGCAAGCCAGGGACCACTGTATTCTGCAGTCCTGGCTATGTAGCTGGGAACCATGCACTGCTAGAGTGGCAAGCAGGCAGGGGGAAGGAGCGGCAGTGACAGGAAGGTAGGTAAGTGGCACAGGAGGGGCAGTGGCAGAGCGGGGAGGAAGTGGCAGTAAGTGGGCCGGGGGGAGAGCAGGGTCCACACCAGTGTCCCAGGGCCCACACTGTGTCCCAGGGCCAGGGCTGGCAGGAGCTCAGGGTAGGGCAGCAGGATCATGGAGCCTGGGCTGGCAATGACTCTGGAGCCAGGCCAGCCCCATCCCTTTCTTTGCTGGTAGCCTGGCCACGTGCAGCCCTGGGGCTTGCTGGGACTGCGCACCACCGGGGCTCTACATGCTGTAGGCTGTGAGTGCCCCGAGGCCTTGCCGTTTGCTGCTATCATTGGTGGCAGGGGCTGTGTGCAATGAGGTAGGGGAGCATTTGTGGCGGGGGGGGCATAGGGAGGTCCCACACATATACCCCACCATACACCCACACCCCCTCACATACCTCAGCCACCCTCCCTCACCATACACCACAACCCCCCGCCACCCTTCCCCACACACAGTTACCTATAAACCCCGCTCACATCCCATGCATCCATGGCCCCCCACAAACCCCATACCCACCTACCCACCCCTCCACAAACCTCACACAGACATCCACACATACACCCTCCCCCACACCTCACATACACATACACCCACACACATTCACCCACATCCCCCCACCAAGCCCTGTACCCACCCACCCATATGCCCCACACCCTTCCATACCCCCCACAATATACAAAAGTAAGAATTCATTTTAAGCTATTATGCAGTCATCTCTATGTACACTATGCAAACACACACAAATCAGGACAAAAATATTCAAAGATTTGTTTAAATCATATTAATGTATGTTGTTTGATTTTTAGAATATAATTTGTTTTCTTTCCAGTTCCAAGATGGCAGCCCCCTTGCCAAAAGGAATACTTCCGGGGCAAGGAGAGGGACTTCCATTGGCAAAGGTCAGGGCTAGGAGGGGAGGACTTCTGAGACCAGGGGGCGGGGCACCTGTCAAGGGGTGGGGCTACCCTTGCAGCCATCAACAGCTCTCCAAAACTTGTTAAGTGGCCCTCCAGCTGTAATAATTGCCTGCCCTTGATGTATACAAACAGATTTTCCTGCAATCGCAAAAGGAAAGAACCTTAGGAACACAAGGAAGACATAGTCCCTCATGGCTGTAGTTGGGCATTTTGATTCTGTACCCAGCTCTGATGCAGGCATGTTTTATGATCGTAGGTGAGCCATATGTTTTTTCCTCTAACTTGTTCTCTCCATTTGCGAAGGGTAAATGATGCTTACTAAGTTTTGTATGAATGTTCTGAAGAATATTTTTTATTTGTGAAATGCTTTGAGATTTGTGAATTAAATATATGCATAGTAGAAAAAGTTAGAATTAGAACTGTTGAATGAGATGCTAGGATTGTTAATTTTATATGTCAAGATCCAGACTAGTCTAACAACTCTAGTTCTGAGTGCTGGAATTAAATGAAAAGCCACGCAGTGTATTAATATATTAATATTTGGATCTCATTTACTCTTGCAGTACGTTTTTTACTGCTTTTTTGCATTTCTTTCCTTTCTGCAATGGCATTTTTGCATTTTGTAAAAACAGAAAGGCCTTATTCTGAATGCTGTGATTGTGTGTTAGTCTTATGGCAACTCCAAACTTTCCAGGTACAGCTGCTAATGAATACAGCTGCTAATATTTCATTGATTTCAGAGATGTTACATTGCTAGAGCAGCATTATATCAGATATCACAGAATATCACAAGCAAAGAGGTTAACTGAAGAACAATTGTTTATTTAAAAAAATATTTAATTATAAAGCAAACTGTGTATGTTTATTAGTTCTGGAAGATATACAAAGCTGAAGGTTAAGTTCCTTTCATACCTACCACTGAACACTTGATTAGCTCATTACAATTGCTAATACAACATGGTCTTTTTAACACCCATTTTAGTGGAGGAAAAAAAGGAATATGACTCAGAAAGCTTTGTATAATCTTTTCCTGAGAGTACCTGAAAGAAAAATAAATTGGGATTAAGATGGTTTATATATTCAGTTTGTAAAATGCAAAACTATTCAGTTTGTAAAAAGAAAAACAAAGCACGGAAATGATGCAAAACGTCTCACATCAAGGGCTTCATACTAGCATGTTTAACTGTCTGAGTCTTATCTCTTCTTTGCTTTCCATTCAATTTTTTTTATCCCTTTCTTAGTCACTCAGTAGACTCAACATAAGTCAAATTCTGAATAATCTAAAAAAAGGAAATATTTTTTGTTCCATTGGATCTTTGGCTCAATAATACAGCCAAACATTTGGTTCAGTTTTGATTTTTCTTCAGTATATAAATTCTCAGAGAGAGATACAGAATCTAAAAATCATGGAACCTGGAATATCTTGCCATTATCTCTTTTTAATTATAATCATGATTCTCCTTTTTCAGAAGAATCAGGCTTTTAAGTTGAAGGATTCTGCTGGTGAAGTTAAAGCATATAGCATCTCTGAAACAGCAGTTTCTTATGAAGGGAGGGGGGAACTACTTGAAACTTAAACATTGATTCCTTTATCCAAGTAACTCTCTTGAGCATATTTTCTATTACTGTCTCCATAGTTAATGCTTTAGTTACAGATGCCTCTCTTAGGAATTGAAAGCCAAAAAGGGAGAGATACCAATTCCTGCATGACCTATGATTTGTTTTAACTGTATCGTTAATGTTAAATATTAAACAAGAAGCAAGAGATGAGGAAAGCAGTTCAGAAATTGATATTTTCATTCTAAAGTTGCTGAATTTGTTGTGTATTTGGTACCATCCCCAAGGGGTTATTCAGGATAAAATATAATGGTTAACATAATTTCATTCACAGTAGAGATGGGCACGCCATCCTACAGGAAGTGTTGGTCAGAGACAGGGGTGGAACCAGGGTAGGTGCAGTGGTGCAGCTGGACCACCCCTTTGGTTCCAACTTCACCCAAACTTTAAAACCAACTGCCTGGAGAGGGGCAACAGTATTTCTATGCAGTCAGTGGTAAGAGAGACATGACTTCATGGCTCAGTCATCTCCCTGATTCCTGCTAATCTCTTTCCACAGCACAGATGCTAGTGGTTTTGATGTTTGTCTACTCAAATGATCCTTTCTTCTGCAGTTCTGTTGTCTGTTAGCAACTCCTGGTAATGTCTCTATTTCAGACCCTAGCAGGCTGTTTTTAGCTCTAGGTAAAAATCTTAGCTCAGGGGTGGTAATATTAATTCAGGTGTAGAAGTGACTGACAGTGATGCTCAAGAAAATTAAGTTTTGTTTTGTGAGTATGAATGAGATGCACATTTAACTATAATGACTACATGACTAATGAGATTACATCTTTTGACTTGGACTGGCCAAACACAGAATGCTTTATGACTATTTTTTACTTAGTTTGTTGTGCTTTAGAAACATTATAACTAATCAAGAAATTTAATGAACATTTCAGTAATTTTATTTGCTTTGATCTTAAATTGAATAATATAGCGCTAGCCCCCTAGTACATTAGTAAAGCATCTAGTTTATCTTAAACTGGAGAAAATATGTGTTTTTCATATGTGATGATATGCCACACCATACGCACCCCTGTTTTCAGAATCCTAAATCCACCCGTGGAGGGTCATTGAACACTTTCCATTCCTATACTCTTTGAAAAGAAATAAATCCTAGTATCCTAGTAGGTCTTCCAGTTGAGCAGTTCTTATAGAAGAAGATTATAATTTCTCTGCTTTGTGTAAAGACAAAACGGAGAAGAAACCTTTCCTATCGCCCACACATTTTCACAGAGTGAAAGAGTAAAACCAAACTAAACCAAAAAGCCCCTAAGAACAAGAGAGTGTAGTTAATTCACTTCTTTTATAATGTGATATCTGAGTGGCTTGCCTCAGGAATGTATTTATTGTAGCATCCATGGGGATGTGATGGCGCTTGGTGCAGTAAACCCAACCATTCTGTACTAGAATGGGCAAAACTGAACACCCAGAATTAGGGGTGCACCGATACAGATTTTTGGGCCGATACCAATAGTTGATTTTTAAGGAGGCATATCGGCCAATATCGATCCAATTTCTGATACAGTTGTATGCAGTTGGTAAGTCTGTTGTGGTGGAAGGGGAGGTGGGAGGGAAGGGGCTTGGGGGGTAGATCAATGCCCCCTATGGTGAGGGAGGGGGCAGGGGCAGGCGCTGCCCAGTCAGGGCAGAGCATGGTGAAGAATGGAGCTGCAGCTCCTGGGGGCGGGGGGGCTCCTGCCACTGCTTGCACCCTGGG
>NW_005842206.1:1999479-1999972 GCF_000455745.1 Alligator sinensis | reverse complement strand
CTGGACCCTCTCCAGGTTATCCACATCCCTCTTGAAGTGCGGCGCCCAAAATTGCACTCAGTATTCCAACTGCGGTCTGACCAGCGCCCGATAGAGGGGAATTATTACCTCCTTGGTTCTGTTCGTCATGCATCTGCTGATGCACGATAAAGTGCCATTAGCTTTTCTGATGATTTTGTCACACTGCCGACTCATGTTCATCTTGGAGTCCACTAGGACTCCAAGATCCCTTTCCGCTTCCATGCCTCCAAGCAGGTCATTTCCTAGGCAGTAGGTATGCTGGACATTTTTCCTCCCTAGGTGCAGCACTATGCATTTCTCCTTGTTGAATTGCATTCTGTTGTTTTCTGCCCATATGTCCAACCTGTCCAGGTATGCCTGTAGCTGTTTCCTGCCCTCCGGTGTGTCCACTTCTCCCCACAGTTTTGTCATCTGCAAACTTATCATATCATAATTTTTTTTATATACAACATACAACTTTTCCCTGAAAATC
>NW_005842206.1:1995353-1999469 GCF_000455745.1 Alligator sinensis | reverse complement strand
TTTCCCTCCCTCCCTCCCCCCACTCCAAATTGGGGTGCATATATTAAGTGAAGAAGCTGTTTTTTCTGTCTAGAACAGAAGCACCCTGATTTGGTTCCTGCTCCACAGGGAATTAGTTGTTAGAATTACTATTCAGGCAGCTGAGGGAGACAATTGACTTAATGGCTCATCATTCTTCACTCCACAGCTATCAATGATCATCTCTCCTTTTTAATGGTCTTGGTATTGCACTAATCATGCTAACTTTTCTTAGGGAACTGTTTCTGTCTACAAGCTGTTCCTGGTCTCCCCACTTCTATTTCAAAGCCCTGGAGAATCTTTAGCTGTTTTTACAATCATAGATCCACCTATGGAAACCAGGCTTCAGCAGCAGCTAGGGTTTCAGCTTTAATTAAGCAGGAAAGGGTGAGTGAATGAGCTCAAGATTATGTACTATCCACAATCTATGCAGCTGTAACTCTGAAAGAGAATTTTTCCCCATTCTGCCTTTTGGAAACAAGGTATGTATTATATTCCTAGTTAGTTGTATACAAGAAAGTATGGTACATTTTTCAAAAACACAATCTCTAAATGATACTTTCTTGGCTTCTCATAACTGCCAACAAATAACATTAACCCAATGGCTAGGATGGGTAGTTTTCTGTCTCCCACCATTAACAGGATTAAGGTTTATTATTTTACAACCGGTGAAGGGTACATATGTGAGCTTCATGCCATTGGAAAAGGGTCTCAACTTTTAGTAATGGAGGGTTAGGAGACTTTTGGCCATAAAACTTTGACACTATTATATATGGAAAAGCTATTTTACAGAAGGTATTTTTAGAGGTTTTCACAATTTATTAGCTATCTTCTTCCTGTCCATCTGAATCCTGTTCCAATGAGCTCATAGCAAGGATGGCAGGCTGGCCTTAAATATCAAGGGACATGAAAAACAGTATGTATAAAGAAATTAAATGTTCTAACATATGTCTAAAGCATTCTTTCTGTCAGATATGCAGCATAAATGAAACATGCAAGATTACAGTGTGATATAAAGGATTTATTGGCACAAAAGTAATTATTTTACATAATAAAAGTATGAACCAGATTCTCAACTGGTACAGCTCCATTGAAAATAAGCTATTCCCATCAGCTCAGGTACTGACTCTGTTCTGCTACAGGTTACATTAAAAATATTTTTAAAGAATATTCAAGGTGAAAAGTGTTTCACCCAAATATTAAGAAATGCCATCCCAGTCCTATGTATGCATTGTGATACAGACCATTATGGCAGAAAAGTATAGAAAAAGATGATCTGATTATGTATCAAAAATGTATGTACGAGGCAGCAGAATTAAGGTTGTACAAGTAACCTCAGTTTAAATGTTTGATGTTGCAGCCTTAGCATTCTTGAAATGTAGTACTTTCTATATTGTAATTTCCTAGGCTTCAGGTTATTTGGTTTTGGGGTTCTGTCATTATTGTCATGGTGGTTTGGGAGGAGACTTTTTTATAAATTCCATTACAAGGAACCATACTGATCTCCACATGCTTCTTCAGTAGAGACTAGTTTTTTGATCCACAGCATGGATCTCTTTCACTTGAGCATATAGAGTAATAAGTGATAGCAATAATCAAATGTTACCCTCTATGTAGACCAGATGCCCACTGGCAAGATTTAGGAGTCAGGAGTCCAGTTTTTATTCTAAATCTAAAGGCTAGTATCCTCCAGAGTATAAGGGGCTGAAGCCCTTGAAACACTCCCTCTATTCTATGAAAACTGAAATGCTGTTACAGACACAGAAGGAACAGACACAGGACATGTGTGAGGGAAGAGAAGTCTCCTTGCACACACAACTCACAATGGGGACAGGCTCTAAACTCGTTAAAATAGCTATTTGTTTGTCCTTGTCTTACATTACCTTGTTCAAAAGCATGTAAGAAACCTATCCTGCTGTTCAAACCTTTCTGCCTGTAGCTATATTTCATTCAATGTGCAGCCAGTGGCTTGGCCACTAGCGGTTACAGATACTTCTGTTCCCATTGTCTCTGCTTCAATCCCCCTCTAGCAAGTCATAAAAACCTGGAATATCATATGCAAATCAAGTCTTCCTCAGCCTTTGAAAATCTGGTCCGAAGTATACTTAATGTAGATGGACTCTTTGGGCAGTTTTACTATCACACCCTAGTATGCCAGTGTTAAACATTTATAAAGAACTACCAAATGTGGGTGGCTTTATACAGGGACAACAAAATGCCAGATTGGATCCCAGAACAATTTACAACTCCTTACTTCCTGCTGTAGCAGGGAGGTGCTACAGCTTCTCAGAAAAAAATAAAACTTGTATAAATCTTTTATCATTTAGCTCAAACTTTCGAGAAAAGGTTGGAAGGCAAGTAAAAATTTTAGTCTAAACAGTAAATGTTTGGCAAACTTATAAGCAACTGGAGACGGATGTCAAGCAACCTTTAGTATAGGCAATATATTGGGTGCATCTACACACATGCTTTACTGCAGAGTTGACTAAGCAGCTCCATAATAAAGCTTCACAAGTCTACACGTATTGGTATTACGGTGCAGTAAATTAATTAATTTTGCAATAGGATAGCACTGCTGGGGTCAGTACTGTCCTATGGTGGAATAATTTACTCCACCAAAACACATGTGTAGATGGTGACAGGGGCTGGCTGAAGCACAAAGGGTGCTAAAGTGCAGGGGCTGCCTGTCACCTTGCCCTGCACTTAAGCACCCTCATGCCCCAGCCAGCCTATCCACCACCCAACACCACCATGCAGAGCCTGGGGCTGACCCACTGGGCCCCCTGCCAGCCCAGAGCTGCTCCATCCAGACTCAAAGTGCTGCAGTCCTGGGCACATGTGCAGATGATGCACCTGGAAGCAGCTGCCTGGTATGAATGGAGCCAGAGTTTATGTCATTACCTCAAAAGCACATGTAGACGCACCATTTCCTGAAATTTGGAGACAGAGGTCTGAAGCCTATTTTAAAACCTCCTACAATTTCAGTCATTCACTCAAATAAGTACCAAACCTGCATTTTTTTATCTAGGCAAAACGTCCATGGAAGTCAATGAGAATTTAACTTGACTCAGAATTGCATAAGGTCCTGTGAGCAAGCAACAATGCAGGAGGAGGAGTAATGGCCTGCTCCTGCAATGTATAATGCTGGTACATGTGATGGGATTATCTGCTGGCCTGCCTCAATAACCCCGTGTTAGCAGCATGCTTTCCATAGCTATTAAAAACATTTTATTCATAAAGGTTATTCACCCTGCAAACAACTTAGGGCTAATGTACTCTGTGCAGATCAAGCTGTTTGTGAGATTAAAGCTTTTAAATACAACGTCTGTATATTTCCCAGAGGAATTATTTGCTTATATTCCTGATAAGGGAAGATAATCTTTCAAAAGCATGGTATTAAATCACTTTACATGCACTATTTTCTGTTTACATTTCTTTCAAAATGTTAGCCATTTATAATTTTCAGCACATTTAGAATGATGTCCATCTTTGTCTCAATTTCCTCATCAGTAAATCAGAGAAAATAATTCTTACTCACCATCCTTACTGGGGTGTTGTAAGGTTTTATTTGATAATGTTCATACTGTTTTTACTGTAAAGCCTGAAATCTATGCTGTGAGGAACTAAAGGTTAAATCACATTTCATTCTTAGGCACCTAAGGGTGGAAACAGATGTCACCTGGGCTAGGCACAGGCATTCAAAAAGCCAGAGGCAGAATCAGTCTAAGTTAACGTGCTTTTCTTTAAGCAACATAGTTTATATTGGTAGCAAACAGAGCACTTCACCTCTTGGTGGGGGTGGGAGGGAGGGGCAAATCTTAGACCAGGTTCTACCGTTGTTAAACCAGACTGTGTGCACTGAACTTCTGATCTATTACAGGTATAGACCAGTTTCCACTCACTTATACCAGTAAAAGTGTAATGTCTGTACCTGGCCCTGATGTCTCATTTGTGCTGCCCATAAATTTATGGCGGCACAAATGCTGAGCAAATACACAATATCCTTTGTCACACTACATGAAAGGAAAACCAGTGGTGCAACAGAAGTTGGTAATAGACTGCTGCTTTGTTGTGGCAGACATCTGTTACCTTTGTGGC
>NW_005842206.1:1990428-1995343 GCF_000455745.1 Alligator sinensis | reverse complement strand
GCTCAGTTTAACCTGTGGCCTAGGTCTGGCACCATAGGGAAAAGTTTCCTTGCTCAGTCAAACCCATGTCCCAGGTCTGGCTTGGCAATGAAAAGCCCTACTTTCCCTGCTCAGTCAGATACATGCTGTGAGTCTAGCTGAGCAGAGAAAGTAGGGTGATCACATTGCCTCTTGTCCTGCACTATCAAGAGTAGAATAAGGGGCAATGTGCGCCCACATCATAACATAGCTGATCCACTTCCTTCAGCAACATCTGTTTCTAGCTCCAGTGACACCTATGTAGCTTTGTAAGTGTAGTTTTTTGGCATTAACTCATATTTCAAATTTTATTCCCCTTGTGGCATACCTGTCCAAAGCAGGTACACAGGGAAGAGGGCACCACCACCCACTGTTGGCACTGAATTTAAGATCCAGATACGTTGTTCCAGGTGGACCCAAAGCCTCAGATCAACCATGACCTCTCCATTTGATAATAAGTTAACTTTATTGATACACAGTGATAATAGATAAGAACAATGCAAACAATTCTAAATCTACCAGTCCTAAAGCTGTCTTCATAGGGAAGATACACAAGCTTCACCCTGAAGTTCTCTCTTGAATGTCAGATGTCAGCAGCCTGGAGGTCAGAGGCTGAGACCCACACCCCCGCAGTGGAGTAGATGAGATGGGCTGGTAGTGTGCCCTCTGCCCATGGTGGTCTCGGGTTCCCCTCTTGGAGACTCTTTGCTGCCCTGAAATTCCTCCTATATGATGACTCTTCATTTCTGGCCATTGCTGATTGGTCTCTCTGTGGTCATCATACTGTCCATGTTCTGTCCTGTCAGCATATTCTTTTGTTTCACAAACCCATCACATCCTAATTTGGGTTTTCCCTGTGTCCTCCTAATTTGGTCTATTCCCCCAAAACTGGAAATCCTAAAGGCTCTGCAATTGGGCAATGTGACCTGATGCCACCTTATCTCATGTTATGGAACAGTGTGGAATATACCTCCAACTTCCCAGCCTGAGTGTCTGCTTGCTGCTTGCCTGTAGCAGACACAGAGGGAATTGAGGAAACTTTGTCACAGACAGGCTTTTTAGAAATCCATTAACCATTGCTGTTGCCTGGGAACATTATTCTAATGCATATCTACTTTACCTATAAGCCAGTTCCCAAAAACAAACCTCTAAATACCATGATTAAAATGAAACACCACTAATATTTAGATATATATATAGTGATGTTTTATTTTAATCATGGAAAAATGTGAATTTCAGGTTACTTTTTTATATCCAAAATTGGGGATTTTTTTATCAGAGAAAACCAGCATCCCTGGTTATGAGATAATGTTAAACTGTATAGTAATTTAGACAAACAACTTGATGAAAAAATGACTACATATGCAAAGTCAGTATACATTAGCATTTGGGGGTGTCAGGAGCCCTAACAGGTGGCCCAGCCTGGGCTAATTGCCTAGGTGGCAGCCCTACCCCATCTAATGATCCAGCCATCCACTGTTGGAGACTTCTGATTGGCTACTGAGGAGAGTGGTTGCATGAGTGTCTACAGCTTATAAACAAAGTTTTCTAGGTGGGATTATTAGAGATGTATGTCCTTTGCAGACTGGATCCAGAAAAAGACCCATAACGTACAACTGGAAATTATATATGGTCATCATATGGCTGTAATATACAGCAGCCTCAGCAGTTCTTTGGTGAGCTAAGTACCTTTGGGACATAAAAGTATGGTGTATCCAAAAGCCATGGCTATTACAAAAGGTAGGCTCAATTTCCAAATACCGGCCTCTGCCATTTGCTCTGCTTGGCCTATATTCAGTATGCAGTGGCAAGGAAAACACGGGGCACAGAACTAATAGTAATATGGAAAACTGCCAAAACTGCCACTTTTGCATAAGATCTCCTACTGCAGCCAGGAAGCAAGGAAAATTGAGGGTGACTTCAAAGTTAAATGCATGAATTGAAGTCACCCATACATCTGTATGTTTTCAGACAGTTATGTAATCTGGAAGGCACTTACAGTGTACAACACCACCTTTATTCGTCCTATTAATTTCATAGATTCATAGACGTTAGGGTCGGAAGGGACCTCAATACATCATCGAGTCCGACCCCCTGCATAGGCAGGAAAGAGTTCTGGGTTTAGATGACCCCAGCTAGATGCCTATCTAACCTCCTCTTGAAGACCCCCAGGGTAGGGGAGAGCACCACCTCCCTTGGGAGCCCATTCCAGACCTTGGCCACTCTAACTGTGAAGAAGTTCTTCCTAATTTATGAATAATCTTCCAAATTTATGAATAATAGTATACATTTCTTTGACCAAAGATGGCACTCATATTAGATATGTGCATAGAATTGCATATATAGTTTTCTCTCTCATGTATAAGATCTATAATGTATTATAGGACCTATATTGTTCCTTTAGAGCAACAACTGGTCATGGGGCTAGCATCAGTGGAGCAGAGAAAATGGTGGCAAACACCTATTCTGTTAATAATATACATAATGTGCAGATGAGAGGAGAGGGATCGTTTGAAGCAAAGGGAAGGAACAGAACCAATTGAGCAGAGGGGAATGGGAAAAGGTATTTCAAGAAGCTAGAAAAACGGGTCAGAATATGGAAAAGGTTATAGGACTCCGGGGGGCTACCAGTGTTGTCAGGGTGGACTCCATGACTCTTGTTAGGGCATTAGGAGTTACCAATCATGTCTGGCTCCTTCAGTTTGCAAGGCCTATGCGTGCACTGTTAGGAAACCTTCTGTGATGCTGTGCCCCTAATGACTTCATTATTATAAGAAAGAAACCACAGCTTTTAGTTCTTAGTAACAACAACTCAGCCAGATTTATTGTCTACAAACAAGCTTAGATACTAGTATTTGAGACCAGCTGGTAGCTGGTGCTAGCTGAGTTATTTGTAGTCGTGATATAGGCAAAACATAACCCCTAAGCGTAAAATATTAAGGGTTCCCAGACCTTTTTTTATATGCTGATCAAAACAACTTTGTGTTTTCAGTATACACATACTAATTCTCACCAATTAGTGCAATCTTCCTGCTAGATAGCAAAAACAGTTTGCCAGCTAACTCTGATCTTTGTTTTGGTGTCCAGCACTGATACCAATACTTCTTTACCCACTGGCTTTGCATCACCCAATGGATAGTAGTCCAAAAGATGCTTACCAAAACTGTGTCACTACATCCCATGTTCAAGCAGAGATAGGATGCAGCTGACTTTGCTTCCACTACAGTCCTTTCTGACCACACAGGCTCCCTGCCATGTCCTGACATCTGGAAGCTGTTTGCAATGCATGAAAAATCTTAACAACATATCTTATACCAAGGTGCAAGGATGTCTAGTATAGGAGGCAGCAAAGCTGACAGAGTTCCTTTATATATTCTCCACTCATTGTCACCATCTGGGTAGAATCATTTTGTGCTGCTTACACTTAGGCAGTTCACAGTGGCCTTTTAGACTGGAAAATCCATCCCTATGGCTTCCATAGCAATTAAATACAGGTATACAGAAGCCACTATACAAACATAAAGAATTTAAGAGAGAATTATATCATTTTTGTTCACATTTTAAACCAATCTATACAAGTTAATAGAGAACTATATACCTGCTATAGAATGGTTTACAGTTTCTGTAGAAAGGTGATTTAATTCCACAATACTTTTTATATGGGTAATCTCAGATTCATTCAAGTACTTTATTCATTCTATGACTATGGAACTTTCTCCCTGCTTCTTTTTGTTAGGGAACAGCTGTATTTGGTAAGACAAAATCCATCAACAGGATCAAAAGTATGACAATTCTGTTCCTAGTGTAAGAATACAAGATGTAAAGCATTCCAAAATGTCCTGCCTGATAATTTATATGTAGTAGGGTCCTTGTCTTCCACAGTCTTGTGTGAATCATTACATTTGGATTGTCTTTTTATTATCTTTCTCTCTCTCTCTCTCTCTCTCTGTCTCTCTTAAAAGACAGAGGGCATGTTTATACAAGATGCTACTCAGCAGGCATTACTGCAAATTTATTTGGTACTTGTATTAGCAAATATTAAATAAATGAGCAGTGACCAGAGTTACTGCACAGTAGCACTGGAGAACATCTTTTTTAAGTGATGCTACTAAGCAGTAGCCTAATAATGCTGTGCAGTAGTCTATGAGCACTGTCCATGCTGTGATGTGTTACTGCACAGTAGGGCTGTGCGAAACTTTGGCAGCTGTTTCAGAGGTGCAGCAGCCCCCAAGAAATGCCAGGACCACAAACCTCCCTGGTGAAAAGCAGGTAGGAGGCAACTTATAACCTTCAGCCACCACACACGCACACAGCCCTGGCTAGGGAAATCCCAGACCTGTAAGATCTTTGAGAGGCCTGAGGCTTGCTTGTTGCAGTGGAGTTGTGAGGCTCTAGGTGAGCTTAGCCCTCTGGGATGACATCTGTGAGGCCTGGGCCACAGTGTAGGGGAGGTATGGAGCTGTGGAATGTATGTCACCCCTAAACACCAGGGGCCTAATGAGCAGCCTCATGCCTAGGTAACATCTGAATTGGTTTTCCATCAAAGTGTGACAGAAGAAAGAGGGGTGGGCTGTTGGTCCAGAAACAGATGGGTGGGCCAAAATCTAACCAGCACTGGGAAGGCCCCCTGTTACAGGCTACCATCTCTGCTGCATTCATCCCAATCTGCCTTAACACACACAATGCAGACAAGGTTCTTTGGGTCAATCTGGTATCTTTTAGTAGACCAACTGAATAATTGGAGAAATATATCTTGGCAAGCTTTCGAGTTTAAAAACCCTTCATCAGGCTGAGGAATGCAGCCTGGTGCAGTTGGTGTGTGCTCTTCCTGGACGGGAGGAATAGTAAAGAAGCCAGAGGCTGGATTGCAATACAGGCAACACAGCCAGTCAGTGAC
>NW_005842206.1:1983071-1989925 GCF_000455745.1 Alligator sinensis | reverse complement strand
TGTGGAATGGATGTCACCCCAAGACACCTAAATGGGCAGCCTCCTGCCTGAGAAAAATCTGAATCAGTTTTCCTTCAAGGCATGGCAAGAAAAAAGGGTGGGTGGTTGGTCCAGAAACAGGTGGGTGGGCAGAGATCTAACCGGCACTGGGAAGGCCTTCTGTTACAAGCTAGCAAGACACCTAAATGGGCAGCCTCCTGCCTGAGAAAAATCTGAATCAGTTTTCCTTCAAGGCATGGCAAGAAAAAAGGGTGGGTGGTTGGTCCAGAAACAGGTGGGTGGGCAGAGATCTAACCGGCACTGGGAAGGCCTTCTGTTACAAGCTAGCATGCCTGCTGTTTTCATCCCGCTGCACCTTAACATACACACAAAGTCACACGTCACAAGTTTTGCTTTGAACAGTTTGAAGTGCAGTTTCACAGAACCCCCTGCACCTATTTCCTTGAAACCTGGTAGGCATCATGCCCTCAGAAGGGGCTATCATCCCTGCAATTTTCATCTGAATCAGCCAAGAAATTACAAAGTTATAGGCATTTTAGTGATTCCCCATTATAACCTATGGCCAAATCACCAAAACAGCATCAAAACTCCAAAACAGATTCAGGCAAATTGAAACAGAACAGTGATCAGAAACACCGAAACAAATTACTGTCCCTCTGAAATGGCCGAATCCAAAACTGAATCAAAACATAGCTGTATCGCACAGCCCTACTGCACAGTATTTTTTGGTACTATACAGTCAGCATCTGTGAGAGAGAGCCTGGCGGCTCTCTGTTCCTTTAAGAGAAGATGCAGCCTAGCAAGCTAGGCAGGGCATCCCAGGTACAGGTCACCAAGGCAACAGACTAATGGGGTAATTACCAGGCACCTGCAGGCGGTCAGCTGACTGGATGTAGTCAGGGCCCTGGAAACATATAAGCCCAAGGATGGGGCTAGCAAGGGAGTCTCTCTCTGGCAGCCACAAGGGAAGGAGCTCCTACCCAGGAGAGCCACCCAGAGATGCTGGGCTGACCACTTCACTGCCTGCAGAACCAGTGGGACACAGGGAGCTCACCAGGAGCCCAGGATGCTGTGTTAGTGCGTGAAGGTTTATATTCTTAAAGGGGCGAAAGGCTGCTACATGTTGTTGTTTATGTTATAACCCGGAGCTTGCATTTATGTTGTATTTATACTGGAGATTTGGGATGGGGCGGTTAAGGAGGTCCCACTAGTGCCCACAGGGTACATAACCGCTTTGAGCCCAGCCGGGACCATGCTTAAGGCTCTAGTGAGTGTTGGGTGCCAGAGAGGGGTGCAGACACACAGGGGCCAGGGGCCCAGTGCAAGAGAAGGCACAGCCACACAGGGGCCCAGTGACAGAAGGGACAAATGAGATCTAGAGCCTCAGATCCAGGTCCAACTCAGTGGGCCCAGGCTAGAAAGCCTAACTAGATTAAAGGGGTAGAAGCTGAGGAGGGGAAAGCCCCACACAGGGAACATTGCAGTAACACCCACAAGGCATGGTGCATGGTAAAGGGAAGGATTTGGAGCCATGCAGTTAGGCCTTAAGGCTTTGGGTGCCTGACCAGGCACAGTTAACTGTGGCAGCCCAGCCAAGGGCCTGGAACTCTAGAGGCCCAGCCAGGGGCCTGGGAACCAGTGAGGACCAGTAGGGTGCCAGGGACCCTAGCAGGGGTTCAGTGGAACCGGGGCTGTGCAAAGGTCTGTGGGCAGCCTCCCTATTTATCATTATTCCATCAAAGCACAGCAGGTGAAATGGGAAGGTGCCCTAAAGGCAGAGCAGGACACAATCATGGAGACACCACAGGGTGTCAGTCACCCTTGGGATCCTGATGTGTTACAATCTCATGTAGGCGTTCCCAGAGAAGATAAAAATTTGGGAAAGAGCTGTGCTGGAATTCTGGGTATTTCACATTACAAAATCTGTGAATCCAATTAGCTTGCTCTGTTCAGTCCAACCATTGTATAATCTTTGTGCTAAATGGTATTTATGTTTTCTTCACATTTAGTCTTCTGGAGTACATCAGACACAGCTTCTCTTAAAGACCGAGGGAAATGTCTGTGCTTCTTTTTGTATTGGAAGTAAAGGCCTTGTTATTTACTCTGTAAGGTGGTTTTTTTTGGATTATAAGGTCATCAGGAGAGAAACCTTGATTCCATATTTTTTTGTAAAATACCATGGACACATATGGTTTCTTATAAATAATAAATAACTGCTTCTCTTTTGCTTCATTCACAAATTTAGTTGCAAAGCCCAATGCATCCGACTCAGTAGAGTCCAGCACAATAGAGAAATAATTTATATAAACAAACTGAGTCTGAGCGGATGCGAAGGAATACAGTAGTTAATAACTTGCAATATTAAAACAATAAAAGAGACCAGCTCTTCCTAAGACTAGATGTAGCAGCGTTCACAAAATGAACTTCATACATACATGGATTGTTATGAATTGCTAGCACATTAAAATCTTCCAAGCACGGGATAAACCACCAAATGCACTTTAGGTTCTGTCACCTGCCTGGATACTAAGGGAACACTGCAAGTAAACAGACAGAAGCAGAATTGATACAGTATCTAGCATCAGTTCAGCAGACTGTGTTGCAAGGTGCAAATGTCAACTTAGCAGTTTGGCAAACAAAGCTGTTTATGATCTGGATCAGATGAACTGCAATTGTTTTACACGCCCTAACACAAAAGACAGTGGTTTGATGAGTCCGATTCTGGTACAAAAATGGAAATTTCCATTAGCAAAATAGCCTTTCTTTCTATGATGATGTAGTGGAAATCTTTTGCAAGGTAGCTAGTTATACGCGTTATTATGTTGCAGGCTGCTGTAAAGCGGGTGCTAACTGCAATTAACTTTATGCTGTTTACCACCATTTTGTTGCCATCCTTATGATTTCTGGAGACTGCACTCTTAATGAATTAACAGCTGGATGTGCTCTGTTGTATCTTGGGCAATTATTTCAGTCTCTTATGCAGCAGATTCAATTTGTCTACCAAGAAGCAAAGTATTCCGAAATGCGAGCTCTGATTCAAATAATCACTCACCTCTGCTCATGAAATTCCTGGTTTCTCCACAAGCTGGTCTCACATCATCTCATCAGATGCATACCCTTATTAGAACATAAAAGGTAGTGCCTGTACAAATAATAATAAATTCATCTCACAATCCATCTACTTTCCTCATGCATTGGTGAAATACATATCCTTCTACTAGCATGTTCACTTTATATATCAAAATGTACTTTAAGGGAGATATTGAAGTAAAGCATACAAGTTTCCACGGATAGGAATTATATAAAATATTCACAAACAAAAAGCTTAGTTAAAATTGAGTTAGGATTTTATATTATGGAGATACAGCTAGTCAGATCTTTATCAGGAATTTCCTTTTAATAGAAACTTTTGACACAGCCTAGTTGTTTTGCCTTCAGTATTTTTTTTTAAAGCACTTGGAATTTTAAATCTTAGCATATTTAAATTTTACAAGGTACTTAAATGTTGAAACATTATCTAGCTGACACATTTCATTGTTTCAAGAAGCATTTTCATGAAATTTTCAAACAGGCAGTCTCACTTTTTAAAACTATTTTGGTTAAAAATATACACACTAAAAGGAATTCATTTTACCGAGTAAAAGAGATGATTCTTTATACCAGTAACAATAATAAGATGGTGTTTGAATAAGATAAGATTTTTTGGGCAATGGAAAAATAGACAAAAATTTTTCTGCAAGGTTCAACTAAATCTACATTACCAATTAATCCAGAGATTTGAACCAGTAGCATAAAAGTGTCCAAAATTATAAACTAGTAAATGAAAAGAAAAGGAACGATTAATATAGTAGTATCATTATTAACATACGTAACAAATTAATTTTGGAATTTCTGCTCCTCCATTAGATTCAGTACTGACTTTGATGCTGGCAATGGAAAATATGATCTTGTCAGCAGAATTTAAACAAAAGAGCAATCTTATTTCATCTTTCATACATATTTGTTGCCCAGGGCCTGTAATTACTCTCAGAATAATTGTTTATAAGGGACTGATATATGTTACTGCTATAACTTGTCTATATCTGATATTTCTCTTTAAACAAAAAAGCTTTTGAAACTGTGTGTGGGGCTTAGGGGAGCAGTGTCACATCAGCGTCACCAGAAGAAATACGTCACTAGAGTGACTGTTAGGTAAGATGGAAGCTGGTTGCAATGCAGTGCAGGATGTTGACATGATTTTAGTCCTGGCTAAACAGAAGGCAGAAGTAAGAAGATTGATGTAGGGTTTATTCACAATGTATCTCCTTAACGTAAAGAGGTATGATACATCTCTTTAACCTATTTTTCAGGGAAATTCACTCAGTTGTAATCTGGGTCCAATTCCAGTGAAGGATCTACCTAAAGCTGGATTTGTCCCTAAACTCGTAGACTGGAGAAGGGAGATTCAGTATACCTCAAACACATTTCACTTTCTCCATTCTAAAAGAGGGATTATTCTATGGAAAAAGCTTAAACATAAGTAATTTATGTCAGCATTTTTATGAGTGCACAATTTCCTCCCTAATTCTAGAAATTCAACCTGAACTCTGCTATCCTCCCCTCTGTGCATATATGGGACTTCCATTTATATGGCAAAATATCTGAAGGGACATTTTTCAAGGAGACTTGTTTTAATACTAAGAACATTCCAGACTATTTCTTGTATTGTACTGAATCTTTCCATAAGCCTAATAATGGTTTTCAAGCCATTCAAGTGGTGTCTTTTTAAAAAGATTCCATCTCGGGTTTTATTACAGTCTGTGAACAGAGTGAGCTTTAGACATTTTTTTGTATTTGCTTGGAGCATTACTGGATACATTCTATTTATTTATAGTAAAAATATCTTCCAACCCTTAACATATTCACATTCCATATTACAGCATCCGAAACAAGATCCTCCAGTATGGTTCTCTGCAGAGTCCCACTGAAACGAGGGACAGGACACAAGGCTAGTTAATAAATCACATTGCAGATGCAGGGTCATAATCTGAATGTTAGTATATTAATTCAAGGCTACGAAACAAGTGTAACAAGTACCATCTGCTCCAGAAATAAACTTATAGGGAATTGAGCACAACACTATTGCTGAATGAGTCAATAATGCCTTCCATACATTTTAACTACCTACTTTCTCTTCCAATGAAAAGCCGTTCACTTAAAAGTCCTCCTAAATCTGGTGTTAATTATAAGAGGGTTTTCAAACTGCTTCCTTAATTTAAAATAATTCATAAATACATTTATGCTAGTGGATTATTTGTTTTCCTGTAACTCACTGTGTGTGTATGTAGGTGTGTTGTGATTCTCTTGATTTCAGTGCCTGTGGGCTACAATGAGAATCATACTTCTGGATATTTATGATACATGATAAAGAAATTCAATCTAAATTGATTTAATTGTTCCAGTTTTGTTTTCAGTTTCTGTCTGGCAGAAATTAATGGGATTGTAAAATATGCAATACTTATTTTCAGGATAGGATAGGAAAGGTCAGGATTATTTTAGTTTTAGTCACTCTATTAAAGGCTAGCTAAAATCACTGATATTGAAAAGAATTTAAATTAGCCAAGACTGAGGCTCCAGCCATCACAAATTGTAAATCTCTATGTATAATTTACACAGATTGCTGTATGCTAATGAAACCCTCTCATTTATCCATATTTTTGTGTAATTATCTATTCTACAGATTTACGGGCAGTAAAAACTACAGGAGAGGATCTAGGACAGTTTTTCTGAACACTGTTTTGTAGGTCAACAGTCTTCAAGGTCATCTTTTTTGTAAATGTTACAGTTGAGCTGTAGAGAATGATGGGAATTAGATTTGGGTACCGATCTCAGCTGGAATGGTCTGCGTGTAACCCAAACTCTGTCAAACAGAGTGACAGGAGAGGAGAGAAGAGCATCTGTGGGTTGAGGGGAAGAGGGAGAACACTGCAAAATGTATCAAGTCCACCAAAATGTAAAATATTCTAAAAAAAAAAAAAAAGCTAGAACAAATTGACCACAGTGGCATATGTATCATATTTTCAAGCTGATTTCTTTGCATGGTGAAACTAGGCAAACTGGAAGTAAAATAACAATGCTCACACAATATTGTTTTGTTGGCCTGAATTTTGGAGACCATGTCACTCTGGTAAATGGAGGGATGGATCATTGCCACTTCTATTTTTATTGAAATGCTGTTCAGAGAAAGGAAACAAACTAGTTCATTCTGGAGATGGAGTTGTACTGTTAAGTTAAGATCTAGATCTGAACTTCAAGTGGATTTTGATGCTGGCTTTTGCTTTGGGCATTAGCAGCAGCTTATTGCGGCCAGTCATTGTCATTTTCAAGTGAAGTCTGTTGGTAACATGATTTAAGGTGGCTGCTAGCTACATATACTACTCCCACACAGCTAATTGGAGTTTGTAGTATTTTAAAATTAAAAATGGCTCTGTAATATAAGCACGTTTCTTCTCATTTTTATGATCTTACTACATAAAAGAAAAAAGATGAAAAAGTTGCTGAAGCAGAAGTGGCAGGAGTCTGCAAGCAGAGATACGTGGGGAGCAGTGACTGAGTTTGCCTCCCATCCCTTCCTTCATACTAGCCTGCAGTCTTCATATAACAAAGACAGGAGAATGAAATTATCCATATACTGATTTGGGTATCTGTCTCTTTCAGAATGTAACTACTCTGTAACCTGGCTTTGTGCCTCTGTTTCCTACTCGGAGAGTACAGGCAGTTTGTTGGGGGGAAGCCAGGATCTAGACAGGAAGTTATCACCTCTTAGAATGTCATATCTGGACAATGCATATCTGTGTTATTACCCAAACCTGGAT
>NW_005842206.1:1969003-1983040 GCF_000455745.1 Alligator sinensis | reverse complement strand
CTTTCCCAGCTGTCACAACAATACTAGGCAGATAGATACCCAGAGTTGCCAGATCTCTTGATTAATCTTGAAATATTTAGTGCTTAGTTTCAGGAGCTCCAGCTTTCAGGAGAAAATCACAGTTTCAAGTAAAATAATAAAAGAAATTTCTGCTCTTTATAGGTCTAGAGAGAAATCAGAGTGTACCTTAAAAGCTCATGAACTGAGAAACCATCTAAGTGGACTCAAAAGACATTTAAAAAAAAATAATAATAACTAAGTCAATCTTACGATTTTCTGGGGCTTGGTTCATCATTTTTAATGGTTATGGTCAACAAATTTTTGAGTGTTCATGATTAGCTATACTAGACATAGATATTTGTTTTTCAGTACATAGAAAACTCAAAATAAAATGAATATAAAAAGGGTTACCTGAACAAACAGTACCGGCTGGGTGCAGTAGCTTCCACAAGACAGCTGCAAGTCTGGGTGCACTTCCATCTACCCTTTGACTGCTATCACAGTGGTAAAAAGGAAACAGAGGGCTGCCAGGAAGACCCGGGTTCAGAAAGGCCTATCCATAAATAGGAAGAACAAGATCTAAATAAATTCCCTCAAGCTCATCTTCCCCTCTTGCTTCAATCCTATCAGTACCTTTTTTAGGAATGTTAAAAAAAGGACTTAGCAGCAAAAGGGGACTGAACCAAGTGCTCTAAGAAACCTCAGTTCTAAATTTCCAGTTCTTTTCTCTTTCTCTCTCTTTCTCTTAGGAGCGTAGAGCTGGAAGAGCCTTCACAAAGTCACAAGTAGGGGCTCAAGGCAGGATCATCCTTGACTAAAACACTCCAGCCAAGAGTCTGTCTACTCTGCTCCTAAAAATTTCCGGGACTGGAGATTCAACAAATTCCCTACATATTTGATCACCTTCACAGCCAGAAAATTCCTCTTAACCGCCTACCTAAATTCCTCCTGTTGCACCTTAAGTACATTGTTCCTACTCCTCTCACCTATATCCACAGACAAAAGCCCATCTCCATCCTCTCTTATTGCCCTTCATATAGCTGAAGATCCCCAGCACACACAATCCCACTTCCATCTTCTCTTCTCCACACTAAAACAGCCCAAGTTCTTTCAGTCTTTCCTCATAAATCATGCTTTACAGGCCTCTGATCATTTTGTTTCTCTTCGCTGGAGGCTTTCTAATCTGTTGATACCCTTCTTGAACTGTAAGACCCAAAAGTAGACATACTACTCCAGGGTGAGACCTCATTGGCTGAATAGTGAGGCAGAATCAGTTCTCTTGATTTGCAAGTGACACTCCTGTTAATACAAGCCACGAAGCTGTTGTTTTGTCTTGATCCAAGAGCACATTGTTGGCTCATATTCAGCTTACAGATTACTGTAACGCGCAGATTCTTCTCTACGGTACTGCATCCCAGCCAGTCATTCCCCAGTCTATATTTGCTCATGCAGTTATTCTGTCCCAAGTGCAGAATTTAGCATTTTTCCTTGTTGAATCCCATCTGACTGATAGAAGACTTTCTTATGTCTACACAGGTCATTCTGGATCCTAAAATGTAAAATTCTACTTTGTGTAGGCTTTGTTTCAGTTTCAACTCCTTGAAGAGATTGCTGCCTAGCCAGGTCTGTCTTCTGTTGCATTTTCCATTCTTCTGGCATATCGGGATATCTTACTTCTGCACGATTAAAAAGGCCTCCTTAAAGTACAGCCAGCATTCCTCAGGCATGTCTGCATGTGCGCTGTAAAGCCTAGTAGCCTATTTTACTACGCGGTCGAGTGTCACATCAAAAGCCGTGCTAATACACTAATGCACAGTAAAATTATGCTACTGCACATTAAGCATTACTAAAAAAGCATGCACTTTTGCTACTGTGCATTAGGCAAGCCTAATGTACATTTATTTAGTACCTCAGCACACTTCAGCAACCTCCTGTATCTCATGTATCAACATCACCACACTTCAAAATGGTTGCAGGGACACTTGAACTAAAACTCATTGAATGACCTTTAGCTCAAGTGCCCCCACCACCATTTTGAAGCACAGGGATGATGACACACAAGACACTGTGACACTTTCACTAGAGCAGCTCTCAGAGCCACTCCCAGAACACATGTAAAAGTGCCCACAAGTACTAAATTTAACGGTAGCAAAAGCGAATTAATGAACGTGTAGATGTTCCCCTTGACTCCTTTTCTCCTGAGACTTCCTTCTAATGGTCCCTGTTCACCATTTCCTTGAGTTTGCTAAAGTCTGTTTTTCTAAAGTCCAGTGTCTTTATTTTACTGCTCTCCTTCCTTCTTCCTCTTAGGACCTTGATCTATCATTTCCTATATACATATCATGAGCAGAACGATCCGAGTGGAACCAAGCACTGTCAGCTCCTGTTAAATTAAATGAAAATGGCAGGTGCTTGAAATCTTTTAGGATTAAACCCAAAGCAGTGGTGAGAATCATAGAATCATAGAAAATTCAGGTTGGATGGGACCCCAGCAGGTCATCTAGTCAAACCCCCTGCTCAAAGCAAGACCATCCCAACTAGATCATCCCAGCCAAGGCTTTGTCTAGCCAGGTCTTAAAAACCTCCAAGGATGGAGACCTCCCTGGGTAACCTGTTCAAGTCTTTTACTGCCCTCCTTGTAAGAATATTTTTCCTAATATTTAACCTAAACTTCCCTTCCTGAAACTTGAAACCATTGCTCCTTGTTCTGCCATCTGCCACCACTGAAAAGAGTCTAGCTCCATCTTCTTTGGAACCCCCCTCAGGTAGTTGAAGACTGCTATTAAATTCCCACTCAGTCTTCTCTTCTACAGAATAAATAATCCCTGTCCCGTTAGCCTCTCCTCAGAAGTCATGTGCCTCATCCCCATAACCATATTCAGTGCTCTCCACTGGACTCTCTCCATCCTTGTTCACAGCCTTTGTTCACATCCTTTCTCTAGTGGGGTGCCCAAAACAGTACTCTAGATGTGGCCTCACCAGTGTCAAATAAAGGTGAATAATCACCTCCCTAAATGTGCTGGCAACACTTCTACTCATGCAACCCAGTATGTTGTTAGCCTTCTTTGCAACAAGGGCACACTGTTGGCTCATATTAAGGTCACTGTCCACTGAAACTCCCAGGTCCTTTCCTGCAGAGCTGCTGCTTAGTCAGTCGGCCCCCAGCCTGTGGCGATGCATGTGATTGCTCTGTCCTATGTGCAAGACTGTGCACTTGTCCTTATTGAACCTCACAAGATTTCTTTTGACCCAATCCTCCAATTTGTCAAGGTCTCTCTGAATCCTAGCCCTACCCTCCATCATATATACTGCTCCCCACAGCTTGCTGTCATCTGCAAATTTGCTGAGGGTGCACTATATAGTGGGTGCACTATATCCCACCTTCTAGGTCACTGATGAAAATATTGAACAAAACTGGCCCCGGGACCAACTCCTGGGGTACTCCACTTGATCCTTGCTACCAACTGGACATCGAGCTATTGACTACTACCCTCTGAGTTTGACGATCCAGCCAGTTTTCTGTCCACCTTACAGTCCATTCATCTAACCCATACTTCCTTAGCTTCCTTGAGAGATTGTTGTGGAATACTATATCAAAAGCCTTGCTAAAATCAGGTTGACCTGACTTGCCCTTGATGAATCCATGCTAGCTGTTCCTACTCACTTTCTTCTCCTCCAAGTGCTTACAAACAGATTCATTGAGGATCTGCTCCATGATTTTTCCAGGAAATGAAGTGAAGCTAACTAGTCTGTAGCACCCTTTATCCTCCTTGTTCCCTTTCTTAAAGATGGGCACTATATTTGCCCTTTTCCAATTGTCCAAGACCTCTTCCAATCACCATGAGTTTTCAGACACAATGGCCAGCAGCTCTGCAATCACATCAGCCAACTCCCTCAGCATCCCATGGACTGGTACCCATCCAGCTTTTCTAAATAGTTCCTAACTACTTCTTTCATAAATGTTGGCTGCTCACCTTCTCCCCAAACTGTGCTAAAAGTTGCAGTAGTCTGGAAACTGACTTGCTTCTAGGTCAGCTTCCAGCTGGCTTTGAAGACTGAGGTGAAAAAGGCATTACTTCAGTCTTTTCTGCATCCTCTGTCATTAGGTTGCCTCCCCCACTTGGTAAAGGACCCACGCTTTCCCTGATCTTCCTCTTGTTGCTGATGTGGTTGTACAAACCTTTCTTATTAGCCTTCACATCCCTTGCTAGCTGCAACTCCATTTGTGCTTTGGCCTTCCTGATTTCATCCCTAGTTGCCCAAGCAATACTCTTATACTCCTCCCTAGTTGTTTGTTCAAGTTTCCACTTCTTATAGGCTACCTTTTTGTGTTCTAGCTTAATGAAGAGTTCCCTGCTAAGCCAAGCTGGTCTTCTGCCATATTTCCTAATCTTTCTGTGCATTGGGATGGTTCAATTATTTTCCCTATAAAAGACAAAGAATCATAGTACATTAGACAAAAGGAGACGATGAAGCTGGCAATTTAAAGAAGGGTAATTAGAGTATGCAACTTAAATTTAGATAAAAAGAAGTACACCAGCCTTAAAAGCTTTTTCCCAGGGCAGCAGAAAGGCATGCCTGGGTCCAACATAGTGCTTAGGAACATAAGTAGGAGGGAAATGATCATTTATGCACTCCCCACATAAACTAACCTTAAAGAAATGGCATCAAATGAAAACATGTTTGTTTTGCTAAACCCAAAAGCAAGCTCAGTACTTAGCTGACTAAACTAAAAAAAAGTCACACACTGCCTAGATTGGTTTCAGTCTCTGCAGACACACCAGGATAAGGAAATGCAAGAACAGGAAGCTGGTGGAGTTAGAAGAATATGATTTACAAAACTTACAAGTACAAAAAGGTTCTACCATTTCCAGAAATTGTCCAAGTCTTTAGAAAGGAGAATTCCACTGGAAACTGTTGATTTCCCCAAGTATATCAAGAGTGTTATGCAATAAGACACTTGGTAAAATGTTAGGGCTGTACAATTTCATCTCTCTGATTATTTACACCTGGAAATAGCCTTCTGCCACATTACTTGCAGGAAGGGCATGGTTTGCAGAAGTTTGAACAGCTAGGGTGAGGTGCATGTTATTTGAGTATGCAGGTAAAATAACCCTTCTTACATGAAATGCCATTGTTATAATGACTTGTAGAGATGTTACCAAGCACAAATACCATTTACAGAAACACTAGCCATAAGCTAAGATGGCTAGTTTTACCAACAAACTGCAGCATGTAGTTTCAAAGAAGGAAACCTTCTGGCTAAACGTAATCTCCTGAAAAGGCAGTTATTACACGAAGCAGTGTGTTGTGTATGTGGAGAGAAATACACACATTCTACCCTGGTGTAAATTGGATTTGCTCCACACTACAGATAACTTAACACATGGAATGAATACAATGGGATGAAATTGTTTATGCCTTAAAATAACAGACACCCCCTAATGCTCTCTTTTTTGTTTTCTGCTACAATAAGAGACCTTGAATGACAAGGGATTTAACATACTTCTATAGTGGAAGGGACTACTGCAGCAGTTGACTGGAAATTGTGATTGTCTGAAGCAGCTGTTAACCTTTATGTTGATACAGATTTACTGACCTGCCGGATTTGAGAAGCTTGGTTTATTCTAGTCTGGGTGTGGTAAGAGCAGCTGCAGAAAAGAGCATTTACAGGGCATATGCTTTACTTTCTGGATTATTTTGAATGTTCCAGAGATAGAAGAGATCAATTATAGTTAAACTGAGATGAGATGAGAGAGGATTTGATGACATGAGGAGGCTTAAATTAATTCCTCTTAAGGCATATGGGCTATTGTTATTACTTTGACTGCTTGGTCATTCCTTTATAGCTATTCCTTCATTAAAAATAGTTCACTATCAAAGTAAGGGGACTGTGCTCAGCTGGGAAAGAAGAGCGGCTGTTTATTAACCAAAAGGAGATCACTCATTTTTTTAAATCAAACCAGCCCCTTGACACTGCAAGCAGTCACTCACATGCATAACTGTATATTGGCCTCAATGGATCTATTAAAGTGCTTAAAGTTAAATACATGTAACTGTTTGCACGATAGGGACCTGAGAAGTAAAGTGATATTTACCCAACCTAAGCATTCAAAACGAATGAGTCAGGCTTTAGAATGTAATGCAAATCCTTAAGAAACTTGTAACTTTCTGGTTTTTAAGCAACAGGAGTTCTTTATTTTCCTTCTTTCCACAAAAACCACAAAGGTTACTCAGCAGAACAAAAGGGCAAGTTGGACTGTCCTTTTGAGGTTGAGGAGATTCAAAATGTGATTTAAAAACATGCCAGCAGGAAAGGCCTGAGGGCCCAACCACTTTTCTTTGTGATTTTTCTTTTTAAGTTTTCCTTGTATCTTCCAAACATATTGGCTAGTTAAGTCCATGCTTTCAAAAGAGTAAGTATTGCCTTCACCTTTCTGTTGTAAAGGAGGCAAATTTCATTTATTCCTAAACTAACTAAAAACAGCATAGACTTCCTATTATGTCCCACTCTGCAGTTCTATTTGTCTAGTAAAATATTTTCCAACATTACATCCATTAGAAATGTAATAGAAACTAATGACTGCATTCAAATAGACTCTGTAGGTGTCAAGGATACTTATACAATATATGTGGGAGTCCTAGGGCCTCCAAGGGGCAATTCAGAGCTTCTGGACACTGACAAGGAAGGTGCCTACAGGAAGACAATAGGACATACAAAGCACAGAGATGCACCTCAACTCCCAGTTCTTCCCTAGACGTAGGATGCCTGACTTAGGGTTGCACATTAGGTGCCTCAATCACCTAGGGATCCAGGGACTATATATGAAGATACCAAGCTAAACCAGGATTCCTAACTGACAGAAGGATTTCATAGATTTCATAGACGTTAGGGCTGGAAGGGACCTCGGAAGATCATCGAGTCCAGCCCCCTGCCTGAAGGGCAGGAAGTCAGCTGGGGTCATAGGATCCCAGCAAGATAAGCATCCAATTCACTCTTGAAGGTGTTCAATGTAGGTGCTTGAACCACCTCCAGTGGCAGGCTGTTCCAGACTTTGGGTGCTCGGACAGTAAAGAAATTCTTCTTTATGTCCAGCCTGAATCGATCTTGCAGTAGTTTGTAACCGTTCAACCTCATCATCCCTTGGGGCTCTCTGGTGAACAAACGTTCCCCCAGATCCTGGTGGTCCCCCCTGATAAACTTATAGGTGGCCATCAGATCACCCCTGAGCCTGCGCTTTTCCAAGCTAAAGAGCCCCATGGCTCTCAGCCTGTCGTCATAAGGTCTGTTTTCCTGACCTCTGATCATGCACGTGGCTCTTCTCTGGGCTCTCTCAAGCGTCTCCACATCCTTTTTGAATTGAGGAGCCCAAAACTGGATGCAGTACTCCAGCTGCGGCTTCACCAAGGCCGAGTACAAGGCCGAGCATTTTGCTTCATTAGCTACATTGTCTCCATTTGAAGAAATTGTAATTCAACTTCTTACATTCATATTAGATCAAAGATGTGGAGTGCAAGAAGGAATGCAAATAATAATCACTTCTAAGAATATCTCTAAGAAGCCTTTTACTAATTTTTCCAAAACTTGGTAATATAACTGATTATTATACAACTGATCTTGTCACCGTCTCATAAATATTGGCATGAGGTATAACTTGAGTTATCAAGCAAGAGCCCCCACCTTCATTGCTCTTCCCTGCATTGTCTAAATCCCAGTGATCATTAATGTGTTAGCAGTCTGCATCTAGTAGGTATTACAGCATAATGGACTTCAGCATAACTGGCAGTAGTACATGTGTGGAAGTATTTGAAATATGAGCTTAAGTTCAAAATAAGCTAATAGATTCACACATTTTACAGCAAAAACAGAAATATTCTGATTACTTGGTATGACCTCCTGCTTAAAGCAGTCTGTAAGTAAACCAGCTGATTCTTCAACTAACCCTAAAATAAATTCATAGTCTTTATGGTGGATAAGTGAAGTGTAGATCTCCTTTTCCATAGTGCTGTCATCCAGCCAATTATCACCCATTTTTCTATTTGTGTTTTTGTGCATCACCTTGCATTTGTCCTCACTGAACTTTTTCCTGTTAGTTCTAGCCCAACTTTCCAATCTGTCCAGATCCTTCTGAATTGTGCTTGCATCTCCAATGTTTGCCATCCTTCCCGGTTTCATGTAATCTGAAAAGCATCCTATGGCAGCACCCAAATTATTAATAAACATGTTGAACAGGGGAGAATGACGTCCCAGGATTTGCTTGAGAAGCATCTATGGATGCAAGCCAGCATTTTGGTTGCTTTACTAGCCGCAGCATCACATTGCAGGCTCATGTTCATCTTGTGGTCAATAATGATCCCCAACTCTCTTTCTTCCATAGTGCTAGCCAGTGTAGCACTGCCAAGCCTATAAGGATGCTGCATGTTTTTCCTCCCAAGGTGGAGAACCTTGCATTTTTCAGCGTTAAACACCATCAGGTTCTCATCTGCCCATTTGCTGAGCCTGTCCAGCTCAGCCTGGATCATCCTCCTGTCTTCTGGTGTGGATGCTTTGCCCCAAAGTTTGGTGTCATCGGTGAACTTGGCTAGTCCACTTCTGACTCCAATGTCCACATCATTAATGAAGATGTTGAACAATATGGATTGAGCTCATTGTATCATGCAGTGCAAGTTTACAGCTTGTGGTTGTAATGTACAACTTTTGCTCAATAACCTAGTGGTTGGACTACCCGGGGCATAAGACTACAGAGTTGTAAGTCTCTCTCAGCCTAAGGGGACTCATTCCACCTATCCCACTTCCTAGAAGGGGGTCTCAGCCACCAGGCTTCAAGATTGTCTGGATAAGACAGTAGGGTCATAGGGCTAGAAGGGATTTCCTGAGGCCATCTAGTCCAGCCTCCTGCTCAAGGAAAAATCATCCCTGAGTAGAACATCCCATAAAACATAATAAAGTATGTTAGACCAGTCTGTCTAACCTATTCTTGAAAATTTCTGGGACTGGAGAGTCCACAACTTTCTTAGATAACCTATTCCAATGCTTGACCACTCTCATAGTCAGAAAGTTCCTCTTAAACTCCAACCTAAGTTATCTCTTCTGCAGCTGGAGTATATTGTTCCTTTTCCTGTCACCTACAGCCACAGAGAAAAGCCCATCTCCATCCTCTCTATAATTGCAGGTATTTGAAGACTGTTTTCAAATCCTCCCTCAATCTTCTCTTCTCCAAACTAAATTCTTAGCTCCCAGGCCTCTAATCATTTTGTTCCTCTCTACTGGAGTCTTTCCAATCTGTAGATCCCTTTCTTGAAATGTGGGGCCCAAAACTGGACACTGTACTCCAAATGAAGTCTCACCAGCGCTGAATAGCTGGTGAGACCAGCAGAATCACTTCCCTTGATTTTGAAGAGACACCCTTGTTAATACAATCCAGGACGGTGTTGGCTTTTTTTGCAACAAGAGCACACTGTTGGCTCATATTCAGCTTACAGTCTACTGTAACGCCCAGATTCTTCTCTGTAGTACTAGCCAGTCATTTCCCAGCCCATAGTAGGGCAAGTAATACTTCTGTCCCAAGTCCTTGTTGAATTTCATCCAACTGGCTTCAGACTATGTTGACAGGCTATCCAAGTCATTCTGGATCCAAGCTCTCCCTTCCAGAGTACCTGCAGCTTCAGTGGCCTTGGTGTCATCTGCAAATTTGCTAAGTGTGTACTTAGTCCCATCGTCCAAATTATTAATGAAGGTATTAAGGTACCAAACCCCTCTAGACAATCCCACTTGATACCTCCAAATGAGATACTGAGCCATTGATGACTACTCATTGGGCACAATAATCCAAGCAATTATCATATTTTCACAACTATAAGACAAGTCTTTTTCCTCCCCAGTCAATACAGGGAAAAGAGACCCCCATCATACATTTGCATATTAGGAAAACTCATTAAATATTTTGTCAATCATGAAAGGCCAAAAGCAGCATGTGCTCAGTAATGGAAATCAACTACAAAACTGATTAAAAGCAGCCAATACTAATTATAAAACACATAATCCATACTGGGCAAACATGCTGATGGGAACCTTCAGTTCAAAAAAACTGAAAGAAACTACATTAACATAAAACTTGACAACTCCTCCACAACAATACCTTATTCTTCTTATACCCCTTTTCACTATTAACACATTAATCTCTCACCGACCACCCCCAACCCAGAAGGAAGGAACAACTTTCACTCTGTCTCTCTGTCCTTTTGAAATAAACACCACCATTTTTCTTTCCTCCATATCTTCTCGGCCTTCTCCTTTACTATCTAATCTGCATTTTTACCCACATAGTATTTCAATTCATAAATTGTCAACTCCAAACATTCTCTTCTAGTGAAAGCCAGTCCCTTGACTAACAGTAGGTTTCTCACCTTCCATATAGCTACTGTTGCACAAAGTAGTATGGTTGTCAGTCTCCATGGTGTCTCAGGTCCTTTGGGCATTAACCCATGCAACACCATTTCATATGTTAAGTCACAGTTCATAATGATTGCCCTCAGAAATGACACACTCTCTCTCATACCTCTTACATAAAATGGCATACAGTACAGTTTCTTCAGCCCCACATCCCTCTCTCCAGCATGCTGCCAATCTTACCAAGCCCCATTTATGCTGAACGACCCTTCCAGGAAAAATATTTCATATCATCATCCATCTGATATCTGTATGTTCTCCTTCTTTCCACATGTTTGCCATCTGTCTTTCTATCAGATCCCCAACTATTATTTTATCTTTCCTTCTTATCATATTAATCACCAGGGATCCTGGTTTTCTCCAATTAAAAAAAAATCCCCAATTTTTGGATTAAAAAAAGTAACCCAAACCCACATTTTTCCTTGATTAAAATGAAACACCACTAATATGTAGATATATAGTAGCACTTCATTTTAATCATGGGAAAAATGTGGATTTTGGGTTACTTTTTTTAATCCATAAAGGACATATGGTTTATTTGGTATTTTTCTTACTCTTGACAAAAGGTAAAATCCTTTTTTATTGCCTTTTATGTCCCTTACCAGTTCCTCCTGAAATTATACCTTGGCCTTACTAATTTTTTTTCTCCCTGCAACATTCTAATTCTCTTCCCTACTAATATGACCAAATTTCCACTTTTTATAGGATTCTTCTTTTGATTTCCAACTCCTTGAAGGGATTGCTGTCTAATCAGACTGGTCTCCTATTGCACTTCTTTCCCATTCTTCTGCCTCATCAGGATAGCTTGATCCTGTGCCCTTAAGAGGGACGTCTTAAACCAGTGGTCACCAACCAGTCATAGCTTCATAGTTTCATAGTTGGTAGGGTCAGAAGGGACCTGAGCAGATCATCAAGTCCGACCCCCTGCCATGCCAGGAAAAAGTACTGGGATCAAATGACCCCAGCAAGATATTCATCTAACCTCCTCTTAAAGACCCCCAGGGTAGGAGCCAGTACCACTTCGCTTGGAAGTTGGTTCCAGATCCTAGCTGCCCTGACAGTGAGGTAGCGCCACCTGATGTCTAGTCTGAATCTACCCTCTGCAAGCTTGTGACCATTATTTCTAGTCACTCCTGGTAGTGCTTAGGGAAATGGGGACTCTCCCAATGCCTGCTGGTCCCCCCTGACTAGTTCGTAAACAGCCACTAGATTCCCTCTGAGCCTTCTCTTGTGGAGGCTGAACAGGTTCAGGTCCCTTAGCCTCTCCTCATAGGGCCTGCCCTGCTGGCCCCTGATCACATGAGTGGCCCTCCTCGGACCCACTCCAAGTTGTCCACATCCCTCCTGAAGTGCAGCACCCAGAACTGGACGCAGTACTCCAACTGTGGCCTAACCAATGCCGCATAGAGTAGGAGGATCACCTCCTTGGACCTGCTCACAATGCATCTGTGGATGCATGACAAGGTACGGTTGGCCTTCCTGACCACATCCCCACACTGTTGGCCCATGTTCATTTTGGTATCAATAATGAGCGCAAGATCCTTTTCTGCCTCTGCACTGATGAGAAGGGAGTTCCCCAGCCTGTAGGTATGTTGCAGGTTCTTCCTCCCCAGGTGCAGTACCTTGCACTTGTCAGTGTTGAAACCCATCCTGTTCTCATCTGCCCACCCCTGTAACCTGTCTAGGTCCGATTCCAGCCTAATCTTCCCTTCTAGTGTGCCCACATCCCCCCACATCTTAGTGTCACCAGCAAATTTGAACAGGGTGCTTTTTACCCCCTACTCCAAGTCACTGATGAAGATGTTGAACAGTGCGGGTCCGAGGACCGAGCCCTGGGGGACCCCACTGCCTACATCCCTCCAGGTCGAAAATGACCCATCCACCACCACTCTGAGTGCAGCCCTCCAGCCAGTTAGCAACCCATTTGACTGTGTAAGTGTCGATGCCATAGTCCCCTAGTTTTTTAATGAGAATGGGGTGAGAGACAGTGTCAAAGGCCTTCCTAAAGTCCAGAAATACTACGTCCACTGCTACACCTGTGTCTAAGGATTTTGTGACCTGGTCATAGAAGGCCACCAGGTTGTTCTGACAGGACCTGCCTCTAATGAACCCATGTTGGTTGCCCCTAAGCATAATCTCCCCTGCTGGCCCCTCATGGACATGCGCTAGGACAATTCTCTCAAAAGGCTTACCCAGGATCGAGGTAAGACTAACTGGCCTATAGTTTTCTGGGTCCTCCTTCCTCCCTTTTTTGAAAATGGGGACCACATTGGCCCTTTTCCAGTCCACTGGCACCCCACCAGAGCACCACGAGTGCTCATAAAGCCATGCCAGGGGTCCCGCAATTACCTCTGCTAATTCCCTCAGCACTCTGGGGTGGAGATCGTCAGGACCAGCTGATTTAAATACGTCCATCCCCTCCAGAAGTTCCCTGACTAGATCCTCACTGACCCTAGGCCTGGGTGCACCTCCCCTGGGGCCTGAGGGGGTCCTGGGGGGGTGGGCTGGTCCGGCCCCTACTCAGGAAAATGGAGGCAAAGAAATTGTTAAATAAGTTAGCTTTGTCATCTGGTGTGACAACCAGATTTCCTAGAGTGTCTTGCAGAGGCCCCACATTACCCGGTACCTTCTTTTTGCCCCCTATGTATTTAAAAAGGGACTCCTTGTTGTCCTTGATCCGGGTAGCTAGTCCTAGTTCCATCTCTGCCTTGGCCTTCCTGACCGCCCCCCTGCAGCCCCGAGCAACCGAGGTATAGTCCTCTCTGGTGATGGCCCCTCCCTTCCATTGGGTGTACGCCTCCCTTTTAGCTAGGAGACATTCCCGTATGCTTTTGGTGAGCCATGGGGGCTTTTGCGCCCTCTTGCCCCCTTTGATCCTTGTTGGTATTACCTCCCTTTGGGCTTGGTGGATTGACTCCTTAGGGAACGAGCACTCTTCTTGGACACCCGCCTCCCCTCCAGGGCCTCGATACCTCATTGAAGTCTGCCCTCCTGAAGTCCAGGGCTGCTGCCTTGCTGCAGGCTTTTGCCACCTTGCGCTGGATGGTGAATTCCAGCAGGCGATGATCGCTGTCACGCAGGTGGTCGAGCACCTGCAGACCCCTCACGAGGTCATCGCCTGTGGCCAGCACCAGGTCCAACAAGGCATCTCCCCTCGTGGGGCTATGCACCTCCTAATTTAGATGGAGGTCCTGTATTTCAGCTAGGAACCTATGTGAGCAGTCAGACCTGTCTGACTGCTCTTCCCAGCAGATGTCTGGAAAGTTCAGGTCACCCATGATGACCACATCTTTTGACCTAACTACCTCCATGAGCTGATTTATCCTGGTCTAGCTCTTCCCCTTGGTTGGTGGTCTGTAGTAGACCCCCACTGTTAAGTCCCTTTCCTCTCGACTTCCTTGTATTCTAACCTAGAGCACTTCAGTATGCCTCTCATCTGACCTTGTGCTACTTGATTAGGATGTATATTCCTCCTTGATGTAGAGTGCCACACCCCCACCTTTTCTCCCTGTCCTGTCCCTCCTGTATAGCCTATACCCCATGCTATTCACCGCCCAGTTGTGCGTTGGGTCCCACCATGTTTCTGT
>NW_005842206.1:1962971-1968974 GCF_000455745.1 Alligator sinensis | reverse complement strand
AATGTAAGTTCCTCCTGCTTGTTCCCCATACTACGAGCATTTGTGTAGAGGCATTTGAGGCCTCCTGAAGATGTGTGAACTGGCCCCCTAATCTCAGTACTGCCCAGGCCCCTATTGCTTACCTGGGTATTTGTTCTGCTCGTCGTCAGTCTAGGCTGGGCTGTTCTTGTGGGTGTTGCTTGGTTTAGTGGTCCAAGGCTTCCTCCGCCCTCATCTTCCCCTTCCCCCAACGAGCCTAGTTTAAAGCCCACCAGAGGAAATCCACCAACCTGGAAGAGAACACATGCTTACCTTTGGGGGAAAAGTGAAGCCCATCCCACCCAAGCATGTCTCTCATCGTGATGTGTGGGTCATTATCTAGGAAGTCCAAGCCTGCCTCAAGACACCATTCCCGAAGCTGCCAGTTGGTCTCACTGATGCAGGTCTCACATCATCTTCCATGTCTGCCAGTCAATTGCAATCAACTGGTCAATCCCAGAGAGTCAATCTGAGGCTGGGGTGGGGGCTGAACCCTACCCCCCCAACGCAGCATGTGGGGAGAGAAGGGGCAGGGGCCAGACTGAGGCCCCTGCAATGAGGGAGGGAGCAGGGCAAAGGCAGGAGCAAGGGTTCAGGTAATTGGGGTCCTGGGGGTGGGAGAGAACCAAGCCTGGGGAGGGTGTAGGGAGGCATACCTTGGGAGGCCACAGCAGGTGTGTTCCCCCAGATCTGTGCACAGGGCAGGGTGGTCTGCTGCTGCAGGGGCCATGTCAGGCTTTTCCTGGTGAGGGCTGGACCACGCTGTGTTCAATATGGGCAGCAGTGCTGAGAGCAGGGGTTGGGTGGCTGAAGCCCCCCTCCCAGCACTGCCACCCACCCTGAGCATAGCTGGGTCCAACCCCCACCCCTGAAGGAAAGAGTCCAGCATGGCCCCAGCCCACGGCAGCAGCCTGTGCCCCAATCTGTATGCAGAGCAGGGGGACTGGGGCAGTTGGCTCGTCTGGGGCTGCATGGGGGGACTCCAGCTTCTGGGGCCCCCCCACATGGCCCTGGACAGACCAGTTGTCCCAGCCCTGGGCCCAGCCTGGGCCCAGCTCTGTGAGTGCCCCACCGCCGGGCAATGCCAGTGCCTCTCACTCTGGACCTGCAGCCCCCTGCCCCCCTAGCCCTTCTGGTGCCTGCCCCACGCTCCAGACCCACAGCCCCCTTCTGTCCCAGCCCTGCTGTTGATTCTTCAATCTCCCACCTATTCTCCAGCTGGACAGCTGCAGTTTCAGAAGAGGTGTTTTACCTGCTGCCAGAGGTGAGAAGCTACCAACTTCCACCTTCCTTAGTATCTGAGTCTTCTGTGTTTTCCAATGCCTTCTCTGGGTGTCCCTCTTCCATGATGCAGGAGATTTGTTTTTTAACTTAGTTGATGAAGGCCAAATGCTCCCAGATGCTTCTGAACGATTTCACCTTGTCCTGCAGGTCCCTTATGTGATTCCTGAGAAAATCCACCAGGAGGCGCCTCTCACTCTGCAAACACTGTCCCACGGGGCTTGTCCATGGCAAGAACATGAAGGCTGCAGTCCCTGAAAGGCCTGACCAGAACCCGAGTAGAAGCTCCACTAGTCAGTTAATCATGCCTGGACAGAGCTCAGACAGGTTTAAGCAGAGGAAAAGCTGACAGTGGCAGGTGTTTTGGCACTGTGATGTTTTTCAGCCATCCTTCTGATACTACTGCTGATTCCTTGCTCCTCTTCCACTGCTACTTCTTGGAAAAAATTGCCTCCTCCTACTTTGTCTGCTTCAGTGAGGAAGCATTCAGTGAACGAAGCCCACCTCCTTGTTCACCTTATCAGTTTCCAGGCTCAGCAGCTCAAGCAACCCTGTCAGGTGTCTTCCAAACTGATATTACACACCCAGCCAAAACCAGGCAAGCCTCTCCACTCGCTAGCACTCACAAACCCACTCTCCGGGCAACCATGGCTTCCTGTTCTCCTCCCAGGTAGGAGTACCACTCAAACTACCCTGTTTGCTGGTCCTATTGTATAGTTATGAAATACAACCCTTAAATGACATGTGCCATATGTCATAATTTTCCCTTCTAAGTGGCAAATACCTAATGCTGATTAAAGAGCTATACATGCCAAATCTTGACAACATTGCTCAGAAATACATAGCTGATCTAATATGAGTGGAAATTACATATGCACAGCTTGTGATTGCTTCATTCAAAGAAAAAAAAAAACACAGATTTTTTTAAAAACACAGGAACAGAAACCTAAAAGAAAATATACTTAAATTATACAGACTTCCCTAATACAATTTGAAAGGCGCTGAAACAATTCATTGGAATGTCACTAATATAATGAGGCTATCATGTACTAACAAGCATTACTTTTGCTAATGAGCTGCAAAAGGCTTGTATTTGCAGCTATCAAGCTGAGGGTGGGGTTTCGCTCCTAAAACCTTGAACCTCTCCATGTATCTTATTAAAAACTGTCATAACTTGTTAGCAAATGTAATTTGCACCTGAGCAGTAGAACCAGCGCTATGCTAATGGCAGGTTTATTAATAAACTCTATGAAGAATCATAATATCACCACAATTGCTGAACTGATTTCTTTTGCTATACAATCCATATTCATGTGGCTTTAATTCTGGTCTTCCTTATCTGAGGAAGAGTGCATCTTTTTTTCATTGGTCATTGTAATTGCCTGTACAGATGGCAGTAGCTGTTGCTTCATAAAGAACCAAGCTTATAAATAGATTTTTTTCCAGCTACAGCATTCTTTTTACTTTTGCAATGCACTTCTAATGAGAGAGACAGTGTTAAATAATGCATTCTAAATAGGTAGAGACTGTAAACTCTAATAGCAGGATTCTTGGTCTCTGCCTTATTAAGACAAATATAGTTCACTTCTGTCCATGTGTAGTACCTAACGCTACTAGTGGTGTGATACTCCATGCTGGATACTCAAAGAAAAACATGTAGCATGGTCATCTGTCATATTTAGGTTTAAAATTCTGAATGAATAGGGATCTTAAAAAAACTCAAGTGCTTATCATAATTTGTCTTCACTGCCACCCCTTCAAAAATACCTGGGACCAGTATTGTTCCTTTTCTCTGTTAATTATTTGGATAATGGGACTGCGTGCATGCTTAGCAAATTTGTGGATGACAGCAAGTTGGATGAATTTCCATATACTCTGAAGGGTACAGATAGGATCCAGAATGACCTGGATAGTCTGGAAAAATAGTCCTCACTCAGATAAGATTCACCAAAGACAAGTATCAAGTCCTGTACTCAGGACAGAGTAACTATGTATATAAATACATATTGGAGAATGACTGGCTATAAGCTGTAATACTGTGGAGTGTATACAATAGATCATAAATTGAATGTAAGCCAACAATGTGTTCTTGGATCAAAAAAAAACAATAGCATCCTGGATTATATTAACAGAAGTATACCTTGCAAGTCAAGGGACATGATTCTGCCACTCTATACAGCATTGCTGAGACCTGAAATACAGTGTCTAGGAAGCCACAAACTTCAAGAATGATGTGGACAGTTTTGAAAAAGTCCAGCACAGAGCAACAAAAATGATTAGAGGCCTGGGAGGCAAGACTCATGAGGAAGTGCTGAAAAGCTAGGGCTACTTATTTCAGATAAGGAAAGACTGAAGGGGAATTGGATAACGGTCTTCAAATACCTGAAGGGCAATTACAGAGAGGATTGAGATGGGCTTTTCTCTGTGCTACAGGGGACAGGACTAGAAGTGATGGTCTCAAGCTGCAGCAGGAGAAATTTAGGTTGGAGATTAGGAGGAACTTTCTGACTATGAGGGAAGCATTGGAACAGGCCACCAAGAGAAGCTGTGAAATCTCCATCCTTTGAAACTTTCAAGAACAGGTTGGACAGAAAGTTGGCTGGGATTATTTAGTCAGAGACGATCCTGCCTTCAGCAGAAGGCTGGACTAGATGACCTTGTGAGGGCCCTTCCAGCCCTACTTTCCAATGATCAGCTGCAATATGTCACAAAACCTTTTGCTCTATTTTTGGGGAATAGTCTCATGGGACGTTGCTGTGCTAGAAATGCAGTAATGTGCTGATTCTTGACAGACTGACAAATGCCACTGGTTGGCACACACACTCATAACTGTGGCAGACAAACCAAACATTTTCCAAATAGCCCCAAGGAGGCCTTGCAAAAAGGGGCATGAGTGTTTTGCTGTTACAGCTGGGTTCCAAAGCATTTTAAATAAAGACTTTCAGAAAGGTTTATTTTTGCCACTTTTAAATTCCCTTAGAGTGCTAACATGAGGTACTCTTCTGGAAAATGTAGGAATCTGTGGCAAGTTGGCTTTAATTCAAATGTGGCACCATGCCAACATTCAACTAGGGTAGGTTCTAATCCAGTGACCCACCACCCTCGTCCTCAAAGTAAACTATACTTCAGTTATGTAGCATGTTAAATCAGCATTCAAAATTTGCATGGGAGGAGCTTTCCAGTTATATTTTCTTAAGTGGAGTCTGAAACAGGGAACCCTTACCCTGTTACTGGTAGAAGGCTGGGGGACAAACAGGGCCTGCAAGGGCCTTTAAGAGTATAGTCTTTGTGGCCCAATGGAATAGGCTTTTAGACAAAAACCAAGCAGGAGGTGAGATAGACAATAAGGTTAGTAGGGAAAAGCCCCAGGAGGCAAGTAGCTAAAAGAGGAAAAGGAGAAAGGGTACCAGCAATCACCACCAGCCCTGCTATGGGAGAACTGAAACTAAGAGGGGTGAACAGACCAGCGTGAGAACATGGGGCTCATGCCACATGATAGGACAGACTGGCCAGAAAGGGAGCGACTTACCAGTACACGAGATACCAGCAGGCTTATGGGGAAGAATGAGGACAAGGCAAGGTGCTGTGGAGCCTGGAGAGGCAGTAAGGAGACCCCTGGTATTCAGGCAAAGAAGCATCCTTTTTCTTGTTCTAAGTTTACCCAGCGTGGGTGTGATTTGAGTTCAGCTTGTTCCTTTGTGGCTTGAGTACCCAGGTAGTCTGTGCCTTTTTTTTTTCTTTTGTGCTTATATTTAATAACTGGAGGGCCAGGTGGTGGCTGTAGGGTTGGGGTGGTAAGGAGGCCATGCAGGGGTGCCTGAGAGGCATGCCAGATTTTGAGCCCTGCCAGTGGAAGAGGTGCAAAACAGAGGAAGACAGAGAGGGTTGAGGACAAGAGGGCCAGAACCTGGGCCCAGAGGGGATGACACAGCTGGCTGAGTCCAAGAAGCTGGGCCAGAGTAAGTGGGCCCAGGCTAGTGGGCTAGCCAGAGTAGCCTGTGGGCCGAAGCCAAGACTGAAGCCTGTACAGGAGAATGAAGGATAAGTGAGTGAGACCTGCAAGGCATCAGCATTGCTACAGGAGGGGACAGAGGCTACAAGTAGCCCTCAAGTCTTGAGTAGAGCCACTAGGATCATGAGTTGTGACCACCAAGTTTGAGTCATGCTAGTAGGACACAAGTAATTCTGACTGGGCACACAAGCCACCCAAAGAAAACGGGAAAGTTCCTGTTAGTAGACAGAGAGCCCAGAGACCAGACACTGATTGAGTCGACTAGGCACCAAGGGGTTCACGCCAGGACTCAGGGGCACAGGGGCAATGCATAGGGGGTGCATGCAGGTGTGCATGCACCCTCTAAGCATGGCAGTGCACCCCTTGCAAAAAGGTGCCAATTACATTGTTGGCAGTACCTGCAAGCACTCACTGCTTGCATCTCACTGCTGACACTGCCGGCGGCATCTGTGGGCAGTCCACAATCACCACTGGCCACTGCCAATGCTGCCAGAGTCGCCTGGTCAGCGCTTACCACCCTCCACCCCCCCACCCCCCGCACTGACAGTGCTGGTGGTGTCTGCAGGAGCTACCAGCTGGCCGCCACCATGCTCCCACCACCACCACCATGCTCCTACCGCCACCAGTGTAGCTGTGCTCCCCCAGCTGCCAGGGGCACGTGCCGTTCATGCAGAGGCAGCCTCCCAATGAAC
>NW_005842206.1:1945869-1962940 GCF_000455745.1 Alligator sinensis | reverse complement strand
CATGTAAAGAATAAACGGAGTTTGGGGGGGGGGGGGGGGGGAAGGGAGATAATGGAGGACCTGAGGTAGTCACAGGACAGGGTAGTTCACAGGGGTGTCAGAGCACCCACAATGCCCATCCTGCCACAGAATCCTACAAAGGTCTGTCTGGGCCCAGTACTGATTACTATGTTTAGTAATGATTTGGATGTTGGAATTAGAGAGCCTTTATGAGCAAATTTGCAAAAGTCACAAAACTGGGTTTTGATTGTGAACACACCATTGGGCATGATTGCAAACACACTGGAGACTGGAGCACCATTTGAAAAGACCACCACGCAAAAGGTGAATGAAGTATTGGGCTTCATCAGTAGGAGCCTTAGGCTGGAAGACACAGGAAGCAATAGGTCCTTTAGGATCCTACCAATGTAACGATAAGGTGCAGAATGAAACCATCAACAACTCCTGCTGGGGAACTTCTTCAAAATAAAGCAGATGTAGTAAAGGATTGCTAGGCCCTTCTGTGTAGCATTTTGTTTTTGAATTGAGGAGCCCAAAACTGGATGCAGTACTCCAGCTGCGGCTTCACCAAGGCCGAGTACAAGGCCGAGCATTTTGCTTCATTAGCTACATTGTCTCCATTTGAAGAAATTGTAATTCAACTTCTTACATTCATATTAGATCAAAGATGTGGAGTGCAAGAAGGAATGCAAATAATAATCACTTCTAAGAATATCTCTAAGAAGCCTTTTACTAATTTTTCCAAAACTTGGTAATATAACTGATTATTATACAACTGATCTTGTCACCGTCTCATAAATATTGGCATGAGGTATAACTTGAGTTATCAAGCAAGAGCCCCCACCTTCATTGCTCTTCCCTGCATTGTCTAAATCCCAGTGATCATTAATGTGTTAGCAGTCTGCATCTAGTAGGTATTACAGCATAATGGACTTCAGCATAATTGGCAGTAGTACATGTGTGGAAGTATTTGAAATATGAGCTTAAGTTCAAAATAAGCTAATAGATTCACACATTTTACAGCAAAAACAGAAATATTCTGATTACTTGGTATGACCTCCTGCTTAAAGCAGTCTGTAAGTAAACCAGCTGATTCTTCAACTAACTCTAAAATAAATTCATAGTCTTTATGGTGGATAAGTGAAGTGTAGATCTCCTTTTCCATAATGCTGCCATCCAGCCAATTTTCACCCGTTTTTCTATTTGTGTTTTTGTGCATCACCTTGCATTTGTCCTCACTGAACTTTTTCCTGTTAGTTCTAGCCCAACTTTCCAATCTGTCCAGATCCTTCTGAATTGTGCTTGCATCTCCAGTGTTTGCCATCCTTCCCGGTTTCATGTAATCTGAAAAGCATCCTATGGCAGCACCCAAATTATTAATAAACATGTTGAACAGCACTGGGCTCATATATATAAAATATATAAAGAGATTAATACTGAAAATTGCCCTTAATTTTTAGCACGTATTCTTCAAATTTGGAAGCCCTGAACAATGAAAATCTACACAGCAACTATGGATACATTGAAGAATGCAAACTACCTTTTCTTCCTGTGTGCATAATCTGTACTTTATGATGGTGCCATTTCTCTTTTTTAAAGCAAAGAAGTGATGTACTATTTTGAGATTTCCCCCTTCCAGCTGTGTTGTATGAAAGGACTGGAAAGTGTTTTGCAAATTCTAAATTCTGTGGACAAGGAATGAATTTGTATGCTTTATAATGCTTTGCACTTTGGGGACACTGTTGCAATTATCTACTTATCATAAATTATCCTAAACATGGGAATCAAAGCACATAGGACAACTTTAAAACTAGAACTATGAGAGGGAAAACTGAGGTTCTGCAGTATCATTTTTCCCTCCTAGTTAATCATAAAATATCTTATGATTACCATTGGGTTTGGAGTGTGAGAGGGTGTGGGAAAAACAGCTTCTGTCCTCAATTTACTTTCTCTCTTTAGCTATTTTCACTGTGATGGAGAGGATAGAGCTCAGCCAGTGTGGTAAACAGATCAGAGATTTTGGGAAAAGGAGGAATGTCCGAGATTAGTCCAAAAGCAAGACATACTACTAGGATGTTTTAGAAAGTTACAGCAGTTTAAAAATAAAAACTATTGTGTGTGCAATGAATGGGAAGCTACACAGCAGTTGGGAATGTTGATGGTGGCATTGTCAAATGTACCCATCTTTTATGACAACTGTATGTAGAAAATGGATGTGGTCCAATAAATGACAGAAGTCAAATATTCTTTCTGAAAGTTCTTACTTTCCCAAGTCAAATGAAAATAGATTAGACAAGGACTTGTATGGGAATGTTTGGAGAGGTATGATCCTGCCACAAATAGGGGGTTAGACTAGCTGACCTCCAGTGGTCCCTTGCAGTCTTACTTTCCTACGATTCTATTACCCCATTTTAAGTGATTATAAGTGCCTCCATTATAGTCATCTTCCACAGATGTGTAGTCCTCTCCCTATTTCTATAATGGGGCAATTGCATGCCCAAAGGAGGAATTAGAATCACTCCTACACTTTAGTTGGATAACCCAGAATTAGGCACAAGCTGCACTTCAGTCATTCACTAGAAGGAAAAGAAGTCTGACTGAAGAGTTGTCATACTCACAAAATAAGTAAAAGGGGCAAAATAGGCATTTTTCTCCTCTGATCTTTCAGTTCTAGTAATGTTAATGGTAACACATAACAGCAGTCAGCAAAAGTAGTACAGACAAAAGCGTGATTCACAGTTCATTTAAGTTTTGTTGGCAGATGGAGTAATTTGAATTGCAGCTACATAAGGATATGCAGGAGTGCATTTGAGGCTGTAAGAAAAACTCAGGAAGCTGCATTCTTGATTTTCCTATTAGTTGATCAGTCTCAAGTGTTAAGTAACCCAGCATATGCTTCTATCACTTCCCTCGGGAGACTATTCCACAGCTTAATAAGCCCTCACTATTTGGATCAGAGGAGAGGAGGCTCATTGACTACAGTATTTTTCTATTTAAATAGAAAACCTATGTTAAACCAACATTTGGAGAAAGAGCAAATGTATTTTAAAATGTTAATTGCATATGCCCACAACTGATCAAATGTTGTATTTGAATTAGAATGGCACCTTTGATTTACATGTAAGGATTGCTTGATGATCGATGTATGAAATGTTTCAGGTCTCACTACATCATAGTGCATCTTTTTTGTACTGTTTTTTATTACTTTGTCTTAAAAATTCTACCTTCAAAATTGTAATGGCTTTCTAGCACTTACTGGACTGTTAAATTAAATTTATCTTATACTCTCTGGATTTCTGAGTGGACTCAAGAAGTAGAGAAGCAGGAAGCTTGTTTCTCAGTTTAGCCATATTTTGATATCCATGTGATGTTGGCATTTTATATAGGACTGGAGACAACGCCCTTTGGTTATTGCATCTAGTTCCCTACTGTCTGAGGCAGCCACATCATATAATTGCTTCTGTATGCTTACCAAGCTCCAGCTTGAACCTGTTAGGTTTTTTTTCCTCCACGGCACTACCAGGAAGTGGTTCTATAACCACACTTCTTTCACGGTTAGAAATCTTTTAATTTCCAATCTAAACTGATTTATGGACAGTGCGTACCATTGGTCTTTGTGCCAACATTATTATATCTGCTCCTGCATCTGGTTTATTCCTTTGTGTATTTATAGGGAGTCATATTCATTCTCAGCCTTTATTTGGTCAGGATAAATAGGCCAAGTCCTTTTACTCTCCTCTCTTAAGACAAGTTCTCCATTCCATGGCTCATTCTTTTAACCATTGTCTGTGCCTGTTCCTGTTTTAATTTACCTTTCTTGATCATGGGTGATCAAAACTGTACATAGGATGGTAGATCTGTGGTTTTAAAACTGCATCAGTCTTTGGGATAGGGGTAGGGTGATATGAAAGGCTTCTGTGACTTTAGAAAGCTTGAAAACCACTGTGATAGATTCTGGCTACCTTTACAACTCATGGTTGTCACCATACCAAATTCAGACTAAAAAAATCTAGTTTAATGATATCAATACAGCATCTTTTGTTTAGTAATATAAGGACTAATCCTGTAAAGGGATGACAGCCTCCTAAAGAGATGGAATCTCTTCACTCTCATTAGATGAAATCCTGGTCCCACTGACATCAATGGTAATATTGGTATTGACTTCAGTAGAATCTGGATTTTATCTATTGATTTCAGACATTTTAAGGGATAACTATTACCATAAACGTTCATGAATTAAATAATCTCTTTAATTATCCTGAAATGTTAACAGACCATAAACTTTATATAGGTAGTATAATAGATGAATAACAGACAGAGGCATCTTTCAGCAAAAACAAATATTTAAAGTAAAGAGGAGAGGGGGAAGAATATTACACTCTTTTCAAATAGTTCTATCAGCTAGATAGGCAAATTTCTTTGGGTAGATGTGATATCTTTTATTAGACCAACTGAGTAGTTGGGGAAAAGTTATTTGCAAGCTTTTGGGCCCCATCACCCTTCTTCAGGCATAGGGAGTCTCTGGTATTCTGAGACTCCAAGGAATGAAAGAAGCTAAAAGTGTGACAGGATGTTAGTGAGAATGTAAATCAGTGGAAATTAGGAAAACAAAAAGTAGAGCAGGGAAGGGTGGGTGGGAAAAAAGCCAAAGGTAAATAAGGGAGACTCTACTGTAGTAGTTTTCCAAGGTAGAAAAGAAACTGTCTGTGAAAAAGTAAATAGCTGGAAATTAGGAAGACAAAGGGCAGAAAAGGAGGGGAGAGAAGAAAGGTGGGGAAAGAAAAGTGTAAAAGGTCAGGTCTGGCAGGTACCCAGTGAATCACACGTCAGGCAGGTTGTAATGTGTCATAAATCCAATGTCTATATGGAGTCCATTATTTGTGTATCCAGTAGATTTATGAAGTGAAGTTTGTAGGCTTGTCTACGAAAGGTATTTTGTAAGTCCCCTTTGAGGATTAGAACTAAGAGATGGGAGAGGAAGTGATTGTCTTGTGAGAAGTGTGCCCCCACAGGTGGTTGGGTATTCTTGTCTTTGATAGATTTTTGGTGTGCATTCATTCTGGTGCGCAGTTGCTGTTTGGTTTCTCTTACATATTTTCCATTAGGACATTTGGTGCAGGGAGTATAACCACACCCCACAAGAGAACCATCATCATTCCTGAGTGTTACACCTGCACCTCCAGAAATGTTATATATCTCATCCAGTGAACCAAATCCCCACCTTCCTCCCCTCCCCTCCTTTTGTACCCTTTTTCTTCCTAATTTCCAGCTATTTACTTTTTCACAAATAGCCTCTTTCCTACCTTGGAAAACTACTACAGTAGAGTCTCCCTTACTTACGTTTGGCTTCCCCCCCACTTACCTGCTCTACCTTTTATTTTCCTAATTTCCACCTATTTCCATTATCACTAACATCCTGCCACACTTTTAACTTCTCTCATTTCTTGGAGTCTCAGAACAACAGAGACTCCCTATGCCTGAAGAAGGGTGATTGTGCCCAAAAGCTTGCAAAGAACTCTTCTCCACCTACTCAGTTTGTCTAATAAAAGATATCACATCTACCCAAAGAACCATGCCTGCCTATGTCCTTAGACCAACACAGCTACAATCAAAAATCCATCAGCTAGAGGCACTTTATGGTTCCAATTTTATTTTTTTGCTTGATCAGTGCTCAGATCCCCAAAAACTGAATGGGGTCTCAAACAGGAATCAAGGGTTGCTTGTGTAAAAGTACCAAGATGAAACCTGAGTAAAAAATGTGTTCTCATTTGCTGCTTTCTAAGGCAAATTCTTGGTTTTATCTCATTTGTGCTTCTATTAGTCTCTAGCTACATTAGTAATAAATAATGGTTCTTCAGAACTGTTTTACTTCCAGCATAGCAATGCTCTTCTCTTATTTGTTTTACTAATGGACTGCTAGCATGAGTAATAAAGAATTGTCCTAATATTATAGAGGTAGAGACTCCAAGATCTGTTAATAAATGAGTATTATATGATGATGACATCCTGTTATGTGTCTCTTCTCCTGTAACCTCAATATCTAATTTAATTACATAGCTTGAGCTTTCTGGTCTTGTCTCAGGGTATAAAATTAATTTCCATAAAGCTTGTGCTTGCCTCATTCTGCTGTGTGCAGGGGTTAGTGAACAATTGTCCCCCTTTCTTGTCATTCAAGTGGCCTTTTGAGGAAAGTCATAGACTTGGAGACAAATATTAGCTAAAGACTGACAGACTTCCACAAAACTAATTTTCCTTCTTCTTCTCATGGGTCTGGAGACAAGCAGGCACATGGAAACTCCTATTTATAAGTGGGATGGAACAAGCTGATGCTACTAATGGAATTGGTTGCCTTAGGTATATTTATTTGTTATTCTGCCTTCTATCCACATTTGTTCTCCTTCATCATGCCCTGAAATGAATCATTGTTAACACTCAATTGGGTGGAAATGAAGGAAAGGTAGAAAATAAAAGTTCCTACCAGGGATAAGTGGGAGGAATAGCAATACACAACTTTCTTAGATATTACTAGGTAGTTTCTTTACTATGTCAGAGACATATCCCTCAAAGTCATCCAGAAATGAAAATCATTTTGCCTGTGCACTCCAGTGCTGACCTGTGAGTTAACTATCTCAGATGCATACTGGGAATATGCCTCCTGCAAAGGCAAGTTGTCAAAGTTATTTCTGCTTGTGTGTAGTACCTAGAGCTTTGAAGTTCCTTTCATTTTGAAAGAATTATAGCAATCGTGCCTTGTTCCAGAAGTGTACACTCTCCATCATGGCTTTGGGGATAATCTACATGAACATATGGAAATATAAATACCATTTGTATAATATAAAGAGAACAGGATGCATATCCCCAGCAGCCTAAATGCTTTTTCTTAACAGCATCTTGTAAAGAATGGACTGCTCTGTACTTATATGCAGTATATTAGCAATCTGTCAGCACAGCAGTAGTCTGTTGTTTATAAAAAACACAGAACTACAGTTATAGTTGTCACAAATAAAGCTGGTAAGGAATTTTCCAACAAAGCTTTTTTTAAGGAAAAAAAGGCCATTGGTCAACACTATCTTTTTAAAAAAGAAAGATTGAAATTATGGATCAAAACAGAACAGTCATCTCCTGATCAGAACAGCTAATAACCCAGGGGTACAAAAGACCAATTTTCAAGTCCTTGTTCAACTTGACCTGACCAGGGAGGCACACTAAGCTGCCCACACGGTGAGGGAGAGCACAAAGTAGGGGCAAGCCATCTGCCATCTGTGCCTTGGGTGGCCCCTTGGGACTGTGCAGTGTGTGGCCATCAGCTGCCCAGAAGTTTGACAGCAGTGGGAACTGAAGTTTCCAGACTACTTATAAAATATTCCATTATTTATACAACAATGGACAGTGCTTGGGAATGCTCATCATCTTCAGAATAACCAGTAGCATGCTCTTTAGGGAACTCACCTGGATTGAGAGCTAGAAGTCCATCGTCTGAATCAGATAGAGCAGGTATTTGAACCTTAGTTTTCTACCTCCCAGGTAAGAGCCCAAAACACTTAATTACTGGCTATTCTGTTGTGTGGAAGATTAGCTGCTCAAGTCTCTTGGTTTCATTTTGATGTGGAGTGGGGAAATTTTTGTAAAACTTTGTGTGCATCAGGAAAGGCATTTCTTTCCAACTCTAGTCACAAACTGGCCCTATTGTAAAATGAGCAATTCATGAATACTTCATGCAGCTACTATTAACATTCTGTAGCTCTGTGCTCTCTGTGGTGTGCGCTCACACACCAGCACTTTCCAAGAGCAGAACAGTTGCTTTGCCCTCTAAAAGATGCAATCATTTGGTAACATCAAGTGATGTTAGTGACTGCTGGTCTCCAATGGCGCACCAGTTGGAAATTAGAGCTCCTTAGGCATATTATAAAGATGAAGAGAGAACCACAGAATCCCTGCTAAAAGTCCCATTCTAACATCCTCTTGCTCATACACATGTACAATATCCATACGCTTCATAATACTGTTGGGTAAACAATGCATGTTCTGACTGCCAAGAGCATGTGCATACTTTTGGATATCTTGGGAATTGAAAGGTGCTGCATAAACCCAATTTTCATTCTGCTCCATGTTTGAGAAGCTTTGCACTGCTAGAAACAAGAAAAACATGGCTTTAACAGGTAAATTTTTCCAGAGACTGAGCCATTTTTATGTTCTCTAATAACAATCCCAAAGTACTATCTATCTACGCTTGCAAGTCTAAAGTGTTTAATCTGAATCATCTCTATTTTCTGTCTCCCTCTTTGCTTTCTTCATGATACATTTTGTTGTTGTTGTTGCTTTTTTGTCAGTGAATAGATATAAATGTTGTTGACGGAACAATAGGAAAACAGGAACATATATTTATGTAAACTTGTATTGATTCAGCTAAGAAAGAAACTAAACCTTTCAAGGTCTGAGTCACAAATCATTACGACCAGTGATGCCTATTCGTGAGGAATACTGGAATGCAGGATTTGTTAGCATTACCTGGGTCCATTATGAGACTACAGAGTTAAAAATGAAATAGGCTAAGTATAACTGAAAACCACTGTATAATAGTCTTCATCAGATCTGGATTTTTTCACCCCCTTTTGGCTTACAACAGCAATGGCTACACGATTTGTTTATGCAGCACCACTCTCTGAGGTTGACAGATCCACATTTGGGAAAATCAGAAAGGAGTCACATGACCTTTCCAAGCATGGGAAAACTCTGTTCTTCTCAAGATGACCTGAAATGTTCTAATTATTGGTTATTCCCTCCAGTCGGTGATGCAGTCAACAAGCACGTAAAGTTCAGTGAACCCACAAGTGTACAGCTGTTATCTTTGACTTGTGGCCAAAATAAAAATTGGAACAGAATTTACTCAGACAAATATAAAGTCTTCTGTTTAAAGCAGTTATTTTCTAAGCCAGATAAACAGCTTTGAAAGTAAGAAGGAATGAATCCTTTTTTTCTAGACTGTTTGAATCAAACTGGGGTCAACATCTTAAAGACGAGATGTTAACATGGATTACCTACTTGACTGCACAAGTCTCCCAAAGAATGCCAACATCTCTTGAGAGGGGTGCAGTTTACCTTTTCATACAATTGTTCTAATTTCATCTTTTAAAACATGGGTCTTCTTTACTCACAGACATGAAAAGCAGTTGATTTTATTTGGCTCCTGTATAGTCAAAAGTGGAGGTGGAATGGTGCTGATGATAAGCAGGGGTGCTGGTTTTCTCTGGTAAAAAAAAAATCCCCAATTTTCAGTTTAAAAAAAGTAACCCAAAATCCAAATTTTTCCATGATTAAAATGAAACACCACTAATATATACATATATATCCATATATACATACATACCCTAATAGATAGATAGATAGATAGATAGTGGTGTTTCATTTTAATCATGGAAACATTTGGATTTTGGGTTACTTTTTTTAAACTGAAAATTAGGGATTTTTTTTTTTTTTTACCAGAGAAAACCAGGATCCCTAGTGATAAGTATGCTGGTGCAGGCTTTGACATATGATAATATCTGTCCTTCTGTATCAGTTTGGGGAAATATGGAATAGGAGAGATTTTCCTACTATGTCTGTATACTGATTTTCCTGGGAGAGTTTTGTAATTATCCAAAACAGGTGTCATTGTGTGAGGTCAAAAATTAATAATAGAGAAAACAAGAATCGATGAAGTATTGCTCCCCTCTCCTTTGTATATAAACACTGTCACTTGTGCTGATCTTTAGATCAATTTTGTCATACCCAGCACTGCAGAGCATGGAAACGATTCTCTCATGTCCCTGGAATAGACCTTCACAGTGCTTTTCATAGCTTGAAGTCCGTTGCTGCTGCTTGTATTGTGCCAGCAGGTTGATATAAGAAGCTGATTACTGAGCCTACATAAGCAGCATCTCATATTAGGCAAGAGAGAGCGAAGATTTTTTTTTTTGAACACAGTGAATGTGCATATCAATGCACCAGAATAGATATCTGGTTTCTGTTGAACGGTATCATGATTTGCAAATCAGCTTCTGCCTTCTATCTAGTGTAGCCTGTTTGACTGATAACAAGGCTTATATAATGTGCATTTGAAAAGCTTCCTCCTCTTTGTTTATTTGAGATGAGGAACATTTGTGTAGAGAACAGCACAGGTCTTGCTGTCAGGTGTAATCCCATCCAAAATTTTCCTTGCACTATCTGTTTGCAACAATGACAGAAACACAGCAGTTCATTGAGATAAGACTTTCCTGGATTAGCAAGTGCCTCGTTCCACTACATAGCAAGAACAATTGTAACTATAATTTGTTACAGTAAATTCTAAAACAGCTCGCAATTAAGGCAGTCGGCTGCATAATCTATGCTGACTTCATTCTGAATGGTCAGAGACAGTTTTCAGAAACCCATTGATCAAATAAATGCGATGTTTCAAAGGTAGGAGTCTCCTACACTTAAACAAATAGCAGCAGCTGACAGTTCAAGTCATGCTTAAAAGGATGGTTTTTAATGCAAATATTTTTTAAAAAAACAGGTATTGGTGGGAGTGGGACTTTGAGTGAAATACAAAAAGAAAATCCCTGTGAAGGAAGTACTTCCTTTTTTTGTTCGGTAAATCTTAGGATAAGTCCAGGTAATGCTTGACGGAACCAAGAAATATTTGACAACAGATATATGGGTTGTTGATGGTCTGTCTGTATGAGAACAATGTTCCAAAAAAGGGTGTCTGCTAACATCATGGGGCACACTGTAGAAATAGGACTTCTCCAGTATTTTTGTATGTTTAACAAAAGGACCTCTAGCAAAAATTATCTCCTCTAAACTTAATTTCCTGTCTCAATGGCCAGTAACTTCTAAGCCACGAACTGTACTTTTCTCACTGTTTTCTGTGCTTTAAATTATAATTTATTTAAATAATCTCTTTTGGCATTTGGTAGGTTTAAACCCTTGCTGAGACATCTCCCCTCGTCTGGCTGCCCAACAATTATTAGACTGACTGATAAACAACCAGTTGTACTCCTACTGCTAGATATGGTGCAAATAAGTTTCCTGGGTAAGAGGAGGTATCTTCCCACCCTATGCAACACAAAATAGATTAATCTGTGTGATAAAGTAATTAGTTTTCAAGATAAAAGCAAGTAAAAATGCTGTATACAGTAAGAATAATGAATAGCACGCTAGAGTCTAAATGAGTTAACCACCCAAGTAATTTACCCTTTTAAAGTATACATTTGTAGTTGTATATTATAGCAATTGACTATTGCATTTTGAAATTCACAAAAAATGTAACATATAACGTGTTGATTTCCTTCAAAGTTCCAGTCACTTTTTACTTCAGTCCTTTCTGTCCCTGAATTTCTTTATACACTAATGCAAAAGGGAAGAATTTGGTGTTGGGGAGAGGGTAATATCTTTTACTGGTTAATTGAGATTAAGTTAGACGAGCATTCTTCTTCAGATCACCATCAGGTCATTTGAAAGCTTGTCTGACTTTAGCCCAAGTATACAGCTAACTCAATAAAAGATATCAGACTGCCACCCCCCAAGTCCTTGCCTCTTGCATAATTCCTGGATCATCACAGCTACAACATAATTCGAACACTTTATACAGTAACTTCCACCCTCAGCGAGTAAAGCAGATTTCTGCTTAAAACCTATATGTCACTGTACTGTATATCTATTTCTCCTTTCTGCTGTGGGGATTGAGAAGAAACAGAAAGAGAGAGTAGAAGTTAGCTGCCCTGAGAATAGCCTCTCACTGCCTGCAACCCTACTTTGGTGTGATATTTCAGCTGACACAATTGGGTGAGTGACAGAGGTGGTAAATATCCGGCTGTCACTCCAGATGTGTAGTATTTGGGCACTTGTGGGGTTATTTAAGTATTACTGACTTGTATGTATTTCCCAACACTTCTCTCTACTCCCTGGCTTTGACCCCATATGGGGCTGGCAGGGAACCCAAAACGAGATTCTTTTTATGACCCTCTTTACCTCCCTCCTTGTTTGGGCTCCTTGTGAGTATTTTGTGATGAGAGAAACCACTTAATTTACAGGGTGTCAGCAACTCATGGCCCATAAAGAAGGAGAAGCCTTGAACTTTGATGAAGAGAAAGAAAGAGCATCAATTCAGGAGAACATGTTATGGAAACACTTGGAGAAAGGTAAGCCAAGGAGTATTTGGGGTGGACATGAGTAGTGTGGTTCTGGAGAGGGGGATAAACTGGGTAAATATTTAAGATGCATCAGGAATACTAACATGTCAGGAAATCAAATGTTTGGGGGCTGGGGATTAGGATAAGAGCCAAGGTGCACATGAGGATGCCAAGAGGATGAGAGACCTACTGCTATACCGGGAAGAACAGTGGATAGAGGGTGTTTGGATTGAGAAGGCAGGGAAGACCTATGGACACCAGCAAGCTCTGGAAAATTCAGGAAAGAAAAAGAGACGTAGGTGGAGGACAGTGGGGTGGTGGTCTGGGGAAAACCTGAAAGCAGAAAAGAATGGGCATATATTGGAGGTAAGGAAAAGAGTGGGTGCTGGAAAAGGCTGGATCCTGGAAGATGATGTGTGAGCTGGCAGTCTAGTACTAATATACTTGGGTACTTAGGATTCTGGTTATATTGAATCACATTTGTTTTTTTAAAAGACATAGTATGTATGTCTCAATACATAGGACCCAAGTGAAACTGCATTCCTAATCTAAATATCAACATTTTTGTTCAACTGAAATAAAAAAGGCACCTTGAAGGTCCTCACTGAGACTGTTGCAATAATAGACCCATAGAAAATTAGGGTTGGAAGGGACACTGGAAGTTTTTAGTCCAACCCTCTGCTCAAAGCAGAACCTGCCCCAACTAGAAGAACATCCTCAACTAGATCATCCCAGCCAAGGCTTTGTCTAGTTGGGCCTTTACAGCCTCCAAGGATTGAGAGTCCACAACCTCTCTGGGTAACCTGTTCCAGTGATTTACTATCCTTCTAGTGAGAAAGTTTTTCCTAATATCTAATCTAAACTTCCCTTGCTGCAACTGGAAACCATTGTTCCTTGTTATGTTACCTGCCACCACTGAGGACAGTCTAGCTCCATTCTCTTTTGAACCCCCTTCAGGTAGTTGAAGGCTATTAAGTCCTCTCTCAGTCTCCTCTTCTCTAGACTAAGTAAGCCCAGTTCCCCCACTCTCTCCCCACAAGTCATGACTTGCCCTTGGTGAATCCATGCTGACTTGTTCCCATCACCTTCTTCTACTCCAAGTGCTTAGAAATGGATTCCTTGAGGATGTGTTCCATGATTTTTCCAGGGACTGCAGTGAGGCTGACTGGTTTGTCATTCCCTGAATCGCCCTTCTTCCCTTTCTTAAAGATGGGTATTATATTTTCCCTTTTCCCCTGGGATTTCCCCCAATTACTACGAGTTTTAAAAGATAATGGCCAGTGGCTCTGCAATCACATCAGCCACCTCCCTCAGCACCCTCAGGTCCATCCTATCCAGACCCATGAATTTGTACCCATCCAGCTTTTCTAAATAGTCCCTAACCTCTTCTTTCACCAATGTTGGCTGCTCATCTTCTCCCCAAACTGTGATGATAGGTGCAGTAGTCTGGGAGCTGACCTTGTCTGCCACCCGCTTCTACATTCTCCATGAAGTCATCCCTATTTGTAAGTAAAAGGTCAAGAAGAACATGGCCCATAGTTGGCCTCTCCAACACTTACAACCAAGAAGTTGTTCCCAACACTCTCCAAAAACTTCCTGGATTGCCTGCGCACTGCTGTATTGCCCTCCCAGTAGCTGTCAGGGTGATTGGAGTTCCCCCATCAGAACCAGGGCCCATGATCAGGCAACTTCTGCTAGCTTTTTGAAGAAAGCCCCGTCCACCTCATTCTCTTGGTCTGGTGGTCTATATGAGACACCCACCACAACATCATGCTTGTTGCTCTCCTCTCTGACCTTAACCCAGAGACAGGCCTGTTTCTAGTTTCATACTGGAGCAATGAGCAATCACACAGCTCTTTTACATGAAGAGCATCTCCTCTTCCTCTTCTCCCCTACCGGTAGTTCCTGAACAATTCATAGCTATCCATAACAGTGCTCCAGTGAGGCGACCTATCCCACTAAGACTCTGTTATTTTAATCTTGTCATACTTCCATGACTATGAGAGGACTTCCCATTCTTACTGCTTCTTTCCCAGGTTCCGTGCATTCTTGTACAGGCACCTGAGGTAGCTAGGTTATCACCCTACTTTCTCCTGAAGGATGAGAAGGCCTCCCCTGTTTCCCCCTTCTGCTTGTCCTTCCTCCACGCCACCCATTTCCTCACTTGACTCAGGGCTTTGGTCTCCATCCTCCAGTGAACCTAGTTTAAAGCCCTCCTCACTAGGTTAGTAAACTTGTCTGCAAAGATGCTCTTCTCATCTCTTCCTAACAGTCTTTCTTCTTGGAACAACATCTCATGGTCGAAGAAGCCAAAGCCCCGCTGGCAACACCATTTGTGCAGCCATGCATTGATCTGAAAGATGCTCCTGCCTGGGCCCTTCCCCTTGTGTGGAAGGATCAGGAAGAACACCACCTGAGCCCCTGAGCCCTTCACCCTTGCACCCAGAGCCCTATAGTCACTTTTGATTTGCTCCGGGTCACCCCTGACAGTATCATTGGTGCCTGCATGGATGAGCAGCATAGGGTAGTAGTTAGAGGGCCACATGAGTCTCAGTAATCTCTCCATGGCATCTCAGATCCACTCTAGGCAAGCAGCAGACCTCCTAAGACAACAGGTCAGACCAGCAGAAGGATGCCTCCTTTCCCTGCTGAAGGGAGTCTCCAACTACCATCACCCATTGCTTTTACTTGATGGCAGCGGTCTCAATCCTCCCATCCTTGGGGATGCCTGGCCTGGCCTCTTCCACTATCAGGATGTGCTTCTCCTCTGTTGCTAAGGCTCCACATCTGTTCTCTAGGCAAACTGCTGCAGGTGGAGATGAAGACGTCTCCTTGTTGCCAAAGGTAACAAGCTTGCAGCTTCCATCTTCCACCTTCCTAGGAGTTCATGTCCTCTCCCTTCTCTAGTACTGCCTCTGGCAGTCCTTCCTTTGCAGTCCTAGAGGCCTCCTCCAGCATGAAATAAATGAAGTCCTCATGGCAGAGGATGCTGCAGAGCCTTGCCACTTCCTCCTGTACTTCTCTTGCCTGCTCCCTGAGGGACACCACCAGGAGGCCCTGTTCACATCATAGGCACTCCCCCACCTGGAAAGAACCTGCAAGTTGCAGTCTCCACAGTGACAAACTGGTAATTTGGTGGAAACCTCAACAGTGAGTGGTCCTGCCTGGACAGACACCTCACAGGTGCAAGCAGAGGAAAAGCTTGCAGTGGAAGTGGCTCTGACTTTGTGACATCTACCTGCCATTCCTCTTAATCCACTGCCCCTCAATTCCTGCCCCACTTTCCAAGCAGACCTTTCCTAGCAAACTACCGTGTAAGCTGGCCAGTTCATTACTCCTTGGTCCCAAAAGGTTCCCTTTTCCCTGCTAACCTGCTTCCTCTCACCCTCTTCCCCTACTCTAATGTTGCCAGTATTTAACTCTCTGCTTGCACTATCTCCTGCACAGAAAGCAGTACACATAGCTTACTGTAGCTGTACAACCTGATCAATTAGCCTTGATGTCATGCTATAGAACATGGCTATCCTGCTTCTGTTCCAGGACTGTCATGTTCAGAGGTAGTCTGGATGGATGCTGAAATAGAGAGCTCCTTGAGCAAATGTGCAAATAACATAAACTGGGAAGTGTTAGGGTGACCATCATTCGGACTGTTGGGGAGCATTGAATCTGCAGCTGGAATAAGGCTTTAATTTGTGTCCCAGCAAGGCTGCTGGTCACAAGGCAAAATGATGTATTAAAATAACCTTGCAGATGCTTAAGTAAGTAGTTTTAACCATATAATAGAATTATTGTGAAACATATATATATATTTTTATATATATAAGATTTGTTTATATTAGGTAACCATTTTTATTGCAGTAACCATTTTTTCTAGAAAAAGCAGCAATTAAGTCTGTGTGCTGTGAACCAGCTACAGCAAGGAACGAGATAAGATAAAGGGGCCCAAAAAGAGGGAGGATGGCACAACCTGGTACAAGAAAACAGATTGGAATGTGAAAGATAACATGTAATCAAGATGAACATATGCAAAAGGGTGGATAGCCATTGGTAAAGAAACCTTCAGAGTCCGCCCATTGACCGAAAGAAGAGGGTTCATGGTCTTAGACATGTGCTCATAGCAAAAAGGTATGTAAATGAATGGAATGCATAGGCAATTCCATGTTAATGAAACAAACAGAGGTGGAGCTTCAGATGGGAGGAGAAATGGGTGGAACAGACAGTGGGACGGAGGTGGAGTGCATGTTAATGAGTATAAACCAAAGTGTACAAATGTAAGGAAAACCTATTGTTTGGGACAGGACCCAGTCTCTTATGGCGTGAGGCCTCTTGTCTGAAGTGGTCTCCATTCTAAATAAAGCTGTTGTGAGCAGTGTGTGCCGGTGTTTGCTCCCTGCTCTGCTCTGGCTAATGAGCAATAGGATCCACGGGTAATTGAACCATTGTCTCCCTAGTTGTTGGGCGCCGCGTGGAGATGGGGCCTAACAGGAAGGACTGCAAACAGTGGAGGATAGGAATGCAATTGAGAAGAATCTTGACAGATTAGAAAGCTGGGCTTGAGCTAACAGGATGAAGTACATTGCAGACAATGCAAAATGCTTCTCCTCGGGAAGAATAATCAAAAACACAAACAGAAAAATGGATGATAATGAGCTGGATGGCTGCACTACAGAAAAGGATCTGGTAATCTTGGTGGATCACAGACTTGACCTGTGTGTGCAGCACGGTGCAGCTGGACAGAAAGTGAATGTGGTTTTTGAGATGCATCCATAGGAACATAGGCAATGTGTAGGGGGGATACAGGCCTCCCCTGAGATTGGCCACTGCTTAAGCCACTGCTGGCTTGTGCGGGGGGTCTCCGCCCTCCCTTGCCCCCTCCAGCTGGGTTGCGGCTACAGGTGGTCCCTGCTCACCACTCACTG
>NW_005842206.1:1905868-1945838 GCF_000455745.1 Alligator sinensis | reverse complement strand
CCCCCCCCCCCCCCCCCAGTCACAGGATGCACCAGTCATTCATGCATAGGAACATTAGGTACAAGACACATGAAGTGACAATGCCTCTTTGGCTGGCACTGGTTAGGTTTCATCTAGAGTATTGTGTGTAGTTATTGGGCTCCACACTTCAAAAATAATGTGGAGAAGGTAGATATGGTCCAGATATAAAGCAAGCAATACAAGGAGAAGTTTAAGGAAATAGGCATGTTCTGCTTTTGGGAAAGGCACTTAAGAGGGGACATGATAGCAGTCTTCAAGTATCTGAAGGGCTAGCATTAAGATGAGGGAGAATTTGTTTTCTCTCTGGCTGCAGAGAGCAGAATGGAAACCAATGGCTTGAAGTTGCAGCAAGGTAGGTTTAGATTGGCTAGGAGGAACACTTCTCCACTGTTAGAACAGTGAGTCACTAGAATAGGCTGGCTAAGGAAATTGTGGATTCTCCATCACTGAAGGGGTTGGATGATCACAGATGATCAGGAATAGCTATGTCTATGCTATATTGTAGGTATTTCCCATGCTTCTGGGCTTTGATGGTTATTACATGGGGCTGGAAAGGGATTTTATTTCTCTTCCCATTGCTACATGTATTGGGTGGGTTTTGGTTGTTTGTTTGTTGTTCGTTTTTTTTGGGGGGTGGGGGGGTTGCGTTCCTCAGAAGAATTGAATGTTGGCCACAGCTAAAGCTGGGCATTCAGACTAGGGGTTGTCAGTTTTCCTGCTTAGAGTATCTTGTCCCTCCACTCAGGGGAAGACTGATCACTACATTTGGAATAAGGAAGGAATTTTTCCTATGTTCATATTAGTACAGACTATGGTGGGTTTTTGCCTTCTTCTGTGGTTGTTGCCCTCTTACTTGGCTCTCTCATGTATTTTAACAACCCTTGTAGCAGCGGGACATTGGCCTGCATTGCCCCCTCTTTACCTACAGCAGATTAAAGTACTGTGCTTTGTGGTTGTGTGACAGTGTGGCTTCTGTAGCTTTAGCAATATGTTAGACAAGTTTGCTTGAGGTGGTTTGGAGAGGGACAATCCTGCTTCAAGCAGAGGGTTGGACTAGATGACCTCCAAAGGCCCCTTCCAGCCTAATTCTATGATTCTATGATTTGATATCTTGACAGTATGCCCAGCAAGCGGGCCATGAGAGAGGTATGCTATTGGTTTGGTTGGGGGGGGGCGGGGAGGGGATGGGACTGTGTGAGAAGTTGTCCATAAACAACAGGGTAAAAAGGAGAAAACCACTGCTCTTCAGGTCCAGACTACTGGATAGTAGTCGCATAAAAAGAATGACTGTGAGACTGCTACATAATCATTGCTACACTATAGGCACATTTACATGTGCGGTTTAATTCAGATTAGCCTATTTTAATGTACATTAAAGAATCACTAAATTGAGTCTGCTCCTATGTGTGCTAATTAGCACACATAGGAGCAGACATCTGGCATGTATATAGGTGCTCAGAGGTACTGGATGCATGTTAACTAAAGCACATTAATGCATGTGTAGAACCATCCTATGAGAACATCTCTGTATTTAAGGGTAACAATTCAATGTCTTTCATGAGCTCTGAAATTCTTACTGTGGGTTTCATTAGTAGTATTGTTTCTGTTCTTATAGCATTTGCTTGATCTTTTAAAAAATGTTCTGGTCTTCAAGGTCATCATTTGGGAAGAATATTCCACAACTTCTCTCCTTATCTCAGCAGTTCTCCTCCAAAAATCTCCATTTCAGGTTGACCATATTTCCAGTTGAGGTAGAGTAAATGTTGCTCCTTGCTTTGCATATCAAGGGTTACTTGACAGGCTTGTGTTATGTCACACAGCTCCTGTGAATCTCAGGACTGAGGATCTGTGATATGAGTCAAACGTGGATTTCTTGTGAGGCAGTGTTTTCCCTGTCAGCCTAATCTGAGTAGTTCTGAAAATATGTTGTTTCTGTCTAGGAATAAAATAAATGTAAATATAGGCTTCTAGGTATGTCATTTATCTCCTGCAATAATATATAACATAGTTAATGCTTTCACCTTGTAAAATACAGAGCAGTAAAAAATGTGGGGGCAGTGTGTGTGTGTGTGTGTGTGTGTGTGTGTGTTCATGTGTGCATGTATGCATACATGCATGCAATGCTTGTGGTTACATATAAAGTTGTAAATACAGCAAGCAGCTCATTTGCTGTAAACTATAATGACAGTGGGTTGGTGTTACTGCAGCAAACTGTTATGTTCAATCATTTACACTGCATTGTTATTTACACTATCTAAAAAGAAATTATTCCAGGATTTAGGAAGAGAAATATCCATAAAAGCAGTGAGGAGGAGATCTGTTTCCATTCATCATCTACACAGGAGGACAAGGTCTACTGTACCAGTGACATGAGAGGAGAAAGATTGCATTAGATTTATGAAAGCTGTTGCTGGAAAATTGAGCTCTTTTATCTGTTGTACTGCAGAGTCCCCTATCTATAAGCTTATTTTTGGGAAATTGCAGTTTGATTAGTGTGGGTATTTGTTCTGTAAAACCCTTCTTGATTTCCACATAGACAACAAGGTTTTCACCCAGACATGTTTCTGTCCTCACTACCCTTAATTCACACAATCAGATGTCAAATGTTCTCTATTTTTCTGTAAAAATACAAGGTTTCTTTTGAACATGGGGATTCTGGGTTTTGTGAATGAGAGTAGGTATGCATATGTGCACAAAAAGACACAAGAACAATTCTGGTAATAATGGGACAAATTCTGTAGTGCCAATTACACAGATGTAAATTTTAAGTAATTCAGTTGACTTGAATGGATTTCTTGACTTCAGTGTGCACAGTACACAGTATCCAAGTATAGAATTTGACCAGTGTTTTGAACTATTAAGTATTGGCAGGAATTTGAGCAGGATAAGCTAGCAAGTTTTGCCATATTTAATCCATGGCACTTTGAAATAGGAGGTTATAGGAATAAATTTCAATAGAGTTATCAGCCGATGGAGTTAGTTGAGATTGATCTTATTGTGACTGTACCTGGCTACTCACAGTTGTTGGCAACTCTGCTGTTAACAAGTACAACATAAGTCACACCAGAAAATGCAGTTACAAAGAACTTCATTTTTATTTCATGTTAAAACAGAGAAATTAACATTTTTAGAAGGGTAAACATTATTTGCTTCAAAATGAAAAAGTTCAGTAAAGACTTAGATTAACATTGTAAGTTATGAAGACTCCGAGTTCCTGTGACAGGGGGCCATCTCAAGGCCGGTCCAATCATTGGCTTTCCCACTGGTCTAGGGCAGTCTGCCCACCTGACTCTCCTGCCACGCCTTTGATGTAACTCAGAAGTAGCTGTTCCTAGGTGGGAGGCTACCCATTTAATGCCTTGATGCCAAGGGCATTACATGTCTCCATACTGTCCCTACACTGTGTCCCATGCCTCGCAGATGGCATCACTCTATGGCTCCAGCCCCACACTGGGCCTCGCTATATTCCAGTTTGAACATTCTGACCCTACCCCAGATCCCTCCTACTCAGGCAGTCTAACCTCCACCCTTGTACTGGGTTGCAAACCCTCCTAGCCCTCCCTCCCTCTTGCCAGTGGCCCCCTTCAGGACCTTTGGCCTCACAGGCCCTGACCTTGCCTTTAGGCCAGGCAGGACTCCAAGCCTCTAGCTCTGGTTGTCCCTCATGGTGGGCATTCAGGCCCTTCAACCATCCTGGCCAATCGAGGCAGCCCCCTGGGTGCCATGTGATCCTTCTTACTGGGTCTGCTCCCACCTTCAGGCTGATCTGCAGCCTGCTCAAGCCCTTAAAGTGGCAGGCATAACCTGTGCTCTGCCACAGTTCCCTTTTTGTTTAGTTACCTCTTGCTATTTAATGGACTTTTGATTCTTTGAATTTTTCCCCTGTGACTTGCCATTCATTCAGCATCCACATCTCACTGTGTGTATGAGTACATGCATGCACACATTTGTGGGTGTAGGTGTTTATGTATGGTCTTTTCACCTCTGGTCCCTTTGTTACCATAACAATTGAGACATATGTCTGTGCTGCAGTCAAAAGTATGACTGCAGCTCACGTGGACTGCTTACTCGGGTTTTGATCATTGTGGAGCAACAGCAGGATAGAGCTCAGTTCAGGCTGTGCAACCCACCAGGGAGACTGGGTAAATATTCAGGAAGCAAAACTGTGCTGCTCTCCATGTAGGTATTGCTGCACTACTGCCAGGACCTGAACTACCAAATTTAAAATTAGCCCTGGATATCTACAGGAACTGCAGCTACATCTTTGGCTGTGATGTAAATATACACTTGGAGTGAGTAGGCAGACTGATCTGGCCCTACTGGTCAATGCTTCTAGTTCAGGGACACCTTTGACCCTGGTGTGTCACAATTATAAAATGTACAACCACCGTGAGCCTAAATTCAGGCTTGCAATTAAGCTTCATCTAGCCCTTTTTCAATATTTATAAAAATACAGCATTATTGCATTAATGAATGTTCACATCATGTATCAAGTTCAGATTAGCTAGGGAACATCAAATATGAGAAAAATAAAACGTAGGCGTTGAAGATAGACTGAAGTATTTTGGTTCCTGATTACAGTCATATCCTAGACATGTATCTGCATCTATTACACTATTCAAGCTCTTTGATAGCACAGAGAGTACACTTCCTGCCTATCCTTGAGACTCTCCGTAAAGCTGGTATTGCTTTTGGCAACAGCTAAGTGTATCTTGCAGCTTCCAGAACAATGGAAGACACTGATAGACTCATGTTGTTTCCTCACCTTGTTCTTACTGCTTCACTCAATATGTCACCGCTTGAAAAGTGCCAGGCATATGTTTATTACCTCATGTTATTCTTGCTATGGAGGGAGTCTTGAGAGACATATATTAGGTATATGACATATGTTAAAAGTAAACTGTTAATGTTTCAAAATAAATTTCCATTACTTAGCATCAGCTGTCTTGGTGTTAGTCCTTTAGCTTGTCATGTTTAATTCATCCTTAATTACAACTGAATCTACCCAACAGTTAACCCTATTTTCCTATGAAGCCCTCATGGTTGTATCAGTGATAACATTCTTGCATAAGTATTGAGTGAATTTAATCAGTAGATACGAATCCTTTCACTGAGTTCTTCTGTATGTTGATAAATTGGCAGGTCTAAAGTATTGCTTTCTCTGCCAAACCACACATTCTCATCTCTCTCTTTTATCTGGTTCATTTTATCTCACTCAGTCTTTTGCCTTCCCACCTTTTTTTCTGTCTTATCCTTTCCTCTTTTTAATTTCCTTTTTGCTGTTTGTTTCTTTTTCCTCACCCTCTCTCCCTTCATTCCTTTGTGACTATATATAAATCCCAGCAGCCGATGCTTTTGGGACTGACTGAATTAGTGACTCGTAAGCAGGGATCCTGGTTTTCTCTGAGAAAAAGTCCCCAATTTTCAGATTAAAAAAAGTAACCCAAAATCCACATTTTTCCATGATCAAAGTGAAATGCCACCAATATATTGCTATATATAAAGTGGTGTTTCATTTTGATCATGGAAAAATGTGGATTCTTTTAATCCAAAAATTGGTAATTTTTTATCAGAGAAAAGTAGGATCCCTGTTCATGAGCATGTGCGAAGGAGAGGCTACCACTTTAGCCTCAGACAGACCAGGCAGAGAGGGGTAGGTAAGAACCAGGGTGTTGTAATACTTTCATTGCTCCATGACCCTTCCCCCTTTCCTGCCCTGAACATTTGAGACTTGATTAAGATTATGCTTAGCATGGAATTGATGTGCACAGTACCTGCAAAATCTTATTTTTACTGTGGTGCAATTATTGTCAAATTATGTTGATTCCTTACTTTGCTCAACTGCATCACCGCCCCCCCCTCCCTTCCCCTCCGCCCCATTCAAATGCCCAACTAAGAGGTAGTATAAATTCACATGGCTTCCTTTGAACTGGATGGAGTTATGGCCACTTGCACCCTCTAAGGATCTGACTGTTGCAAGGGAAGACTGGTTTAAAGGAATGCCAATTATGCTATGCTCTTTGCTTTTCATCCAGTTTAGCAAAGTAAGAAATCAAAATAATTTGACAATAATTGCACCACAATAAAAATAAGATTTTGCAGGTATTGTGCATACCAATTCCATGCTAAGCATAACCTTAATCAAGTCTCAATAAAGAGTCCAGAAATCCCTGGCTCTCATGAACATAGTTGAACACAAAGTCATTTAACTTAATTTAAAGTGTTAGAACTGGTGTTTTTCACTTCATCAAAGAAAAGCTCAATATAAATTAAAGCTGCAGCAGAAAAGACATATCAGCTGTCTGCTCCTTTTTACCCAGAAGCAGTGAAAATGTGTGCTTGGTATGGACATCTAGCACAAGTGCTAAGATCATTTCATCCTGTTATACATAAGACTCTGTAAAACAACATTTGAATAAGATATTTTATCCTAGCTAGGGATGACAAGTTTTAAAAAACCCTCCATATATCCTCAAATTCCTTTTTAAACAGACTACTTTCTGGCTCACGCTGGAGCTGCATCATTTTCTGAAGGGGATTATATGCTGTAGCTACCTGTAATTGCAGAGCACTGGAGTTGATGGAGGTTTCTTCACTCCTATATTTTTATCTTGTTGATATTTCTTCTGGCTGTGCTGCCATTAGAAGATGTCAGGCTGGTGGGGGGGGGGGGGGGGAGGAGGGGGAAGTCAGATAAAAAATATATTTTTTTAATTAAAATGTTATATTTAAATCAGGATTTGTAAAATAATTGTATTTAAAAATTAAATAGGATGTTTCACTTATATGTTCATTTTACTTTTCCCATGTTGTGGAATTAAATTACTAGAAGTGATGTTTTGTACTTGTTTTCTAAGCATTAGTAAAATTTTAGGCTTTTACATAGAGAATTTTTTTCCCTCTGTAGAAGCTCCATATTTAAAACATGCACATGATTGCTGAAAAGGATTCATACTGTGAGAACAAAACACATTACATTTGCAGCCACCATTACCTCCCAATATATTGAACACAAGTCAAAAGGCTGAAATGCTTCTACCTAGCTATATTCTACCACCTGAGTTTGCAATTTGAAGTCAGTGGGCCTTGTGCTCCAATGTCAGGTGTTTCTGAAAGGACCATATTAATGGGAGACTGCTCTGTCTGGAATTAACAATTCATCCTAGAAAAAAAACCCATAATACCTCTAGTTTCTGCAAAACCAACTCTAACAAATCTTAGTAAAGCTAAAAGCTCAGTCTTCTATCAAGGAGAATGGGTGTGTTTTAAGAAAACCAAAAGTTTAGGAAAGAATGAAAATTCAGCACAAAATGATGCATAGTTAACACATAAATGTATTCATTATTTTAGAAGCAGTCCATAAAATATATAAAAGTGAAGTGATGAGAGAGGTTCTGAAATTTTAGCACTGACTATGGGTTAGGCTCCAGGCATCTCTTGTAAGGCTCAAGGCACTCCTCAGAAAATGCCAGCTCTGAGCTCTCTTTTTTTTCAAATAAGACAAATTAATAAAGTGATTCTTCTGTTGCAAAGAACTCTGAAAGAAATGTCTGGGTTTGTTTTGTGAATCATTTGCAGGCATTTGCACACTTAACAGTGGTGATACCCTGCATCATCCTTAAAAGAATCTCATGGCACCCCAGGGTGCTATAGTACCCAAGCTGAGAGTCACTGGGTCAGGGAGCTCTTTGTGTTTCAGAATCTATTGGTCCCGAGTGAACTAGAGATTTGTAAAATCAAGTGATAGTATCATTAGTATTCAAATGCAATTATGAATCATGCAAATTCGGGTTGAAATATTAATTTTGTCTGGAAGACTGGGCTGTCAAGTCTGAACTAAATGTGTGTGTGGAATTGCACCTATGTATAGGGAAAAATTACACCTGTAGTAGTGAAGTTTCTTTCAGGTAGAAAGAAGTTGGAGAGAATGCTAATTTATTTCTCTGATAACTTTGTAAGTGCTGGCCACATTGTCCATTTATTTTGCCAGGATAAAAGAGAATCCAATGTAGGAGTCCACCTAGGCTTAGTGAAATAATTATTAATTGTGGTCTCAGTAGACTCAGCATTCATCTGGGAGGAAAACATTCTGATCCTGAATCTGCTTGATCTAAAATATCAAACAGTGCCCTATGCTATTGCCACTAGTCAGTTTTGTGAGTGTATGAAACCCTCATTGAATTGTATTAGATTTTCTATTCCCTAATTAATCTAGCACCTCTCACCTATTGTTCTTTTCCTTTCCCCCCCTACCTTTTGGGTTAATTCACCAATCATGAATGTGAGAAACGAGCAGTACTTATTTGAACCAGCTATGCCAAATGGACATCATGAAAAACTTCCTTGCACATCTGTGCTGTTGCCTTGTGGCCTTCCTATCTCCTTGCTTATTTTTTGTCAACCAGAAGCTGTTAACCATTTCCTTGGTTGATGATGTGAACAACTATGAGGCCAAATCATGACATCCTGATTCAGTTTTTACCAAGACAAGCCACTCTCTGGATGTTCTGCATGGATAAAAGTAGAGTAAACACTGTATTAAGGACTTCAAGATTTGGTCCCAGAAACTGAAACGGAAAACAAAAAACCAAAAAATGAAAACGAAAATCATTTCCATGTGTGCATTTGATTTTGAACTGATGAAAAATGAGATATTAGGACTCCCTTTTTTTGTCACAGCCCCATGCTGTCATGCCTGGCCACTCCCCCTCTCCCAGTATAAGGGCAACAACTGGATTTCAGGTAGGCAATGGATCACTGACTTAAGTGTCATTCCATTATTACCAGAATTCCTGTGCGTGTCTTCATGAGACCTACTGCCCCTTGCCTTTCATAGTCTCTGGGCTGACTTAGCTGCCTCAGGCTGTTTTTTTGGTCTTTTTGTATCTTTTTCCTGTGTCTGTTCACTCTACCTGAGAGAATAATAGAAAAATAGGGCTGGAAGGGACCCAGGCCTCATGCAGCAGGTGATAGGGAATGCCCATGTGCTTGGTGCAATGGGGGAGTATCATGGGGGGGAGCTGTGGCCTGTGCTGATGAAGTTCCATAGCATTCAGCCCCTGCTGGTGTGGCCTATAGAGCCAATAAGTTGGATACCCCTTAGTCCATGCCCCTGATAGAGGCAGGATCATCCCTGCCTAAACCACCCTAAGCAAGTGTTTGTCAAAGCTATTCTTAAACTTACATGAACAGCCCCATCACACAACTACTAGGCAAAATGCCACAAAACACAAGAATACCCTAACTTGCTACTGGTACAGCATGGGATGAGGGCACCATCAATGCCTGGCTGCTGCAGGAACAGGAAAGAGTTTGTTAAAATATACTTGAGACATTCAAGGAAGGGGACCATTGCCCACATACCCCACTACAAAGGATGGCAAAAACTCTAGCATCCATACTGATCTAAACATGGGGCAAAATTCCTTTCTGATCCAAAAATGTGGTGATTTTTCTGACCCTGAGCAGAGGAGCAAAATTCTCTAACCAGGAACCTCTAGATTTGTTCATCCCAGCATGAGCAATGACATCCCACTCAAAATTCCCAGCCTTGGCTGCAGTCAACACCCAATGTTTCTGCGAATGGTGAAAAAAGTCCCTGCCACCTGCAACAACAGGAGGGGAAAAAATTCCTTCCGGGCCACTTGTGGCAACAGCAAAGCCCAGAAACATGGGGAAGGAACAAACATCCTCTCTTCTGCATTGCAAACACAGCTCCACATATCACAAAAGCTAACCGGAGAACCAAGACTCCCCTCTCTATCATCCTTTCCCCTCTATAAACTTATGCCAGCTTCTTTCATCTTTTTTCATAACCAAGCCAACTGTACAGCTCTGTTTCGTTCTCCTGCTGCTGAGCATGGACCTCTCTGATTTCCACCTGCTCTAGGATGCTGAGTTTTTCTCATTATCTCCAAGTGATGCATGTGTTTGGGGTCTCTTGGGCTTGTAACTGTTGCTTTTCACAGTACACTCTTACATATCCATGGCCAATGCTTATCTAACAGCTTGAAAATATTCAGTGAAGGAGATGCCACAATTTCACTTTCTTCTTGTTTTCTTGTTAGTAGGCTATCCTGCTTCTGCAAGAGAAGGATGGAAGTAGCTCAGGACAGGCTGAAAAGTGGCTTACTCAGGCCAAACCCAGGCAAGAGACAGATGATGCTGGCAGGAAGAAGGAAGCACTTGCCATTCCCTCTGCTTGAAAATACCTAACCACACATTAAGTAGGTTCACAGACTTGAATTGCTTACTGATATCAGAGGCAGGGAAAGCCAGTAGTGTGAACTTCCTCTGTTCTTTTTGTGAGTGAACAGAAGACCAACCCCTGCCTTATCTGACACAGGCCTAGCCAAAGTGTTCCCTGCATTTGTGTTAATGAGAGCTGAATTCATTCACTGAACTCATAATTTGGTTCAGGATCCTTCTGATTAAACATGTCACAATTTTTAAAACAGTGATTTTCCTGGAAGATATATTTTAAAAATAAGGAAAACAAAAATAAGGAAAAATCAAAACATGAATTTTGAACGGACACTATAATCATTTTGACGCATGTCAGTTTATTATTTGCCATTTCTAAGCAAAAGCCTCTGTGGGTGGCAACCATCCCTTATTGTGGACAAAACTCAATGTTAGCCATCATCTCAGCTAAACACTTCAAAGCTTGTTCCTCTGGTTCTGCACAGGATCAGCAGAATTCCCAGCCCATCCAACACGGCTATAACATATATCCCCAAAACATGGAAGATATTGTATTTAGCAGTTTAGAAATGTAAACTTCATTGCTAAGCAAGAAAGAAGAAATTTGCACCTCCTTGAGTGACATCAGACATCTCCAGGGAAGAAGCCTGCCTAATCTGCACATCACAGAACAAATCTCACAAAAGGACTCAGAGGTGCCCAAGGGAATAAACTCCCACCTTCTACCTCCCCTGTGCAAAATGAAGTTTCTTTTCTAGCTAGGAGAACTTTTACAATCTTTGAATTCTCCTCAGCCAGAAGAAGGATGTTTGGAAAAGAAAACTTGCAAAGAAAGAAAAAATGTTTGCTATTATTTAGTTAATCTAATAAAAGATATCGCCTCTGACCCCAAAGCTTTGTTTATCTCTATTTCTTAGACCAGCATGGCTATAACATATATCCCAGCCCATCCTCTAACATTTGTGAGTAGATATGAGATTTTGTCTTCATTATAACAGTTCTTGTCCCTATTGTTCTATCTTTTTAAGATTAGAGAAATGTAAGGATGTTGTATTCCATTTGATTTCTGTGCTAGTCTCTCTGATTTCTTTGGGGGGTGATTGCCCAATTTTGTGCTTTTACAGGAGCCAAAATCAAGTGATTACACTGAAAATCTGTCTTGACAGACACGTGTCTGCAAAGTGCACTCTTTCATCACTACCTCACATCTGTTATCTGCAGCTTGTTCTCTTCAGAGCTAAAAGAAAGATATCTTCTATTCAGATAATAATAATTCTTATGCCTGATTTTTTTGAAGCCAGGATGATCGAGTATACAAGCATATATCTACTCAGGAACACAGATTTCCACCCTACCATGCTGCTGCTAAGTAAAGTATGCAGCACAGCTCTACAGTGGTGAATCTCCTAACTTAGCCCTATATGACAAGAGGCAGACACCATGTTTTTTATAGATATCACTGTGCTTTCCATTCTGAAGCACTTTTTAGAATTCTTTACAGCAGTGTTATTGTTTGGTTACAATTAGCAATTTTAATAGTCCCTCCCTTCTCCTTTTATTACCACATATTTTCCTTTGAAACCTTATTACTGGCATCCTATTGATCCCTTTCTGGCACTGGCACTATATTTAAGACAGAAGTATTCTCACTTCGATTCAATAACTTGAAAGAAACAGTGATTTAAAGAAAGATACTTAGCATAGAAAACTCATAAACTTCCACCTAAATAAGCAGTTACAGAAGAGCAGATGTTTTTAGATTGCATTGGTAAATGGTGCAGTGTTATAGGCCAATCAATACAGTTAATGCTAATTGTAATGTACTTTTGTCAAAACAATGCTTTATCTTAAAGTTAATTTCTGATTTATATCACTTTCCATAGAGTAATTCTGAAAACCTCGTTCTTATTGCATTCAGTTCCTGCTAATGAGAAACCAGCAACATTTAAATATTAATCAGTCTCAAGTATTTTAAAACAAAGTTCGATATACTTGTGGGGAGAGCATGTCAGATATTTACAGAATGATTTTTCCTCCCTAATGGCCATGAGTCAAGTAGTTTGGCTCAGTAAGGGTAAGGGCTCCCAAGGCAGAGAGGTCTCCAAAACTCATTGCTCCTCTTCTTTATACTGTTTCTACTTGAGTGTAATTCCATTGGTTTCAGTGGAGTACATTCCTTATTTATGTCAGTGCAGCAGGAAAATTAGGTCTTCTCTGCTTTTTGTAAATAGCATGATTTTTTGCTTACACTTTGTTTCTAATACATTGTTTACATTATAAAATTAGGCCTTTTGGACAAGAGGGAGAGGTGCATCTACAGGTGCAAATAGTCCAGGAGCAGTTTACTCTAGGGTAAAGCACTCTAGAGTAAACTCTCCTGGGCATGTGTCCACATATGCTGGACGTGGGAGAAGAGTTGCTGCTCCTAGCAGCAGATAGCTCCCACTCCCTGAAGCCCTGCATTGGGGCCCTGAAGCAGGCAAGGGGAGCTCTAGACTCCCCCCTGGATGCTAGCCCAGGGGCCAGGAGACAGCTGTCTCTGGGCAGGGGCTGGGAAATTGCTCCCTGCCCCCGGGAGCTGCCTGTTGCCAGGGTGGGCTCTGCCACTGGAGACAATGTCCCCCTGCCCCAGCAGCATAGAGCTTCCAGCCCCGGCTTCGCAGTCATGGGGCCAGCGCTGGGAAATTCTTCTCTCCACCCCAGGTCCGTGGGCATGGGGCTGGCACAGGGAGAGCCTTATCTTATCCTTATCCTGGAGCTGGCACTGGCAGATAAGGATGTCCCAGTGCTGACTCTACAACTGCAGAGCTGGCGCTGGGAGAGAAGAATCTCTCAGCACCGACTCTATGACTGCAGGATTCAGGCTGGAGATAAGGATCTCCCAGCCCGGGCCCCCTGACCACAGGGCTTAGGCTGAGAGATACAGATCTCCCAGCCCCAGGACCACAGAGCTGGGGCTGGGAGCTCCCTGCTGCTGGGGCATGGGGACATCATCCCTGCCTGGGCTCTGGTGGTGGAGCCTGACCCAGCAATAGGCAGCTCCTGGGGGCAGGGAGCAATCTCATGCCGGCCCCTATTATAGCCACAGGGGATTCCACTCTGTGGTCCTGCAGGCCGTCGTAGACCACCGGGAATCATTCAAGCATGTGAGCACCAGCTGGGCGGGCATTGAGCACGATGCCTGGGTCTTTAGGAGCTCTGGCCTGGTGGGACTCATGGAGAGTGGGAGCTTCATGCTAGGGATGCTGGACCTGCAGTTGGTTTCCATGGCTGTTCTGTCCCTGCTCACTGGGGACTCCGCCTACCTGTTTCTGCCCTGGCTAATGATGAGGCCCTAAGACCAGCCTCCTGGACCCCCACCAGGCCCACTTTAACTGATGCCTGGGCTGGACCCATGTGCTGGTTGAGTGCACCTTCAGCCACCTCAAAGGCCGCTGGCACTCCCTCACTCCCCTGGGTCATCGTCGCAGCCTGTATGCTGCATAATAACTGTGAGATCTGGGGAAAATTGTTCCGTGAGGTTTGGGCAGAGGAGACAGAGGCAGAGGCAGCCTGGCAGCAGGAGCACCAGCTGTGGTGGCAGCAACAGCAGCAGGTCCCCCGTACTGAGGTGCAAGGAGAGCTGTGCACTCACCTGTAGTGGCCAGGGCACTGGGTATGGGAGGCTTCTTTAGACACATGTCCAAAGAAGAAATATTTATTTCCCTCACAACAAACCCCACCCCCTATCCCTCTCCCCTCAATACACACAGTTCCTCTCCCTACCAAAAAAGAGCCCCTCCACCATCTTCCCCACCCACCAACAATAAAAAAACCTCTCTTTCCAGTGTGAAAACTATTTACAAGGTCTGTGTTTTGCTGTCCTGGAGTGGGGGGCCATGGGGTGGGGGTGCCTAGGTGGCAGAGCCCAGGGGAAGGCGGTCAGCACCCTGGCCTCGGGCTGTACCCCCATGGGTGCACACGTCGCAGCATGTGGGGCAGGCGGAGGGCTCACCTAGTGGTGACAGCATCCGATGTTCCTCCAGGGCAGGCACCTACGCTCCAGCTGGTGGAGTCCAGGCCCAGCAGGGCTGATGCCCAGTCCTGGTGTCCCTCTAGGCAGCTCTGGCTCCATGTCCATGTGGAGCTGGGGTGAGCAGTGGGCCTGATCCCAGGCAGGTGGTGGCAGACATGGGGTGGGGGCCTGGCTAAGGGCTCCTGCTTGCAGGAGGTGAAAGAGGACTTCCTCCCAGGCCCAGGGGCCTGCTGCAGGGTGGCAGCTGGCTGCCAGGGGACCTGCAGGGCAAGAGGTGGGGGCTGGATAGCATTGAGCATGCATGAGACCTCCAGGCCCAGGATGGTATCCACAGTCCAACGGTCATCATTCATGGCCTCCACAGCCTGGGCCAGAATCCTATTTTGCTCCCACAGCTTCTGGAGCTGCTCCAGGGCCAGGAGCTCAGCCTGGAACGCCTCTTCCTGGGCGATTTTCTCTGCCTTCCACCTCTCCTCCTGGGCCAACTCCTCTTACATCATCTGCCCACTCCTTGGCCACTGCCACCAGCCACTGGAGGAGGAGGGTCCTGTCTTGTGTGCACCCCTGGACAGCCAGAGCGTCCAAGAGCCCCAGCAGTGGGCAGCAGTGTCCCTGAGGCCATATCCTCACTGGCCACTCTGGACTCTCCCCTACATCCAGATGCTGGGTCTGCAGAGTCAGGGGACAGAAGTCTATTGTGAGAATTTGCAACATTTTAGAGAGAAAATGCTCTGAACCAGGGGCTGTGCACTGCCCAGCCTTAGATTGGGGCTTGGCTGTGCACAGTTCATAGGGACTGTGGTAAGCCAAGTGAGCAGGCCCAGGCCTAGGCAGCCACCAGCCAAGCCTCCTATCCCTGCATGGTCAACTGGGGCCAGTGAGCCACTGGGTGCTGGCTACAGGCACCCTGCCTCCCCCAGCCTGTCCCCAGGGTGGGACAGGCCAGACTCCTCCCAGCACCTGCTGCTGTGGCTCCAGACACTGCTCCCCTCCCTCTTCCTCTACAGGCCAGCAGCTCTGCTGCATTGCCACTCAGCTTATGGCACCTGGGCTCAGGGTGTGTTGGGCTCCCAGATGACTGGGACGAGAAGCTGCCCATGCCTCTGCCTTCCCCCCAAAGGCATCTCTGGAGATGCAACCCAGGGATGCCCTGCTGCTGCTGCTGCACTCTGGGCGTGCCCCTGCTATGTGTCCCCCAGGCAGTGTGAGGCTGAGGGGTGCCTAACCCACTATGACCTACTGCTGCTGATTCTCATGGTGCCCCAGGCATACCTGAGCTCCTGGTTTGGGAGCCTGAGCTACGACAGCACAGGGGACAAGCCTGGGATGCCCTGTAACCTCTGCTGCTGCCTGGAGGGCTACCTGTGGCAGCACTACATGACCCTGCCTTCTGCTGCCGAGGACAGCATCACTGCTGGCATTGACACCTTCCTCAGGGTGCAACAGGCCCATGCCCACATAGCTGCAGGGGCATGGACTGCTCAGTAAAGTTTTGCACTGTGTCCCACCTCTCTTTCTCCCATGGGAAGGAATCCAGGGCCAGAGCAGGTGGACCAGGCAGGGAGAGGGTGCAGGGGCAGTGGCAGGGGCAGGGGCCAGGACTGGGACAGAGTGGGGAGGGCCCTCCCCCAAGTGCAGTGCTTACCATGAATCTGGGGCTGGTGTGGCTGGTGTCTCAGTGCAGTCTTCCCCATTGGCGATGGCATCCAGCTGCACCTGGTGTCCTGGTCCCATGGTGCAGGGTGTGCAAGAGCCCAGCCAGAAGCCCCCTCCCCCTGGTGGGGTGTTGGTGCTGCTGATGGCTGACAGTGACATGGCCAGCCATTCTTCATGGTGAGCTCTGGGGCTATGCAGCTTCCAAGGCAGGCGCTAGCCAGGGATCCCTGAGCTGCACAGTTGGGGAGCTGGGCGAGACAGGATGCCGAATGCCCAAGGGTCCCTCCTCCAGTGATGTGTCACTGGAAGAGTCAGGGTGGGGCAGGGGCTTAGCCTGGGTCCAGAGGCAGCAAAATGCAGATCAGCTGCTACATAAAGGGCATGGTCTTACAGGCATGGTCAGACTAATGATTGCCTGCAAGGCCTTGACCTTTATTTGTCACTACTGTGCCAACCAGGAGTGCCCTGGGTGCATGTGTAGATGTGTGCACTTACTGTGCAGTAAATTAGGTAACTGTGCATTAAGGTATCTTGTGTAGATGTGCCCAATGTCTAGCAAATAGAGTCTTGTTCCTAATTTAAATGCTACCCCAGTACAAGTGCTAATTGATTTCTAAGTAGGAATTTCATTTTTTTAAATGTGTGTTAAGTTTGCACATTTCCATTCTTCAGATTCCTCTACTGCTGTTTTGTGTTTTGAGGCCATTTCTTTGATCATAACACAATGAGACAGACAACCTGAGGCTCACCTGAAAGGCAGATGTCGCTTAGAACTTTGCTAATGAAACCAAAATGTAATCAACAGCCTGAAATATTAAAGGGTGATTATGTTTATGTGTTCACACTTCATCCACCCATAATATATGCGTTAGCATGTGCTAACTCATACCAACACACAGAGGTGTGATTCTGTCTCAGTTATGTTGATCTACATTCCAATAAACCCAAATGAAGAACTTCTGGACTTGCCTCACTGTAAAGCTGAAGTTACACAGTACACTTAGACATCCTATTAAATGTTAAGCAGTGTTATAGTTAGAACGTGCTGTGAAGAGTTTCATGTTACTTTCCTCTACAGCTCTGATTTGCCAGTAGAGTGCTGGCAAGCCTGGCTGTGATTAGGAACTAGAACAAGTGGGCTCTGTCTCTGTATGAGGGAGAGGGAGTTTGGGACTGGTACATCTTGGGATGCTATAGGACTGCACATTGTTCATTTTATCTCTGTGAACAGGCTGATGTTACCCTAACACAAACTAGGGAGCATGGTTGAGATTAAACCCTCACCTGAAGTGACATAACTTTTTGATGCTCAGAGGTCACTTAGACAAAGTTAATGAGCTTTAACATGTGGATGCTCACATTTTTAAGTGCCCTTAGAATGGTCTAAGTGTAACATGTAATTTCATCCTAACTGGTTTGATGCCTTGGCAGCGGCGACGGATGAGGGCAGAGGGGTCGGCCCTGCAGGGGACGATGCCGCTCCACGCAAGACAGAGACTGGGAGGAGAGAGAACACCAGGAGGAAGAAACGCCAGGTCCTAGTCATCGGGGACTCCCTCCTGCGAGGGCTGGAAGGTCCGATCTGCAGGCCCGACCCCATGTCACGGCAGGTCTGCGTCATGCCTGGGGCTCGGGTCAGGGACATCACGGAGAGGATCCCGGGCTGCATCCGGCCTGCAGACCGGTACCCCATGGTTGTCGTCCATGTGGGTACAAATGACGCGGCAAGAGGCAACCCTGACCGTATTATGAGGGACTTCGAGGCTCTGGGGACCAGGCTGAAGGAGACGGGGGCACAGGTGGTTTTTTCCTCTCTCCTTCCGGTGAGGGGGCGGGGACAGAGGCAAACTCAAGTATATGCTCTGAGAACCTAATCAGCATGTGCATGCTGGTTTTGTCATTTGGATATTTGCATTGTAGGTATTTGCACAAGTGAATATTAAATTTGGTGGCATCACTTCTATAAGTTTGGTCAGACTTTCAGGTAACTACATGTAACCACATATAAAAAGTTACTTGTATGTAGTATACTATAGTTACTTTTTCTTCCTGTACATTACCTCTTCACTTAAAGCCATGTTCCTTATTCTGGCATGCCTGTGGGTATCAGGGGGGGGGGTGGGACTTTATGTCAAGGAGCACTACACATCCTCTGCCAGCAGTATGGGGTCAGGGGAAGGGCGAGCTGAAGTGCTCTGGGTCAAGATCCAGGGGGGGCAAGGCGAGAGGGATTTGACGGTGGGGGTCTATTACAGACCCCCCAATCAGGAGGAGGAGCTGGACAGGGAATTTTCAGGCCAGCTTGCGGAGACACTAAAAGCAAGGGATGTAGTTGTCATGGGCGATTTTAATTACCCGGACATCTGCTGGGAGGAGCAGTCAGCCGGGACGGACCGCTCCAGGAGGTTCTTGGCCGAGTTGCAGGACCTCCACTTGATTCAGGAGGTGCACAGTCCCACCAGAGGAGATGCTCTGCTGGACCTGGTCCTGGCCGCAGGCGACGACCTGGTAAGAGGCCTCCAGGTTCTTGACCACCTGGGCAATAGTGATCATCGCGTGCTGGAATTCACCATCCAGCGTAGAGTGTCAAGGGCCCGCAGCAAGGTGGTGGCCCTAGACTTCAGGAGGGCCAACTTCAGTGAGATGAGGAGATTAGTGGGAGAGGAACTGGGGTCCTTGAGGGCAGAGGAACTCAGCGTCCAAGAGGAGTGGTCGTTCCTTAAGGAAACGATACTCGGGGCCCAAGGGGTGTCCATCCCGACAAGAAGCAAGGCGGGCAGGAGTGTCCAAAAGCCCCCCTGGCTCACCAAGGGTGTCCGGGAATGCCTGCTTGCCAAAAGGGTGGCGTACGCCCGGTGGAAGGGGGGTGTAATCTCCAAAGAGGAGTATACCTCCTCTGCTCGGGCCTGCAGGCGGGCTGTTAGGAAGGCCAAGGCGGAGATAGAGCTCGGATTAGCGTCCAGGATTAAGGATAACAAAAAGTCCTTTTTCAAATATATTGGGAGGATGAAGAAGGCGCCGGGTAATGTGGGGCCCCTGCAGGATATGCGGGGCAATCTGGTGGTTGCGTCAGAGGATAAAGCGGACCTCTTTAACCAATTCTTCACCTCCGTTTTCTTGTGCAGGGACCGGGACTTCCCTGCTGTGATAGAAGCCGGACGCGAGGGGATCGCCTTCAGACCTCAGGTTGGGGAGGACCGGGTTAGAGAGCTTCTGGAGGGGCTGGACGCGTTCAAGTCAGCGGGTCCGGATGCTCTCCACCCCAGGGTGCTGAGGGAGCTGGCTGGGGTTATTGCAGGGCCCCTGGCACGGCTCTACGAGCGATCGTGGTGCTTGGGCCAGGTGCCAGACGATTGGAAGGTAGCTAATGTGGTCCCCATCTTCAAAAAAGGGAAAAGGGAGGACCCGGGCAATTATAGGCCCGTCAGTCTTACCTCAATCCTGGGGAAGCTCTTTGAGAAGATCATCAAGGAGCACATTTGTGATGGGCCGGCATCCGAGATGATGCTCAGGGGCAATCAGCATGGATTTATTAGGGGGAGATCATGTCAGACCAACCTGATTGCCTTTTATGATCAGGTCACAAAGGCCATGGATGCAGGTGTCGCGGTGGATGTAGTCTTTCTGGACTTCAGCAAGGCCTTTGACACCGTCTCTCACCCCATCCTAATTAATAAACTAGGCGACTGTGGCATAGATGCCTACACGGTCAGATGGATTGCAGATTGGCTGAAGGGTCGCACTCAGAGGGTGGTGGTGGATGGATCATATTCGACTTGGGGGGAGGTGGGTAGTGGAGTCCCCCAGGGCTCGGTCCTGGGGCCTGCGCTGTTCAATTTCTTCATCAGCGATCTTGATGTTGGGGTGGAAAGCAACCTGTTTAAATTCGCTGATGACACCAAAATTTGGGGGGAGGTGAGCACGCTAGCAGGGAGAGAGAGATTGCAGAAGGATCTGGATAGGTTACAGGGGTGGGCAAACAGGAACAGGATGTGTTTCAATACGGACAAGTGCAGGGTGCTGCACTTGGGTAGTAGGAACCAGCAGCACACTTATACGATGGGGAACTCCCTACTTGAGAGCACGGAGGCGGAAAGGGATCTTGGTGTCATTATTGACTCCAAGATGAACATGGGCCGACAATGCGAGGTCATGGTTGGCAGGGCTAACCGGACCTTGTCGTGCATCCACAGGTGCATCTCGAGTAGAGCCAGGGAGGTGATCCTCCCCCTCTATGCGACGCTGGTCAGGCCGCAGCTGGAGTATTGTGTCCAGTTCTGTGCGCCCCATTTCAGGAGGGATGTGGACAACATGGAGAGGGTCCAGAGGAGGGCCACCCGCATGATCCGGGGACAACAGGGCAGACCCTACAGTGAGAGACTGCGGGACTTGAACCTATTCAGCCTCCACAAGAGAAGGCTGAGGGGGGACCTGGTGACCGTCTATAAACTCACTAGGGGGAACCAGAAGGGTTTGGGGGAGACGCTGTTTCCCCTAGCCCCTGCTGGCATAACAAGGAATAATGGGCACAAGTTGATGGAGAGGAGGTACAGATTGGACATCCGAAAAAACTACTTCACAGTCAGGGCGGCTAGGAGCTGGAACCAACTTCCAAGGGAGGTGGTGCTGGCCCCTACCCTGGGGATCTTTAAGAAGAGGCTGGATACTTACCTGGCTGGACTCATTTGAGTCCCGTTTTTGTTTTTAGGGTGAGTGGTTTTGTTTGTGTTTTTTGGGTTGTTCTCCCGCCCTGGCGGGGGGTCGGGCTAGAAGATCTATTAGGTCCCTTCCGACCCTGAAACTATGAAACTATGAAACTATGAAACTATGGTGGCCCATTAAATTTGCCAAATTATACTTTACACATACATAGATTTCCTCTACTCAGACAGCTATCGCACCACAGGAAGTTCAACATTTCCCAGCACCTTCAACTATATCATTTTTTTACATAAATCTTCCTGGCCCTGCCCTTCCTCTCTCCTTGATGAGTAATGAAGTTAGTCATCTGTCTACATCTATCCAACAGTGGGTGGAAAAAGAGACAGAAAGAGAGAAAGAGGATTGCTACTATTTCAATAATCCTTCCTAAGAAAAGAATGGCAGATATGTTACTTGATTAACATAAGAGTACGCCAGCCACCCCTTTTTACTATAAGTACCCGCATTTTCTCCATTGTACTCTCCCAGTCATGAATAATTTAATTATCCTAATGGGGATTGTTAGGTACTGAGCATCATGCACTCCTGCTACAAGGTGGCACATTCTGCATGGTGGGGGGTTTTCCTGTTGCTGCCTGCTGTTTTCCTGGGAAGGCTTCCGTTAAGCCTTTTATTCTTACAATAAAGATGGTTAGCCTCTTGCTCCCTGTCTGATCTCACTGGAACAAAGGACCTCTGAAATATGCTAAACTGGAGACAAGGGTAGGCTTCCAGTGGGTAGGATACTACCAATGTGTCATGCTGAACTGTAAGTGCCAAATGCCTCAAAGGAGAAAGGGATCCTAAGATGGCTCAGGGTTTAGCATACCAAACCTCTTCTCCAGCATGGTGATCTCAGGCCTTATTGAAGAGTTTGATGTGGCCAGGTCATTGTCACAGGACTTCTACAGCAACAGAATCATGTTCTATCTAGAAGCCAAACAAGTCACCAAGGTTAACCAGAAATATGCCATGTCCACAGTGTAGAAACACTGTCCCTACAGAAGACCAAATGCTACTGTGACGCTCCAGGGTATTACATATGTCATGAAGAGGAATCAGAATTCAAGTCTGCCTTAATTTCTGATGAAACATACAAATTGCTGCGGCCATCAAACCATTCCTCTGTTGTCCCATGGAAAACAAGACCTGTCACCTAGAACAAACAAAGAGTTGACTTGAAAGAAGAATGTAATATTAATGTCCACTACAGGAAGGACTGAGAAATCCTCGATCCTATACCAAAGGGCAGCGAACAGGCATACTAGGAAGAGAGCAGTTGAGCCACTGGGCATCAAGTTAACAATAGTTCACAGCATTATCACCATTCAAAATATTCTAACTCACTTGGACCCCCAAACTGTATATGGACCACACTGATGATTGGAGTTTCTGTACTATTTCAGCACAGTAGATCTCATGATAGAGGCAAAGAGGAAGCTTTCTATGAAGAGAGTCAGGAAACCCTGATCCTAGTCTTAGTTCTGCTGTGTATTTTTTTACCTGAGCTTTGAAAAAGTCTGTTAATGTTGCTGTGCCTCAGTTTCCCTCTAGGTATAATTGGGATATTACTTTGGAGGCTTTGAGAGGTTTAATACAGTTAATATTTGTAAAATGCTTTGAGGCTGTTAGATGAAAGGTTCTATTGAAGTGCAAAGTATTAAATACAGAAGTAAACATCTATGTGGTGAAAATGCTCTATTCTAGTTTCCAGTGTTGTTTGCTACAGGATGACAGTTTAGCCTTTAACTAACTTTCCATAAATGCCTGCCTGACAGGAGTGGTATTCAATTCCAGAGGTCTCATTACGTTTATTGGGAGAGTTTGTTTGGATAGGAAACTATTGATTTGATTTCCCTTTACCTTAGGAAAGCGTATTTAATTTGGTAAAACATTTTAAGGTGATTTAAAAGCTGGGCACATAAAACATTCTGCAGAGTAATAGTTGGGTAAGAGATTCATTTTACTGAGCTCAGTGCTAAGTTTTAGCTGATTGCATCTAAGTAAATGGAGTTTGTAAAAGGCAAGGATGGGGGGGTGGAAATCATTTATTGGAGCAATGTATAGATGGGAGAGATCTTAGACAAGTTTTCAAGAACAAGATATTCATGTACCTTCTGCCAGAAAGCTTATCCAAGATCTGTACCAACTATGCAGTGGATCCAGTAAAAGATAGCGTGCCAAAAAATCTTTGCCTCTCACATATTTCCTGGACCACCATGGCTGCAACATCACACCACTAAATGGGTTTGATATACAACAAAGCTTTAATTATTCTGGGTTTTTACATTATCACTTTCTGCTTAGGTATTGTATGCTTTCTGTGATCCACTTAAGATACAGTTTCTAAAATGGATGTCATGGTTTTCAAGATAACTGCACCTCTGACCCTTTCAGGCTGTTTCATGGGCTCCCCTCTCAGTGCTCAGGTGATCAACTATTACCCTTTTTGGATGAGGACCTATGTTGTGCAAGATACCAAAGCTTAGAGTTATCATCCCCTGACAGTTCATAGTAGTCATCCCCACAAGTATAATGTTAGCACAGCACCTGCAGTTTTGTGGATATGCTCTGAGGGACAGTGGGCATGTCTACATGTGATGCAACATCGCCATAGCAATGCGCTATGGTGACATAGTGTTCACAGGCGTGACCAGCAGCTACTTTGCCATAGCAATGCACTCCCCCAGTATAACATGCCACTACAGCCAAGTAGCTGCTAAAAATAACCATGCACCACACGTACAGCGCAGTAAGGGTTGTAACTGTGCCATGATTTGGTACTTCCTACCAAAAGGAAGTACCAAATCATGGTGCAGTAATGACATCACCATAGTGACATACGTAGATGCACCCAGTGACTGTTAATCAAAGAACAGCGCCTTTTACAAATCACATTGGTGTTTATTTGGGGATCCAAGCATCACATAGAAGAACATTTTATAAAACTAAACAGTCTGCAGGCTTGATTGCATTGTCTGCTGTAAGTCATAGTGGATTCATTATCCCAGTTTTTCAGTTCCTTTCTGTGTCTGTTTTGTAATCTTATGCCAATTTTTGGATGGTTGGAAAGTGACTACTCATAATAATGTCAGTCTGATCACTTTATGTAGTTCTCAGTTCACTGTTGGGTAGCCTTCTTCAACCATTTTAAACCAGGATATAGTTTCCCTTGAGAGGGTGAGGGTTGAGTATGACTTTTTACAAACTTGTTTTCCTGGCTAGGGTTTTCATTTACTATCCTCTTCTCTCCATTGACTTGCATATCTATAATTTCCCCAGTCATATGAATAACTGTCACACTTGATAAAACTGATACAGGAGTCTCTGAATATCCCATTTACCTGTAGTGCCTGGCACATCTCAGTGTTTCCATGCTTCTGAAATCTCATACCTGTACAATGGGCTCTATAACTTTTGGCAGTGAAAATATTTTAGATGTTCCAGATTATATTATAATCAGAGATTATAGGCCAAGACTTTTTAAAAAACAGAAGGCTAATAAATCCTCAATTAAGAGACTATGTGACTTTTTTTTCCAAACATGCAGGGTTCTCACAAGCTCCAAATGCTGCGAATATTTTTGAAACTTAGAGTAATTCATTAGGTTCCTAAATCATATATAAGCAACACACTTTAGGCTTCAATATTTGAAAATTTTTCATTACTTTTAATATCATTTGTCTACATTATGGCCTGCTTATGTACATTTGAAGTGCTCCAAATTCTGTTTTTAATGTGGAGTGCTGCAGATTCAAAGTGCTTTATGCAACCGTTAGACATGAAGCCCTCTGCCATCCACCCCCATGAGGAGTGGGGGATGGTAAAGAGAAGGGTGGACAATCAACGAATGCCTTCTTGTACACGCTCTTGTTGGTCTAATAAAAGGTATCATCTCTGAACCAAGAGTTCTAGAGTTTTGCATTTCTCTCTTGTACACATAGCCTCCAGTCTCCTAGTTTTGGAGATGGAGAGGCATGTAAGTAATTGTTTCTCCCACTCAATACAACGCACTTCCAAATAGCCACTGTATTATCCAGGGTTATTTTTAAAGCATTCTTAGGACACATGCATCTGTCCAGGGCCTCAGCTTCTAAATCAATTTTTAGGCTCTTTAAGTGAGTGTCCTGACTTTCAGAGTTTCTGAGCACTCACAGATCTCATTAAAGCCAAGGTGGACAGTGGTGTTTAGCCCTTTTGAAAATTAGGCCACTTTTATTTAGATACCTACATTTTCTGTTTAGACGTAACCTGTTTTAAAAATTTCATACTTTGCCTTAGGGAAGTGGCTGGCAGGTTCCCAGATGAATGTTACCCATAGACTGTTTAATTTCTGGTGTTATTAAGCCACAGAAGAACATAGCACCAAGAAAGAGTGAGTTTACAGACATTGAAATCCAAAGCTGGATCATGTAGGTCTCCTGTATACAGGTAAACAGATTCAGACCCATTTCACTATACCATGAATTGCCACCTACCCATCAATGTGAAAATCAGGTAGCTTACTTTAGTAGGTGAGTTAAACAAGCAGAAACTGTTGCAAAGTCCAGGGCCAGTTAGCACAGAGAGCAAGTCTAGCTGTATGCCTGAACGTGCACATAAATTTGCTTCAGCTTGTTTTACGGTGGGGAAGAAAAAGATTAAGTGTATCCTAGAAAGAAGCGGGACAAAGATAGATCAAAGGGAAGGATGAGCTGTGTTTTAGAGCTGTAAGGCCAAGTTAATATAGAACTGTGGGCACATCTACATGTGAAATTAATGTGTTGCAATAAACTCTGGCACATATTGCACCAGAGTTTATTGCTCCCTGGGTGCCGAATTTATACATGTGCCTGGGTCCGCAGCATGTTGAGCCAGGTTCGAGTAGCCCTGGCTGGCAAGGGGTCTGGGAAGTCAGCCTGCCAGCCTGGGGCTGCTCTGACTTGGCTCAATATGCTGTGGAGGGGTTGGCTGGAGTATGAGGGTGCTCCGGTGAGGGGCTAGCCAGGGGGCAGCCCCCACACTGAAGCACCCTCATACCCCAGCCAGTCTCATCAGCATCTACATGTGTGCTGTTTGCACTAAAGAACACTACCATAGGATAGGATTTGTGTTTACAACTGCTAACCTGCTGAGGAGTTTATTAGTTTCCTGTTGTCTAAGAGTGTGGACACTGAGACTTTACTGTGGAGCTAATTAGGTAGCTCATCAGTAAACATCTTGTGTAGATGTGTCCTTTCTTAGCACCATAGTAATGAATGGTAAAATATACTTGCCTCCCATATTCTTCAAGGGTTTTAGCACTCTGCATCAGGTAAACAAATGTTTATTCTTTATATTTACTCTGCCCTATCATTAGTCTGCTGCCTTGCTTTCCTTTTGCCTGATGGCTCAGGTTTAAATCTTTAGTCTAATCTCTCTCACTCTCTCTCTCTAAGGCTAGGGACAGACATTACACATAGACTGGTTTAAGTGATTAGAAACTGGTTTAAACCTGTAACAGAATAGATGTTCAGTACTCATAAACCAGTTTGAAAATGGCTGAAATCGGTTTGAGATAAACCTGGTTGAATTAGACTTAACTGATTTGGCTCAAACTGGTTTATGCAATGTCTGTCCCAGACCCCTTGCTGGTTTAAATTAAATCAGACTCTCCCAGCATCCTGGCATGCTCTCTGGGCTGGATGGGGCTCTGCTCTCTGCTCCACAACAGGGCTGGCCCCTCCCCTGTGCTCCCTGGCTGGAACTCCCACAGAGACTGCAGGATGCTTCCCCCCTCCCCCTCCCCACTACCTACTAAGCAGGAATTCCCCCCCTCCACTCTGCCTTGCTGAGGAGATGCCTGTGTATTAGCTAGCAGACCACATGCTGGCCAGGGTCCATGCTAATTCAACAGGTAGCTGGTAATGTCTCTCTGTTGTTTTCTTAATGGGGTGATAAGCACTGTTATCAATTCTCTGCTGGGCTAATCAGAGCATCCTGCCAGCACCTGGCCATGCCCCCCCTCAGCTCAGTGCTGTGGAAAGGATGGGAGGGCTGCTCTAGTGTCCCTTAGCTTCTAGCCTGAGCCACTGCAGGCATGTGCCTGTATGACTGGGGTGTCTGTGTAGTTACAAACGAGTTCAGCCTAGCCAGGTTAGACTAACCTGCAAAGATTGAATCAATTCAAGCTCAGGCTTTTTGAATGTCTGTCCCTAGCCTAAAATACTGGGTAGGCAACAGCTGACTCAAGTTGGCAACAGCTTCTCTGCTTCCTTTTGTATCCATCTTTACACATTCTATATATTTGATACAGTAGTTCAGTGGGCTCCATTTTTCATCAGTGAAAGCTAGCTTTCACACCAAAGGTAACAGAAAGTCCATCCCAAAATTTGGAAGGGCTAGCTGAGGAGCAGACAGGACCAAGACATCCTGGAGATGAGCTATCTCATGGTAGCTTCTGTTGACTGGGCTCCACTGAAGTTCCTCTGACAACTTAAGCTGCTGTACCCATTATAAGACTCCAGATAGAGAGAAGTAGAGAGATTTCCCCCTGGAGAAGGATCTCTAGGTTCCACAGGTTGTAGCTTGCACACTTTTTGTGAAGGTGAACTGAATATCAATTTATCTGCAAAATAGATATTCAAATTAATGCAAAAGGTATGCAGAGTAATTGTGGCCTATTCTGCTAGATGCTTTCTTCCTGCATTGAGTATAATGACAATTTGTTTGTTCCCTTTTGGCAATTTTTTAGGTCTATTTATCTTGAATTGTTGTACTGTGGCATGTCTATTTTTGATAAATGACATTTGATCTAGGTGTATTATCACAGGGAAAATGATCTCCAGTCTCCTAACTAAACATTTTTGCCAATGGTCCCGAATGATAAGCAAGGATGCAGTTTGCTAGTTTTATGCATTTAGGGTTTGATCCTGGGAAATTTGTCATACTTCTTGCAACATACTCAACTAGAGTTACTCCATATGGATTCAAGGAAAATTGAGGGTGTTTAACTTAACACTTCATAAGAACAGATCTTTGGCTCACTCATCACCCAGTAGACATGCAAGATGAGTTATTTCTCATATTGAAACATTTGTATAGCAAAGGGGTAATAAACAGAATTAATTTAATTTTACAATGGTAGTTGAAATTCACCTTCAAGAACAATTACTGTTTGTAGAGATGTCTCATAAAATCCAGTTGGATATTTATCCAGTCCAGGTGTTTGCCCATTGCTTTGTGGAGATAAAGCCTCAAATACTTCTTCTGTGATTCTATAATTTAACATTTTTCTCCAAAATCTGCTACACTCAAAAATCCACTATGGGAACCAGTTCTACTAGATGGGAACCAGTTCTATCTTCTGTGCTTCCTAATCCTCTAGATCTATAGGGATAAGACATATTTTCTGCAAACTCTGCTAGAAGAAATCTAAGACCATATAAAATTATGTGTAATCAAAAGTATTAGCATACATGGAGGACTGAGTCCCATAAGGGAGTGCTAGCTTTCACCATTACATTTTTTCTAATTATTTAGGTTTTTTCACTTGTTTGCTTGTATTTATTTGCTGTACCATCAAAGTGAGCCTGTGTCTGAAGATCCCAATTATTGACAGCTCTTGAGATTTAACAAAAAAGTACATTATTTCTCACTCCTATGTATTGTTTAAATTCAACTTTGTGGACTGTTGGGCTTGCTTGTTTTAAAGTTTGCATAAATAATCAGGATGTAAGCTCTTATGGGCAGGCTTCTTGTTGCCTTGCATTCATCAGGAAAGCACCCAGCACTGTGAAATTAAATGCTCAATGCTATAGCTTCAATTGTAAAACAAAATAATAACTATTTATTATTTATATTTTTATTAAAACTAATATTTTTTAGTTAGCTTGGGTAATTAAAATGTATTTCTTCTTTCTAATTTAGTGGAGTTATTTACAAATATGCATTTTAAATTCCTTTAATTCCTTTTTGCATATGTAACTTGTTTTTGTCTTCCAATGTTAAAATCCTTCCTTTTCAGGTAGATATTTTTAGTGAGATATTTATTTTAGATGTATATTCTCGAACATTCCAGGCTTCTAGAGCTTTGTGTTTAATCATCTGGAGGGCTTTCCTTGAGTTTCTTGAGGACTTACATCTTCAGGTAATAAACAAAGTCCTTCTGCATTTTCTTAACAACACTTGAATGTGTTCGGAGAAGTGAGTTCTTTGCCTTTCATTTTTATCGAGTTTTTAATACACTGTTGATAAAATGTTCCTCTACTATATCGTGGGTTGCAGTGTTACATTAAACAGTTTTTTGTGTGTACATTTTATCCATTTTTGGGAGCAGACAGCAGGACCCAGGTGAGCGTCCTAAGTACTAGACGTAAAGGGTCATGCTTCTTCTTTGCTTGCTGTCTCTCTGCCTCAGTGAATCTTGCGTTCTTGGCTGGACGGTAACAGGGTTTCAGTAGGAGGGTTGGAGAGTATCTCCAGCCCAGCCAATAGCCTGTGGTCAGGACACTTCAGGAAGTTGAGAAATGTGAGTTTTTAATTTTGCCCCATTTCCTGTTCAAGTGCTCTAACCACAAGGTTATTATATAAAAGGTGGGACTTTGTCCTATACATTTATTTTTGGATTAAAATGGTGGTGGGTACTGTGCCTTGTGGTGGGTTCAGCCCTGTCATTGTCTGTTAGGTATGAATCCCAGTGGCCTTGGGCATGAAAGTAATGTCAAGATGGCAACACTTCTGGGTATATACAATGGACCTGGAGGTGGCTTAGTCTAGGCAAGGTTTTTGTGGCTCACTCACTTAGACTGAAGTGCCACACATTAGGCATCTGTACGTTTTTTTGAATGTGGATTGTTACCCTCACAATTCATATGACATTTATTCCCTAAGTGAATTTATAAAAACCATTTTTCTTTTGGTGAAGCATCAAAGTCCAGTCCTTAGGAGCGCTGAGGGACAATCTGAGGGCAGAGCAGCCACCAGTCTATTGTTGAATTCTGCTAGACCAGTAGTTCCTGACATTTTGGACCCTGTACCCATCCTCTGGCTCCACACCAGCCCCCTGGTACCTTTCCTTGCTGCCCTAACCCACCTCATATATGCAGATGGATACCATACTTCCTTTATGGTCCAATTGTAAAGCATATTGCAGAAACACCTGAGCTAGCTCTGAATATACCATCTCTGGAATAGCAACAACATGCAACACAGTCATGTTTATGTAGTGTTCCTAATTAGCCCGCTTACAGCCCCACACTAAGTTAGTTCTGCTGTTTCTGTTTTTGAAGTAACATGATACCATATGTTTGGGAAGTAGTTTCAGCATGATGCTACCTGGCACTGTGAGAATGTTCAGGATGAGTTGTCCATAACTCTTAGCACCTTAGCAGCTTGCTCATAGCACCTACCTACCCCACTGGTTGAGTATCAGTGTGCTAGATGGCCACCTAGCAATATACAAGTCCACTAAATTTTGGTGGTTCAATCTGATAAAATGCTTTGGCAGAAATCTTTCCCATGACTAGGTTCCCTAAGGAAGATTTAGGAGATATGTGGATATTCTCTAAGTCATAAGACACTCCAAACTGGATGTTCAAGGAAGCTCCTGATTCTTGCTTTTGTTGCTATTAAAATTCTACTGTAACAAGTCTGTGAGTCTCTAGCATAAAAAAGAATAGGACATGTTACCTGGCTTACCTCAACATTTATTTTCTTCAGGTAGTAATGTCCACCAATCCGGATCTCCCTAAAAACACATGGATTATCCAGAACAGAAATTGAAATTGACATGCAGGGTTTGGGTCTGTTGTCATTAGGTGAAATGTTTCGTCCTCTACAGTGGGAGAAAGTATTCTGCTGTTTTCTTCCAAGCATAATAAACACATTTTGTAATTTATTATGGTTGGATTGTTGTTGTAGCCAGAATGGTCCAGGAAATATGAAGACAAGGACTTTTTGTTTAATTTAGGAAGTTATCTCAAGAGAAATGAGCTGTAGATTGCAAGGTATTTCCCAACTGTCAGCAACTGACTGGTCTGTTCTACCTCAGGAACAAGCAGGCTGAAATATCCACTGTAACACACAGGTGACCTATATTATTCACAAAATTTTCATGTAATACTGGTAAATTTTCTAGTTGAAGACAGAGCTTCACTTTTCTGCATACCCTCCACACCCTTGGCCAACCCTCCACCCTGCCTCCCCAAACCTCAGTTCTAAATTTAAAGTTTGCTCTACTGCTTATGCCTTTATTTTTTGTCCAAATCTATGTTGCCTGTCAGACTACATAGGTCTGTCAGAGATTTTAGCAAGCATGCCACATTCTCTAAAGGTTGGTTTGTAGTAAGTACTCATTCTATCCAAGCTTTTCAGTATGCCCCTTCAGACCACAGGCTAAGTTTTCAAAATCCTTGAAGTCCCAAAGTAACTGAAAAGCCTAATTCCCATTGACTTTCAATGAGATGCTCATAAGTGCATATTACATTTGAAAATGATTATTAGGCTTCAAAATCAGGCACTTTTCAAAAAACACAGCTGAGTTTAAAATAAATATCCATATATATATGGGGATAGATGATGATTTTAAAGATGGCCTTGTATCCATGGGCAGGTTTAGGATTTTGAAAAGAAGGTTGCAGATGCTGCAGTGCATGCATCATTACATATAGCACAACACATATTTTTCTCAAGTTAAAAAGGAACTAGAAGTTGTATTAACAAGATAGGGGCCTAAGGCTATATTATTCAGTTTTGGATGGAACAAAAACAAATATAAATTCATTGGATGTGCATTAATTTTTATATAATATAATATGTATAAAAACACAAAAACCAGGCAAAAATAATCAAAATAAGTTGTTTAATTAGTCCCGCAGTCATCAGACTTAAGTGGACATCTCTTCTTGAGTGCCTTGAGGGTGCATTCAGTGCTTCATTGAAAGTTATTTCCACACCTCAGTTCAAATTTTTAGCTAGAGTTAAAAACAGTCTGCAGGGCTGTGAAATAGAAGTTACATTACCAGGAGCATCTAAGAGGCAACAGAATTGCAGAAGAAAGGACTTCTGAAAGGATCAGTTGAACATCAAGGCCAGTAAAAAGGGGGAAAGTGTTGTTAACACCTGTGGAACAGTTTTGAAAAGAAACAGATTAATTATAATCCATTTAAAGTGCACCAAGGTGAAGGAAAAATCACAGGCTGCTCGTGGTGCCCGGTGACATTTTCAGTCTTTTCACTGTGAGCCCTTCCACCCTCACCACTGATTGGCTGAGGGCCCTGGCAGCCAAGCCCCTCGCTGCTGATGGGCCAAGAGGGCTGCCTTTCATGTGGCCCCTCCCCCTTGCCACTAATTGGTGGAGAGGGGCAAGGCTGCACGAAAGGCAGCCCTCTCAGCCAATCAGTGGCAGAGGGAGTAGCTGCCATCTTCGTGCTGGGGGCTTCCCCCCTCTGGCAGTCTACAGAGGCAGGCTGCAGTGGCCTCTGGCTCTCACTAGGGAACCAGCATTTTATTTTTAGAAATTTTTTTTCCCCAGTGAGTCTGCGCAAAATCATGGAAACTACTGTTTTTGCCGTTTTCACAAAAATCACGAAACCACAATTTAATAATAATGTCCCTAATAATGAGCCATAAAGTTAACTGACTCCTTCACAGCTGTCTAAATAGAAATAATGCTGCCATAGCTAGGCAATTAGTTTTAAACTTTGGGTGGAGCAGAAATCAATGAGGTGAAACTATACCCATCCCCCCTCCAGATCTGCCCCTGTAATATGCACTTAGGCAGATTTCCCAGTGCACTCTTTTTTATAGCTGTCTGAAAATAATGTTTTCATTTTTATTTTAAAAAATATCAAGAATATATACATACACATACTATAGAAAATGGGTTACAAACAGGTGAGCCTCAGATGTGTTGACTGCAGAAGAAAAATTACCTGTTATCAATGATGTGTATCACAGTGCCTGCAACTGGTGCCAACCACAGTTCAGCTGTTCTTGTAGACAAAAAAAGCTACAATTACTCAAATGACGCCCATCCAAGGGTTTAGGGAATTAGCAGCTAGGCCTTATAATTTTCTGAAGAGGTAAGAATTGGGGTTTTTTTTGGTGTGTTACTTTAAGTTACAAACTAGATTTGTGACTGAGTAATTATGCAGAGAAAATGCCTCTTCATCTCATTTCTATACCTGTTAATGGCCTCTTACAAATTTTTGTCCTTTTCAGAATTTGCTTTGAGAAAATGGCATTAGCATCCAAAATTTGTGTAGTGTGACAAATGTAAAAATTGATACTTTATACTGGAAATGATCTTTTTGCCTCTAGAACCTATAGTGTGTGCACTAGTATGCCTGTTATCAATGCACTACACTATGTGACTGCAAACAGCAATACAATCAGGTTTTCATTTATATTGATGGGCTCAAGCTCAGCACTTCATGGTTTAAAAAGATAAATGAGTTGTAAATCTAATTCCCATATATTACTCTCTATTATCTGTAAAAGGCTGTTGTTTATACAGGGTGGCTCACATGAGGACCCTGAATGAAAATTTATCAGGGAGACTGGCTAATGTTCTCACTTCACATTTAGATTAGAAGAAAACTTTTAAAAATGAGATTCACATTTCATCTGTGACTTGCCATCAGCACCAGATTTGATAGTGCCATATAACATTACAAACTTGATCTTTACAAATGGAACTAAATACCAGGGCTCTTATTTGGGAAAATGCTCATTGTTACTGAGTAAAACCTAAGTGCCATTTTATTGCCTTTGGAAGGGTAGCAGGCTCAACCCCAAATTAAGGAACTCCAGATATGCTCATGATGATCCCAGCTTGATCGTTACGGCATAAGCAACTGAACAAAAAAAATGCATGTTGAATTTTAAAATTTTGGATTTTTTACCTTACCCAAACAAGAAAAGAAAAAAAATGTTACCATGAACTTTCCATTGCTGTCGAAATACATTCTTTTTTTTTCCATTTTGGAACATTTGTAAGAAATACAAAAGAAATTAAAGGCCTTATGCACACACTTGCCAGAGAACAAGATGATCCACTTTCACTGTATAACTAGTTTCAGTTTTCCTAGGATGGATAGTTATTCAGCTTTGGATGGAGCAAAAACAAATACAAGGATGTGGGAGACTAAGGTTAATTCCTTCATCTCCCAGAGGGATTGAATTTACATTTCCCACCTGAGTATGGTAATGGGCTAGAGGGTATTGCGAGGCTGTTCTCTTTTCATTCCGTCCTGTTGGAGATGTTCCACTCTGTATAAACATTTCCTGGTGCAGAGACTAGTCGCCTAGTATTTCAGCTCCGAGTTGAGAGTGTTGTCCCTTGCACTAGATCATCATTTTTATTTCCTTTCTTTCTTGCTCAGACGATCAAGGCAGTGATTCTCAACCAGGTTACTGTGGCACTCCAGGAAGCTGTGAGATCCTTTTAAGGGTAATGAATGGTCCTGCGCAATGCTAGCACTGTTAGCTGTGCAGACACCTATACATGATTCACAAAATAAACCCAGAGATTTCAAATGGGAATCTCTAGTGTCAAATATAGTCTGACCTGACTCTCTGAGTTGTTTGCAACAGAAAAATTGCTTTATAGCTTTTCCATGTCCAAGAAAAGGTGAAAGCTAAGAGCTGGCATTTTCCAAGAGGTGCCTTGAATCTAAAAAGGTTGAGAACCACTGGACTAGGGCATTGTCCTGGGACGTGGGAGGTGTGGTTTGATATCCTGTCAGGCAGAGGAAAGAATTGATTCTTGTATTCTCACATCCTGAGTAACTGCTCTATTGACCTGCACAATAAGAGGGGATGTCTACCACCTTTTCTGGCAGTTCTTAACCAATTCTTGATTTTTTTTCCAGATAAAAACGATCAGACAAGTTCAGGTCAAATTCATGAACAATGTGGGACAACTGAAACTGCAATTTTCAGTGGATTTTATTACTGGGGAAAAAAAATCATCCATCTTTCATGATTACATAAAAACAGATATAACGCTTCCAAGTGTTGTAGGCACTTACACTGTGTTATTTTCATAGTGCAACTGGTTCTATATTAAGTACCATTACCTAGATATTTACATAGAATTAATGAAGTCTAATACAGTGTATGGTTGAACTAGTATCCATTTGCAGAGTCTCATAAATTTCTTAGTAACATTTAATGTTTAAAATATTTGGCTAAAGAATTAAATATTTTAAACAGCTCAGTTTATCCTACCTGACTACCATAGGGGGACTCTAAAGAGGGAACACAACAGAAAATGAAACTAGAAAAAAAAATGCTGTCCTTTCCAAAAATAAGGTATGGGATAGAAGTCTCTGACAATGAAGGAGATGCAGGAACTGCAGAAAGCAAGCTTTCTCTTCCAACCCAGAGATCAGAGAGAGGTGGCTGAATGAACCTAACCAAAGTTTGCCAGAAAAGATGAAGGTTTTGCTCTGTGTCATGTACCTTTGGATGAATGAATAAATAAATAAGTCATTGTATTGAATCACTTTTAATCAGCTTACTAGTCACAGTTCCCTGAGAAAAAGGGATCACAGATGCAAAATGCAATTGGGCCTATTATTTCATAGTTGGTAGGGTTGGAAGGGACCTAAGCAGGTCATCAAGTCTGACCCCCTGCCATGGCAGGGAAGAGGGCTGGGGTCAAATGACCCCGGCAAGGTGTTCATCCAGAGTCCTTTTAAAGACCCCTAGGGTAGGAGCCAGCACCACTTCCCATGGAAGTTGGTTCCAGATCCTAGCCGCCCTGACAGTGAAGTAGTGCCTCCTGATATCTAGCCTGAATCTACTCTTTGTCAAATTATGGCCGTTATTCCTTGTAACTCCTGGTAGTGCTCGGGGGGAACAGGGACTCTCCCATTGCCTGCTGGTCTCCCTTGGCCAGTTTATACATGGCCATCAGATCCCCCCCCTCAGCCTTCTCTTGTGGAGGCTGAACAGATTCAAGTCCCTTAACCTCTCCTCATAGGGCCTGCCCTGCTGCCCCCTGATCATGTGGGTAGCCCTCCTCTGCACCCTCTCCATGTTGTCCACATCCCTCCTGAAGTGCGGTGCCCAGAACTGGACTCAGTACTCCAACAGCAACCTGACCAGTGTCACACAGAGGGAGAGGACCACTTCCATGGACCTGCTCGTGATGCATCTGTGACAGCATGACAAAGTACGGTTAGCCTTTCTGACTGCATCCCCACATTGGTGGCCCATGTTCATCTTGGAGTCTATAATGACTCCAAGATCCTTTTCTGCCTCTGTGCTAGCGAGAAGGGAGTTCCCCAGCCTGTAGGTATGCTGCTGGTTATTTCTCCCTGGGTGCAGTACCCTGCACTTGTCAGTACCGAATCCTATCTTATTCTCATTCGCCCACCCCTGTAACCTGTCCAGATCCAATTGCAGCCGGTCTCTCCCTTCTATCATGCCCACTTCTCCCCATATCTTAGTGTCATCTGCGAATTTGAACAAGGTGCTTTTCACCCCCTCGTCCAAGTCACTGATGAAGATGTTGAACAGTGTGGGCCCAAGGACCAAGCCCTGAGGGACCCCACTGCCCACATCCCTCCAGGTCAAATAAGACCCGTCCACCACCACTGTCTGGGTACAGCCCTCCAGCCAATTGATGACCCATCTGACTGTGTAGGCATCAACACAATCTCCTAATTTTTTAATGAGAATGGGGTGAGAGGCAGTGTCGAAGGCCTTCCTAAAGTCTAGAAAGACTATGTCCACCGTGACACCTGCATCCAAGGATTTTGTGACCTGGTCATAGAAGGCCACCAGGTTGGTCTGACAGGACCTGCCTCTAATGAACCCATGTTGGTTGCCCCTAAACATAATCTCCCCTGCTGGCCCCTCGTGGACATGTGCCAGGATAATTCTCTCAAAAAGCTTACCCAGGATCGAGGTAAGACTAACTGGTCTATAGTTTCCTGGGTCCTCCATGTTGGTTGCCCCTAAGCATACACTTCCCTGCTGGTCCCTCGCAGATGTGCAGCTGGATAATTTTCTCAAAGAGCTTCCCCAGGACTGAGGTAAGACCAACAGGCCTATAATTTCCTGGGCCCACCTTCCTCCCTTTTTTGAAAATGGGCACCACATTGGGCCTTTTACAGTCCTCTGGCACCTTGCCAGAGAACCACAAGTGCTCATAAAGCCATGCCAGGGGTCCTGCAATGACCTCTGCTAATTCCCTCAGCACTCTGGGGTGGAGATTGTCAGGACCTGCTGATTTGAACATGTCCATTCCCACCAGAAGTTGCCTGACTAGGTCCTCTCTGACTCTGAACCTGGCTGTGCCTCCCCTGGGACCATCAGGGATTCCGGTGGGGGGGATAACGTGGTCTCTGCTCAGAAAAATGGAGGCAAAGAAGTTGTTAAATAGGTTAGCTTTGTCTTCTGGTGAGACCACCAATTTTCCAAGCATGTCCTGCAGAGGCCCCACATTACCCGGAACCTTCTTTTTACCCCCTATGTATTTAAAAAGGGGTTTCTTGTTATTCTTGATCTGGGTTGCTAGTCCCAGTTCCATCTCTGCCTTGGCCTTCCTAACAGCCCCCTTACAATCCCAAGCAACGGAGGTATAGTCCTCCCTGCTGATGGCCCCTCTCTTCCATTGGGTGTATGCCTCCTTCTCAGCTTTGAGACGTTTCTGGATGCTTTTGGTGCACCATTGGGGCTTTTGAGCACTCTTGCCCCCTTTGATCCATGTTGGGATTGCCACCCTTGGGCTTGGAGGATTGCCTCTTTCAGGAACAACCACTCTTCTTGGACTCCCAAATCCCCACCCCTCCGGGACCTCAGTGCCTCCCTGACTAGTCTCCTTAGCTCAATGAAATCAGTCCTCCTGAAGTCCAGGGCTGCTGTCTTGCTGCAGGCCTTTGACACCCTGCACTGGATGGTGAATTTCAATAGGCGATGATCGCTATCGCCCAGGTGATCGAACACCCGCAGTCCCCTCACCAGGTCATCGCTTGTGGCCAGGACCAGGTGTAACAAGGCATTTTCCCTGGTGGGACTGTGCACCTCCTGGGTTAGATGGAGGTCCTGTAACACGGCTAGGAACCTATGTTGTGTTAATATAATTGAAAGATGCCTGCCTAGTGATCCAGGCAAATATGGTTGGACTGTCTGGTTCCACCTCTGGAGAGACCTGAAGAAAGCCAGACCTGTTAGCCTATGGGATGTGTGTGAGGGGAATGTAATAGCTCTAAAGTACAGCTTAACCTGTACATTATGACACTCAGATGCTCTGATTGCTAGCAGTCTTCCTTAGGTACCCAAAGAATACCTTGAGGTACCTAAGTACTCAGAGTACTTTAGGTGACTAGACAGTCACCTTGCTGGGATCACCTGACCCCCAGTTGTCTTTCCTGCTTGGTGCAGGGGGCTGGACCCGGTGGTCTTCTCTTCCGGCCTTACATTCTTTGAATCTATAAATGGCCAGACACAAAACCACTCAAATTACATGCAACAAAATATTTTTATATCGTCTCATTTTGACTTGGAAAGATAGGGTTGCGTGGGCCAGCTGTGTCAAACCTGCACCTTTAGTGTGGACATACTTGAAATTTATCAGAAGAGTCAAGAACTCTCTCTCAAAACATTTAATACCAGTGCTTTTCACTTGCACACTGCAAATGATTGTTTTGGACAGAGGAACACAGGGTAACCAAGATGACCAATTTAAAGCCAAATTAAGCTCATTCCTATCCCTGGGTAGGAGAAAGGACCTGGGCTGTGCCTTTATTATATTACATGAAATACAACATAAAAATCTCTGAAGTAGTACCTAGATGGCCCTTTGACTCTCCAGTGTTACCAACCTAACGAGAAAAGCATCACACTTCTTAATTTTGTAGGACAAGTGCCACATAAAAGACTAAGAGGGATGGGTTAGCAATTAGTATGCAGTTGAGCCGAAAAGTGAGAATTCCAGTTAGTGACAATTGTGATGGTGTTTTTTGTGCTGTGTTAGGAAATGGACTAAGATCACTAAATCAGTTCACACAGGCCATCTAGCTAGCATCAAATGGTAATGAATAGTGAAAGCTACAGAGTAAGCTGCTATTTTGAGGCTGACTGTTCAGAAATAGGATAAGGTAGGAATTTCTCAGTACGACTTAAGCTGTGGTACAAACAGGCTGAGATAGAAAAATGAGAGAAGTGCCTGAGTGCAAAACAGGCAGTAAATCCAAAGATAATAAAAATCAATGACTGACAGTCCAAAGCCACTTGCAGCATCTTGCTGTGTGCACAATAAAAAAAAAGTACTGTAAAGTTGCTTTAACCTTAAATAGTTAGCCCATGCTGTTGGACTGCTTAAAACCCTCTTTTTTATTTTTCACTGTGGATTACTTGAGAGTAAGGATTTACTCTTTAGTAAATTGAGATCTTATTTGAAAAGCAAATAGCTTAAGTCATTAACCTAAAAACATAACACCCACACATATTTTTTTTCAAACATCAGCATACAATAAGGAAATGTATGGGTCATATTCTATAAAATACCATTTCCTTAATAAGGTAGTAATATCCATTTAAATGTTTTTGCCACTGCTAGACAGAGGTGAAATGGTTGCTGTTAAAACATCAATTTGTAATAGGAAGCAACAATTATAAATACTCATTATTGTAGCAGAAAGCCCCCTTTTCCTCTTGCCTGCATTTGCTCTCCCTTCTTTGGATATGTTTCTCTTTTTCTACCTTTCTTCCTTCCTCTTTCTTTCACTTTAAGATAAGGAATTGTGTTTTAAAATTTGTGTGTGTGCATTTTGTGTCTCCCCTTGTAGTTTGGTATTTTTATCTATTTGTGTGCCATGGCATTTGTAGCTTATATTTTATCTCCTCACCTTTCAACTTGCAACTGAATATGTTTAGTTTCATAAGTAAATTATACCTTGTAACAATGTTAACAAGGGAGGAATCAAACTGCCCTTCCCTGTATCAGGCTGGCCTGTGAAAGAGTGAGTGAATCATGATTGAACGTGTAACATGGAAGCAGGCAGCAATTATCACCTGGAAGCTGCAGATCAACCAAGGGAAGAATTCAATAGAAGACAATGTAACAACCGGGAAATCTCTAAACGTCACTGATCAAGGGCTAGAAGCTCTGGCATGAGTTAATCAATGTCAGAGACCAACTTTTGGGCTGAATGTCTCCAGATCAACCACTCCCAGAGCCCTATTCTAAATTAATCAACAGACTCCCAAACCTGCACGTACATGCGGACGACCCCTGGGGCTGACAGATGCTGTCCAGTAGCCACGGAGGGGGGGGGGAAAGTCCCATGAGGGTCAATGACCCCTGGATTGGGCAAACCAGAAAACTGGGGAGTCACCAAAGTCTGCCAGGGACAGATAAAAGGCAGTGAAAAGTGACCCTCAGTGGCGCCCTCTTGATCT
>NW_005842206.1:1894753-1905802 GCF_000455745.1 Alligator sinensis | reverse complement strand
TGTGTGTGTGTGTGTGTGTGTGTGTGTGTATGTGTGCGCATGTATGTGTGTGTGTGGGGACCAGCCCCAAGGTTTATGATTACAGTGTTTCAATCTGCCTAATAAACTAGAATTTTAAGGATCCCGAGTTGGACATTTGTAGCCAACATTATCATCCAATGCTAGATAGCAACCTAGCAAATATCATCTCTTTCTTAAAGTAACCTAGCAAATACCATCTCTTTCTTAAGGGACCCACTCTTTGCCATTTCATAAAAGCCATATAAGCATTTTGGTAGACCAGTGTGCCTATCATTGTAAATCTTTTTCTGTCATTTCTACTCATACTGGCTATGTTCTCACTGCCTCTTTGTGGTTTTCCTGCAGTGTACTAGAGGGCCATTAATAAGAAATTAAGTATTATTCTTGAAGGCAATAATACTCCTAGCAGAACAAAGAATATAGACCAAGAGGAGTTCAATTTAAAAAGGCGCAGTGCTGGAAGAATGAGACAAGCATTACAGGCATATAATAATGAGTAACTTTGCCATTTGCCCTGCTCTTGAATATGCAACAGCAAAAATCTTGGCTAAATTTTTTAGATAAAATAGACTGTCACAACCCAACGGTGTGATTTTTTTTTGTGTGCGCTTCGGCCCTGCTAATTTATCCCCTGCCACTCGGAGCTTTCTTTGCAGGGTGCATTTCTTAGTTGCAAAGAGAAATGCACGGTGCAAAGGAGTTCCTGCCACCCGCATGCAAATTTGTCCCCCACTAGTGGCCAGTTCTAAATTATTCCCATGTGGCAGCTAGCAATTGGCTTGCTAGCCATATAAAAGGCTTGAGCGGTTTCCGCCCAAGTTGGAGAACTCCGAGGAGAACCCCGCAAGGGAGGACTCCACAACCATCTGGAGGAGGAGGGCTTCATGTCTTGTGAAGAACTCTAAGCGCTGCAGAGCCTATCGAACCCAGCATGTGCCTTAAGAAGGCTATAGGGGTCTGATCAACCTCTGGCCTCTCCCCGTCGCCGAACGATCCCTCAACGAACCCCTTCCCTACGCGCAAGTTCCACAGAGCCTAGCAAACTTCGTGTGAGTGTATCCAGAGCTCTTCTCCGAGTTGTTTTCTTCGGTTGACCCGACAGGCTCGCGTGTTTAGAGCCTTCAACCGGATTGGGCTAGAGGTTCGCGTGGAAGGAACTCTTGTCCGCTTTTCTTCTTTCCTGTCTGTAACTGCAACTCAAGCAAGTTTTCCTGCCTGCACCGCAACCATCTACGGTGTAAGTAAAATAATCTTTAATCAACCGCTAAGCGTCCGTGCCAAATCCTAGCCCGCCGGCCTGCATTCCCCGACTCGTGTGCCAGGGCTGCTGGCCACAGCCTGCTGCGCGCCTCTGACGGCCTCGGACCGCTCCCGGCCCACACATAGACCAACTGCCATCTTTGTCCAGAAAGGAGAGGAATGACAGAAGGGAGTGGGAGACAGCACCAGGAGAGAATAAAAGGAAGAGGGGAAAGAAGAGGACAGGAGGGGAAAGGTATAGAGAAAAAGCTTTAAGACCTAGAGATGGACGTGAAACAAAACTCCAGATCTGAACAACTTCAAAGTCATTATAATATTCAAGCATTTATCTAAGACTAATATTTAATATGCTTCTTCTCTTCTACCCACCCTCCAAACATATATTTCTAATCCCCGATCTTTAGATGTGCCTTAAACCTTGAGGTATAAGATTCTGTTTTATTCTTGTAGTACATTGAATACAACTCTGAATAGTTTTGTTTAACCAATCTGCTTTGAATCTTCCTGATTTCTTGATTGTAATAAGATCATGTGGCAATGAGTTCCATAGCCTGGTTACACACAGAGTGAAAAAAAATCATATTTGAATTTGCTCCTATCAAATTTAATTGGGAGCTAATTTGGTCAGGTACTGAGGCAGAGAATAAAATATATTGATTCACTTTCTTTGGACCACTTGCTGCTTATAACATCTCCTCTTATTTATAGGCTCTGTTATGTAAATAGTTTCATTCCTTTAAATCTTTCTTCCTATGAGATATTTTGTGACTATTCATTTTTGTAGTCACAAGAACTTTGCTCTTACAAATGATGTCAAGGGAGTCATTTCATAGCTTTTTTGCCCAGTACTTGACATTAACCTATCATTGCATATAATTTATTTTGATATGATAATTGACAGCCATATTCTTCTGCAAACATGCACACAAATATTTATTATTTTCAACTCTCCTGAGCATTTCGATGCAATTTTTTTTTCCTTTTGCATGGGTTTTTCTTAGAAAGCTACTTGTTCACATTTGTATTTCTTAGCTTTCTGAATATTCTGAGCCTTTCTACATACATCTCACCCTGCGTCTTTGTGGCTTTCCTGCAGCCTACTGGGGGGACATCAATAAGAAATTGGTCATATGAGTCATTACCTCTTAAAGTCTTTAAAAATCCATGTTTTTGTGACTCCCGTGTTACCTATTTTCATGTAACATCTTCCAAATGAGCTAAGCTGATATGAATTGAGATAAATTAGTTCATTTGCAGCCTGAATTTCCTGCCAAATTCAAATCAGCATTCAGTGTGTTTTCTAGTACAGTGCTTATGTGTGTTTGTCAGGATCATTTGGAGGATGAAATCACAGACTTGCTCACTATCTAATGGTTATTTTGCTTCCCTAAAGTAGGCAGTAATCTTTGTTTCCTTATCCTCCCTCCGCAACTGTCACTGTTCATTGCTGCTGTGCCAGGCCCTTCAAAATCTTTCAGTGCTTAAGAAAATTCCAGCAGGACTGATTGCAGCATCCCAGAGATGCTTACATTAAAAAAAAAAGTTTTAGTTGAGGATATTCTTGCAGCTGTTATTGGATGTTGCTTTCTTTTTCATCATGACGGACAACTTGATCTGCTTGGCCTGAGTTTTTCCTTTCCAGGGACCATGGGGATTCATTCCTATTCACTGGTGGTAGTCCCCTCTGGAATACTAGCTTGATATTTTATATGCCAGACTATCATTTAAGATGTGATTATCCAGTTAGACCTGAAGACCTTTATATTTGTGTTGACCTTAACTGACTTCCTGGGGTGGACACGCTCCAAAAAGGTATAAGTATCCATTAATGCAGATCCATTTGCAGTATCTGGGCCTTTGTTTTGTTATTTCATTGACATTGCTTCTTCTTTCAGCAAGTGGTATAATGAGCTGCTAGGGCTCAGTCCTGCCTTTAATCCACTCTGAGAGACTGGCACCTCAGCAATCAGAGGAACAACTGAGCTCCTAGAACAGTGATCCCCAACCTTTTTAGACATATGGCAAGGCAGGGTGACACCTTACAGACTAACTGATTCAGAGAGGTGTATTGTTTTTGTAGGTGTTCTAAACAGAAGGGAACTTAAATATAAAGAATAGGGGAGAGGACACTTCTGAGAGATGGAAAGGTGTCAGTGCCAGAGACAATGGGGAAGCCTCGGTTGCCAGGGTTTTTAATCTTGGTTAATAGTGAAATGGTGCCCAACCTGGGGATGTTTCCTCTTGCGTCTTTCCAAGATAGAATCTTTTAGAAAATACCTAGTTATCTCTAGTATTGTTCCATGGGGTCTTTGGTCAGGGGTTTGCAAAATTCTGTGGCGGAAGGTTGTTTTTCCACTTCCTGTATGCAATTGCATGCTGTTTTGCGTGTATGCTTTCTGCAAGTCCGTTCATAACATCTGATGAAATAGGCTATGGCTTATGTAAGCTTTATGCTGCTTGAAACCGTTTAGTTTTTCTACAGTGCACCTTGCCCAGCCTTTTGCCTGACTTCAGACTAGCCTGGCTAACTAACCTGTCTCTACTCATGGATGGAGCCATTTTAGACTCAAGGAACCCGCTCAGAAAATGCCAACTCTTAACTTTCACACAGTTTTTGGTTATAGAAAAATAATAGAGCAATTCTTCTGTTACAAAAAAAACTCAGGCCACAACAGGTCAGGATTTTTCTTGATGCTATGGATTCCTATTTGAAATCTCTTGGTTTATGTGGTGAATCATGTGTTTAGATTGCACACTAAACACTGCTAATAGTGATTGGCATCCCTAAAAGGATCTCATGGCACCCCCAGGTACTGCATCACCCTAGTTCAGAATCACAGCTTTAAAATATTAATTGATTTTTTATATATATTCGGTTTGTCAAAGGGTAGGTAAAAACCATACCTATTATCTGAAGCTCCCAGACTCTGCCAGCTTGGACAAAATCGAAGTCTTGCTTTGGAAATACCCTTGCTTATGGCTTTGCAACAGCTGACAAGCTTTGGGGAGTGAAAAAGAACTGCAAAACTGAAACATGGGCTCTTCAGTCCGTATCAAGTTCTCTCTCTGAACTTTAGTGACAGAGGTTTTAGAGAGAAAAGCTAAGATTTAAAAAAATGAGTATATGACATCAAAAGTCATTAGGAACTTCTGAGTGCACAATACTTTTGAGAATCAGGTAATTTATTTTTAAGTTTAAATTCATACACTGGAAGAGTGTAAATTTAGGATCCCATTTTCAAAGACATTGGCATTAGGCCTTGTCTGCACTAGATTAGCTTGATAGTCATAGTCTCAAGACTAAGACAACTTGAAATATGATTTACACCTCTGCATGACATTTCTGCTTCCAAGATCTATAGGCAGTCAGGAAACCAGTGAAAGTAGACAGTTTCAGAGGTCTGAGAACTTGTTAAAGCTTGATTCACTTTGAACCATTTGCTGGCAGTGTGCACGAAGTCTTCCAAGAGATGTCCATACTGCATGTGTGGAACAGCTGTTGTATGTAAAGCTGTGGATGCAGAGGCCAAATAGATGTATTTTAGAAAGTGGGGCTTTAGACTTCAGGGAGCTGGACAAAGTGCTGCTGACAGCAGGTTTTTGCAGCAGGGAGCAATCTGGGTATGGAAGGTGAAAGAATAGAGGGATGCTCTTTGGAGCAGTTAGGAGTTCCAGTGTGACCAAACACAGATGGGTTGCGAGGCCAGCTGTTTCTCCCAGAAAGCCAACTGTAGTTCACTGGCCAAAGAGTTACAGATGAGGGCATTTCTGGAGTCTGGTAGGGAGGGTGTTTTTGGAAAGAGGATTGTTGGGAGAAGTATAGTTCAGGGAGTTAGGGAAGCAGGCTCTCAGCTAATGGACCATCTGAATGTAGCAAAGTAAGGCAGTTGTGTTATGAATAGCCAAACCTCAGTTCCCAGGCAACCCACTTTTGCAGCAAGCATGGCAAGGTGTTTGCAACACATTAGAGGAAAACATACCTGAAGAATGTTCCTACTCCAAAGTGGATCCACAGTTTTACAAAGAGGAAGGAGTAACAACCAGTAGGGCTGTGTGAAGCTTTGGTCCCTGATTCAATTAGGCGGAGATTTGGTCCAATTCAGTGGCCAAATCTCTGAATCCAAATCGAATCAAAGGACCCTTTAATCTCTCTAAATCTAATCGAAACCCTCTGAATCAATTTGGAGAGATTCTGTAAGATTCAGTGATTCGGACATAGACACAGCTTTAAATGTTTTTTCTATATGCCTCTAGGTAGCAGGCAGCTCATGAATGCTGCAATGCTGGGGTGCAGCACACCCAGAAGTAGACTAGAAGAACTTCCAGTCCACTTCCGGGTCCACTAGGGAGCCCGCTGTGGGCCCCTCCCCCAGTGCCTCTCCAGCTTGGCGACTGGTGCCTCCTGGGTCTCGGGGAGCACCTTGGGTCCCCCCGCGGCCAATTGCTGAGCTGGGCAGGTGTGGAGGTGGGCCCCTATGTGCTCCCCAGAGGACCCAGAAGTGAACCAGAAGTACTTCCAGTCCACTTCTACATTCGCCACCAAGCACATGGGGGACGCCACTGTGCGACGCTCCATCTGCCCTACCAGTGCAGTGTTCACGAGCCATGCTGGTACCTTGAGGTATGTAGAAAAACCATTTAAAGCTGTGTCTATGTCTGAATCAGCATCGAATCTTCAGATTCAGCCAAATCGAATCAGGGACAGTGATCTGAATCAATGAACTGAATTACGGTCCCCAATTAAGGCCAAATCCAAATGCAAATTGAATAGGCACACACTTCGCATACCCCTAGCAACCAGTGCTGCAAGGGTGGCTGTACTCCACCACTCCCAGCCTCCTCCTCCTCAAGTGGGTGGACAGATGGTGTCACAGGAGCAGGGAAGGGGGGGACTTTTTAAAGTCTTCAAAGCAGATAAGAATTCCACGCCCCCCTCCCCTGCTCAAAGGCATGTCCACTCTCTCTCCCTCCTACTTACTGCTTGGTCCAGTTACTGCTCCTGCCACACAGTCAGAAAGGGTAGTGTGGCTATACCACTGAACCCCCTCTGGGTCTGCTTTTGTCACTACTGAACCTATTGAGAAAAGCAGTATTGGGTCTGAATATTGTAGCAGTATTACCAATCTCAAGCATTCAAAAAAGTCATTAGTCAGCCTCTCTTAAAACTATGTATATCTATACTTAAAAACTCATTTTATATGTGTGTGTATCTATATGAGACATGATTTTAAGAGTGACTGATGAATGTATATTATGATATATAAATATAATTTTTTATATACATATTATATAGGTAACACATTCATACATCTATAATAGACTATATTTATGTATCATAATATACATTAGTCAGTTGCTCTTAAACCACATGTGTCATATAGTGAGTGTGGTGAGGTATTGATTTTCCATGCATTTTTTCAGTCTTTGAGGAACACTTGGGTCAATACTCTCAAGCTTTTCTCCACAACCCTTTGGATTAGAACCTGGTTTCTCCCATTTATGTATAGCGTCATGTAATAAATGAGAGCTGATATGTGGTTGAGAGATGGTTCTCTCCTCCGCAAGAGAAGGCTGAGAGGGGATCTTGTGACCATTTACAAATTCATTGGGGGGAGTGGCAGCAAGAAATTGGAGAGTCTCTTTTTACTAGGAAACCTCTTGGAATAACCAGGAACGATGGCCACAAGCTGATGGAGAGCAGATTTAGGTTGGACATCAGGAAGAACTTCTTTACGGTAAGGGTTGCCAGAATCTGGAATGGGCTTCCAAGGGAGGTGGTGCTCTTCCCTAATTTGGGGGCCTTTAAGAGGAGACTAGACAAGCACCGGGCTGGGATCATCTGACCCCAGCACTCTTTCCTGTCCAGGCCAGGGGGTCAGACTTGATGATCTATTGAGGTCTCTTCCGACCCTAACAACTATGAAACTATGGTAACAATGCTCATGCCACTGCAATTCCTATGCCAGCTCTGAGCAGCCAGTATGAATACACAGAATTGTTTGTATTATAATTGGTTTCACCCAGCTGCTTAAAGTGGAGTGTGTGCGCACGCAGCATCCTTAAAATCAGTGCCAGTGTACTCATGAGCATTGTGGTAAAGTGATTAAGCCTGAGATTAACTGAATTTTCCAGATTATTATAGTAAGGGGTCATGTTGGTAATGTCCCCCTCATTTTTCATTCATTTAGTGAGAGTTTTTCCTGCCACACTCTGTTTAAGGTGCAGTTAAATGAAGCAGAAGTTTCGGTCCCAGATGTGTGTTAACTGATCAGTCCCTTTACAAAACCAGGAAGGAGAAAAGCATGTGAATGGTAAGTTTTGGAAAAACTGAGGTACTGAATGTAGAAAATGGGGTTGACAGATAGGGACAAACTGATCAATTTTTCTCAGTGTATGAGGCAGTAAGACCTACTCCTTCTTAAGGAATTTGTTACAACCTCAGAAATTGGGAGATAAAAGTTTAGGAGACACCTGCAAAAGATCATAACAAAGCACTATGCACCAAAGCCAAACATAATTGTAGAACATTTCAAGTTTCATAATAGCATGAGAAGGCAAAGTGAAACTATTTGTGTTGTGTTGCAGAGCTAAAAAGATTCATGGAATATTGCTCATTTGGAAATGGCCTACAGGATGTGCTGTGGGATAGATTGGTTTGTCATAGTAATAAGAGAATTAAAAACCTATTGCTAGCAGAAAGAGACTCAACCTGGCTCAGAGCAGTAGAATTTCTAACAATCTTCAGCAAAGGAAATAGAAGCAGCATTAAAAATAATAATAATAAAAAACTTAAAAGATTTGCATTTAACTGCAGGGACAATCAAATGACTTAATAACAAAATGTAAAGCCAGTTGGAAGGGGCTAATGATCCTGAGGAGTGTTCTGACAGTGGAAGAGTTCAGTTTGCATCAGTTTGTAAATTTAAAATGGTTCAGTGTCAGGAATATGTCAAAATTGGGCACCTAAATGAAAAATTCTAGGCAAATACTCAAATGCAGGAGGGAAGATCCCAGAATGAAGAGGAAGAAAGCAGAGGGCTTTTGAATGGGAAAGACAACACACAATGTGTCTACATGAGCTGCTTTGTAGTGTAGCAGCAGCACTGTAGTGATGAGCTATGGTAGTGTAGTGTGTCGTTACGGCAACATGTCCTCAGTGGGCACGAACCGCTAGTAGTTCATTGCTACTGTGTAGTAGCATCAGAAACAACCCATGCACCATGGGGACTGCACAGTAATGGCAGTTACTGCGCAGTTGGACGCATGTGTAGACATGCCCACAGAGGAGGAAGTGCATGAAAGGGAAGAATGAGACAGAGAGAGTGCCTCCCAATGGCCCAAAAAAGATGGGATGTGGGGAGGCTGAAGAAGCAGACCCTAAACCCCGAAAGAAGAGCAGTGGGCCTGGAAAAAGCCAAAACAGTTTCCTGCACCTGGCACATTTTAGAAGCATGTGCCGGGTGCATCTGGACGAGCACTTAGCAGTTTCTGGTGTAGCCAGAAGTCTCAGCGTGGTCCTGGAGAAAAGCTAGCACTATGCAGGTGAAGACTGGCATGCCAGGGAAAACTGGCATAGGCCTGGAAAGAGTTGGAATACGGGGAAGAGTTGTCACAACCCCAGAGAAAGTCAGAACATGGAAGAGAGCCAGTCCATCGAGGAGTGCAGGCATGATGGAGAGAGTCAGCAAGCGTGGGAAAGCTGGTCCACAGGGGAAAGCTGGCTGTGCGGGAAGAATCAGCCACAGCATGAGATCTACAGAAAATCGCTTTAAAGCCTAGACAGACACCCAGAGGAGTGTCTAGTAATGGGGGCCTGAGGGCGAGACCCTCAGATGGAGAATTTCAATTGTGAGTGCAGGAATATTTGAGGTCCCAAATATTTTATGATTTACATATGAGTTCATTGAACTGTTGAAGTATGGACTGATTCTAATGGGTCATTTGTAAAAGACTTACTGTGAGTTTGTTTGTGATCTCTTTATTTTGTTTTACTTGGAACATCTCATTGGCATAAGGATGGGGTAAGGGGCAGTCAGGAGTCCCCGGAAGATGACCAACATAGTTTCATAGTTGGTAGGGTCGGAAGGGACCTAAGCAGGTCATCAAGTCTGACCCCCTGCCATGGGCAGGAAAGGATGCTGGGGTGAAATGATCCTAGCTAGGTGATTATCTAGCCTTCTTTTGAAGATCCCCAGGGTAGGGGAGAACACCACTTCCCTAGGAAGTTGGTTCCAGATCCTAGCCACCCGGACTGTGAAGTAGTGCTTCCTGATGTCTAGCCTGAATCTACTCTCAGTCAGCTTATGGCCATTATTTCTTGTTCTCCTGGTAGTGCTCGGGGGAACAGGGACTCTCCCATTGCCTGCTGGTCCCCCTTGGCAAATTTGTAGACGGTCACCAGATCCCCTCTCAGCCTTCTTTTGTGTAGGCTGAACATTTTCAGGTCCTGTAGCCTCTCCCCATAGGGCATACCCTGATCATGTGAGTGGCCTTCCTCGGGACCCTCTCTATGTTGTCCACATCCCTCCTGAAGCGCGGCGCCCAGAACTGGATGCAGTACTCCAACTGCGGCCTGACCAGTGTCGCATAGAGGGGGAGGATCACCTCCTTGGACCTGCTTGTGATGCATCTATAGATGCATGACAAGGTATGGTTGGCCTTTCCGACTGCGTCCCCACATTGGTGGCCCATGTTCATCTTGGAATCAATAGTGACTCCAAGATCCTTTTCTGCCTCTGTGCAGACAAGAAGGTAGTTCCCCAGCCTGTAGGTATGCTGCTGGTTTTTCCTCCCCAGGTGAAATACCTTGCACTTGTCCGTATTGAAACCCATCCTATTCTCATCCACCTACCTCTAACCTGTCCAGATCTAGTTGTAGCCTGTCCCTCTCTTCTAGCATGCTAATTTCTCCCCACATCTTAGTGTCATCTGAAAACTTGAACAAGGTGCTTTTCACCTCCTCGTCCAAGTCACCGATGAAGATATTGAACAGTGGGGGCCCAAGGACCATCTCATCAGAGCGATTAGTTTCATCGGGAGCCTTCTGGGTAATTAATTAGAACAAGCCATGGTGGGAGAAACCAGAAAGGGGATGCACTGACATGAAGAAAGGGGAAAAAGAGTGCCATCTGCAATCAGGAAACCCTAATTGTCCAGGAACAAGACCCAGGCACCTATAAGTAATGACTCACTCAGAGCATTGTGTACAGAGACCTTGCCAAGTAATGGTAGAGTTAAACAATCAGTACCAATAGAAATAGGTGATCACATGTGATGCTAATACCTGTTGCAACTTTTATGGATGTTTCTTCCAGTGAGTGATGTCATGACCCAAAAGGCATGATTGTGTGTGTGCTTCGGCACCAGAATTATCCCCGCCAAGTTGCAGAGCATTGCACGGGAGAGTTTCCTGTAGCAAGAGGAAACCCCGGTGCAGGGACGAGTTTCCCGCCTTTTCTGCAGCTTCTTTTGCAGAGTGCATTGCTCATGTTGCAAGAGGAATGCACAGTGCAAAAGAGTTCCCGCCACCGGTATGTAAATTCGTTCCCCGTGATTGGCTAGTGCTAAATTATTCACACGTGGCGGCTAACGATTGGCCTGTTAGCCGTATAAGAGGCTTGAGCAGTTTCCGCCCAAGCCGAAGAGGACTCCACATCCATCTCGTGGGGACTCTGGATACACGGCAGGGTAATAGAAACCCTGTGTGAGATCCAGAGGAGCTTGGCGGCCTGATCCACCGCCCACCTCTTCCCATCTTCGAACGCAACT
>NW_005842206.1:1892303-1894725 GCF_000455745.1 Alligator sinensis | reverse complement strand
GCCCGTCTGTTTTGTCTGTCTGTACCTGCAACTCAATCAAGTTTCCCAGCCTGCACCACTGCCATCTTGGTGTAAGTAAACAATCTTTAAAACTACCGATACGCGTCTGTGCCTAATTCCAGCTAGACGGCCTTCCCTCTCCGACCTGGCGTGCCCGGGCTGCTGGCCACAGCCCGCGTGCAGCACGAAAAAGGGCTCGGGTCACTCCCGGCCCGCACAAGTGAAAGAAACAATAAAAAACAGATAGCTTTCTTTTACTGTCAGTTGGCTGGTCAGTCCAACTGACAGAGCGGGCAGATGCGATGTTACGCAAATCCAAAGCTTTCTTGAGAATGTACAAGGGTGTTTTAGAAAGTGAGGACAATTTCAAAATAAAATCATTGTGTGTGCAATGATCATTTACTGGACCACATCACTTATCTACATAGTCTTAAATGATGGGTGCATTTGACAATGCCACCATCAGTGTTCCCTACTGCTGTGTACTTTCCCACTAATTGAACACAAAACAGCTTTATTTTGAAATTTCAATTGCTTTCTGAAATGCCCTTAAATATCTTTATACATAGATTCTTCTTTGAACCATCCAATCAGAAGCTAACACGTGGATGCACACAGCTAGATATATTTTTCTCTCTCTTACATATCAATGCATTACTATCCTACTGTGTACTCTACCTCCCTTGACTATCTTGTCAACTTCCAAGTCACTCTGGAAGCTACTCCCTGATTGAAGGGATACTTATGACAGGGTATTTACAATCAGTTCTTAACCACTTGAGACTCTGACACCTCCTAGTTATCCCACTCTGTTCACCAGGTTTCTCTTAAATTCCCGGGGAAGTTCTGATAATAAAACAATTCCTAGGGGCTTTCCTATCATCCTAAATGCCAACAATACCTATATTGAAGAACCGATCTATGTTCTGTGCTTTGCCTGCAAAATATAGAAGCCTAGAGCAAATATATGCAAGAACTGAAAATTAATTAGAAAGATTAGCCTCTAAGAAAATACTGCTTCTTCAGAAAGGCTTGGATGTACACTTCACTATTTTTAAAGAAGGGCTATAGATTTTGCAGGGTGCCAGGATGGGCTCAGGTTACCATATGAAATATAGAAATGTAGGGCTAGAAAGACTACCAAGAGGTCATGTAGCCCATTGCCCTGTGCTGATGCAGGATCAAGTATACTCAGACTATCTGTTGACCCCTAGAATAGACTTAGGGGGTTGAGCATTCCTTCTGACATCCCCTGTGCTCATACAAAATAAGTCCTCCTATGGAGCTAATGCAGTTACCAGTTTCAATTTTATTGCTAGCGAATAGAGACTAATGCAATATATATGCAGATAAAATTATGATACAAGCAGAAATAAAAAGTCTGAAAACAGCTTAAAATCCTAAAAATTTCTAACCAATGGCAATCCTGTTAAGGGGATCTTACCCAGATTCAGACATTAATTCTAAGATGCATTGGATCTTCATTGCCTCTGCCAATGAGAACCTCAGCAAAGGATCCCATAGGAACACTTCCCACTCCTCAAAAGGCTTACAACATTCCTTGATGATAACTTATACAAATATAGCCAGAAAGGAAGTGTTCTTGTGTCATCCTTCGGTCAAGCCAGAACAGTTTGAGCCAAACCCTTAATCAAGATTCAATGTCCTTAAACTAGTGTAGTTCAAGGCTATTACCATTCCTGGTGTGGTCCTTTGGACTTCCCAGTTTTTCTAAATCTTTTTTAAGAATGGGGTTAAAAAAAAACAACAACAAAGAAAAACAACACTGTATTCCAGCTGAAACTTGCCACTCACATCCTGAGTAGAGGGAATAATTACCATATACAACTAACATATGCCACTTACGTTAGTAGGTCCCAGAGCACGAAAATGGTTCGCTGTGTGCGTCTGAAGTCAGGCAGAAGGTACGGCAGTGTGGCACCTCTGGGCACGTCCACACATGCAGGCATATGCACTTGCAGCAGCTCAAATAGCAGCAGCACAAATATGTGCTGGAGATATGTGCCTCAGCACACGTGCCTAAACATGCACTTTGGTGTGGGGCAAATTGTGCCACTTGGGGCACACTGACTCTGCCCAGCTCCTCCTGGATCTTCAGCCAGGGGGAGCTAGAGGCTGTGGCCAGCACCTGTGCTGGCCTCAGCAGTATAAAAAATTGCCCTGGTGAGCATCTCAAGGCTACTTGCCCTCAGGAGCTTCTAAGGCCCAGCTACTTGGTTGTGGCCTGTTGCCACCTGCAACAGCATCAGCCCCCTTGGACCTGGAGCCCTATGGTTGCGCACCCGCCAGGCCCAGATGGGGACTGCTCGGCCACCTGGACTGTGATATGGGCACTGTAGCAGAGCCTCTTGCACCTCTGGGCCAGCTGCCAGTGGGCCATAGCTGCACAGTTTGACTTCAG
>NW_005842206.1:1891931-1892282 GCF_000455745.1 Alligator sinensis | reverse complement strand
TATGGGCATTGTGGCAGAGCCTCTTGCCCCTCTGGGCCAGCTGCCAGTGGGCCATAGCTGCACAGTTGGCCTTCAGGCGGCACTGTTGTTGTGTCTTCTGATGCCCCCACTCTGCCTTCTGGGCAGCTATAGCCCAGAAGTTGTGCTTGTTGCAGTGGCCTGCTTTGAACTGTCAAAGTGTGTCCTGGCCCCAAGCAGCCAGGCGGTCTGCTACCTTGTCTGCCTTCCAGCAGGGTCCCCAGTGATGGCCCTGGGCCAGCTTCTCTGCCCAAGTCCCACCACTTACCTCACCAGCAGGAGTCCTCGTTTCCATTTAAAAATTGCTAATTCCCTGATAAAAAAAAAAAAATT
>NW_005842206.1:1825451-1887913 GCF_000455745.1 Alligator sinensis | reverse complement strand
CCCTTGGGCCAGCCATGACCTAGAGTGGCTTCTGCATTCTCCATCCACTGCAACAGTCTACCAGTGTGGTTGCTGCCTGGTTGTGGCCTGTTGCCACCTGCAACAGCATCAGCCCCCTTGGACCTGGAGCCCTATGGTTGCGCACCCGCCAGGCCCAGATGGGGACTGCTCGGCCACCTGGACTGTGATATGGGCACTGTAGCAGAGCCTCTTGCACCTCTGGGCCAGCTGCCAGTGGGCCATAGCTGCACAGTTGGCCTTCAGGCGGCACTGTTGTTGTGTCTTCTGATGCCCCCACTCTGCCTTCTGGGCAGCTATAGCCCAGAAGTTGTGCTTGTTGCAGTGGCCTGCTTTGAACTGTCAAAGTGTGTCCTGGCCCCAAGCAGCCAGGCGGTCTGCTACCTTGTCTGCCTTCCAGCAGGGTCCCCAGTGATGGCCCTGGGCCAGCTTCTCTGTCGTTTCCATTTAAAAATTGCTAATTCTCTGATAAAAAAAAAAAATTCTCTCATTAACAGACCCAAAATCTGCGCTCTTCTACTGCTTCTTGCTTATCTACCAGGGCAGCTACCCTGTCATAGAACGAAAATAATTTGGTTTAAGCCAATTTCTTTTTGGCATACTCATGTTGTCAGTCTTTATTTGTCTCTAGGTTCTCAAAAATTAATAAATTTGTCCTACTATGTTTCCATATATAAGAATTATACTGCCTGGTTTCTAATTAGACACGTTCTCCCTTTTTTGAAAGATGGGCACCATGTTTACCCTTCTCCAGTCCTCTGGGATCTCCTCCCTGAGGTCTTGAAGATGATTTCTAATTGTTCAGCGAGTGCTTGGGTTACTTCCTTAAGTACCTTAGGGTAAATTTTATCAAGTCCTGCTAATTTTAGTATATCTACTATATTCAAAAATATTTTTTATCCTGTTTTTTGCTTGTCCTGGCCTCCTCTTGGATCCCATTGTATATAGTTAGTTGCTTTAAGTATCTGGCTACAATTAACTTTCTTTTTAGTGAAGACTGAAGCAAGGATGATTTTAAATATTTCAGTCATTTCTTTGCCATCCATTATTTGCTTTTTTTTCCCTTTTCTTTAAGCAATGGACCTATACCTCCCTTTATCATCATCTTAGTTCTAGTGTATTTATAGTAACTTTTCTGGTTGCCTTTTCTGTCCCTTGCTAGTTATAACTCATTCTGCAACTTAGCCTTTCTGATAGTATCTCATTTGTGATTATGCTCTTCCTTTATACTTATGTGGTTAAATAAAGCAGCAAGTTCCAGCCTGCAATGTTTTGACAGGCAGTTTGTTTTAAGTTCAATTGGGTATTTTTTCATTTCTTTTTTTTCTTTTTTTAATGAAACACAGGAGGGCTGAATTTGTTCTTACTGGCCCAGTTTTGCATGGTATTGACAGGTTGTGTGTGTAGAAGTCCTCAGAGCTCACTGTCCTCTCAGGATGCAGTAAACACTTCTCAGGTTTTACTCTATAATTCTTAAATGAATTGGAAATGGCTTACTTAGAAACTGTTGAGGTCCTTCAGATACAAGATGTAGATTGTCCTGCTATTTAAAAAAAAAGAAGTAATTTTTGAAAACAAGCTAGTGCACATACAATATAACATCCTTTATAATGTGTTTTCTTAACAATGTCATACATTTATATAGTGCCATGCATCCCCAAATGCTTCACAAACTATATGCATATAGCACTACTGAAATGCAGCCAATTCTACAGTGGAGGCCAGCCATCAGTCAGACACCTGACAGTAAAGTGCGGGGGAGGGCAAAGTTGGCCAAGGACAGTGGGGCCATCCACTGCTCTTGTGAAAAACACTGCTAGTCCTTTAGTGTCCTTGCAGAACAGACAAGGCCTCATTTTTTTATGGTCTCATATTATCATACTGATTCCCCATTATACACTGAGTATTTGCTAACAAGAGTGCCCACTCTTTTTTTCCTTGTAATTACTTCCAGGTTAACGTACCACATTTAATTCAGGTTTATTTGTTCAGACCATATTTCTCCAAGTAGGGTGCCCATCTGGCCTCTGTATGTCTCTGTGCTTCAAACACTGAAAGTATGAATGCTAGTTTCAAAGCAAAAAAATACCTCTGCCTATCAGACAAGTCCGCAATTTACATTTAGATTTATTTCATTTCTCAGGCTGTGGAACTTAACAGAGCTGAGAACATTTTGGCCTGTAAAGCCTTTTTCAAATAGCTGAAACTGCATTCTCATCCTCTTTCAAACTGTCAGACATCAGGTGCTGACCCAGCCCCATTAACCAATTACCCACACGTCACACAATTAATCTTTCATTGCAACTTGATCAAGTTCATTCCCCCTCTCTATATTATTCTTTACAATCCCACTGAGTAAAACCTACACATTTTTGTCACTGTTCATTTTGCCCTGCCTGGCACTGCTTCAGTCTGGGAAATGAAATGACTGTAAGTATAATTTATAGATTCTTCGGTGACATGGAAGCTCTTTTCAGGCTGACCTGATACGTTAGGTTGTAATGGTTCCTTTGGAGCCATTCTGGTTTGTCAAGTTGACAGGATCTCTCTCTTTTTTTTAAATAGCCAAAATGTGTATTTGTAAGGAGTGTCACTGATCAGGGTCTGGTGTGTTCTTAAATGCTTTCACGAGAAAGTAGCCAACTTCAATGCTGTCCTTTGGCTTTTACCTACCATAATCCCCTAGTACTCGTTCTCTCAGCTTCCTGAAGCACTTCTAATGGACTTCTCAATGTCTGTCTAATCTATGCATGACTTGCAGCACTAAGCCAAAACTCCTTCAAGGGCAGAGTTTATTGTTGTCACCCCATGGTCAACATTTGATAGAGAGAGCTCATCAACCCTGGGCATCATTATTTACCCTTGTCTGCAGCCACAGTACAGGTTGTTGTTTTGCTTCCATCAGTGAAGGCTGGATGCACACTGACCTTGGCTAGTCTAAAACCTGTTCTCTGAGGAGGTTTGTAACATGTTGGGGTCCCAGAGGTGGCCGTGATGTCCTTAGTGGCTCTGTGACTGTGCCCCTCTCCCTGCCCGTAGGGTGTTTTCCCATCTTTCCTGCCATGTCTTGATGGTATAATAATAAATAGGGAGGCTGTTCATAGGGCTTTGAATGGCCCCGGTTCCACTGAACCACCATTAGAATTCCCCGGCTCCCAACTCAGGCCTCTTGTTGGGCCTCACTCTACAGCCATGCCCTATAACGGGGCACCTCAAGCCTTAAGAGCTAATTGCATGGCTCCAAATCCTTCCCTACACCGCTCCCCATGCCTCATGGGTGTTACTATAACACCTTTAATCTAGCTAGGCCTTCTAGCCTGGGTCCACTGAATCAAATGTGGCTCTGAGCCACTAGCTCCTGTTTGTCCTTTCTGATCACTGGGCCCCAGCCCCTGTGTAGTTGTACCACACTCCAGAGCCAGGCCCCTGGACCCTTTCTCTTACTGCACCCCACTCAGGTACCAGGCTCCTGGCCCCTGTTTCACTGCCACCTTGCACTCTCTGCCCACTCCGGGCTCAATAACTGCTTGAGCCTGCCCCTAGCAGGGCTCAAGGCTATTATGTGCCCCATGGAAACCAATGGGAGCTCTGTAACCATCCCTTACAATCCCAACCCAAACCGCCAGTTTAGACACAACATAAACATAAGCCCCTGGGCTACAACATAAACATAAAGGGATAACAGCCCTCTGTCCTGTAAGGGTGTATACCTTCACTTCTAGTGCAGCATACCTCTTAGCCTGGGTACCTTGTGAGCTCCCTGAGCCCCACTGTTCCTGCAGGTAGCAAAGCAGTTGGACCAGCATCCCCAGGTGGCTCTCCTGGGCAGGAGCTCCTTCCCCTGCAGCTGCCAGGGAGAGACCCCCTTACCAGCCCCAGCCTTGGGCTTATATACTCCCAGGGCTCTGCCTACATCTGGTCAGCTGACCACCTGCAGGTGCCTGCTATTAGCATCTCTGGTCCATTAGCATGTTGGCCCAGAGACTTGCAGCTACTGTGTCCTGCCTAGGCTGCCCTGCTCCCTAGCTGAGCTGCTTTTATCTTAAAGTAACCAGGAGCCCCAGGCTCTCTGTTACAAGGTTATTGTAAGTTTAAAATTTCCTGGATGTATATTTCAAATGATCATGAAAGGGCAAAATTTAATTTAGTGTCACACTGGGATAAGCCAGATGTGGCTCATGGTTCAGGCACTGCACATTTAATGTTATATTTGGTTCATGGGCAACAGAAGTGTTGTGTAGGTGTGATGCTCTTTTGGTTGCACTTGGTTGAACATATCACCTACTACAGCATTCAACCAGCCTGGTCAGGTCAGCATTTAAGATGGCCCTAGGGCAGAGAATGAACTGAGATTGGGTAGTGCATAGCTGAACCTATGGGTGGGAGGGACATTATTGATATACAAGGAGAATAATGGGGGTGCCAGCAAAGAACCCTGTGAAAGGCCTTTTACTTGACATCTCCAAAAACGTTTCTTGTTTTTGTCCTGTAGAAACACTTATGTAACAGCTATGACCATCTTGTTAAAACTTGTTGCCCAGAAGACTGGTGTGCTAAATTCTTATAAAGCCATCAAATCCAGAAATGCAACTTCTTCTATCTTTTCGCTGAAAGTCCTTATCACTATGAGTAGTCAGGCCCAGAAATTGGTTGTGGATACCACATCCTTGTTGAAACCTAGCCCACTCTACTTTAAGAATGGCCTACAGTTCTGGTAGCATCCTTTTGCTTTAAAGCATAAAGAGATCATGGTTGATAGTTTGTTGTATCATGTAGGTCCTTCCCTAGCTTTGCAAAGGCAATGGCCTTAGATAGGTGTTGGATCTTAAGTCTGCCTTTCCTTGAGTGAAGAACTGGGCTAACCAACTGTGGGCATGTGGGCCAAGTTGTTTCAGGACCTCCAGTGGGGTACTGTTGAACCCACTGGCAGTGATGGATTTTATACTATTCAGCACCTTGTCTGGTCCTGATTAGAAGTGTTCAGAAGCTGATGGATAATAGTGCACTGGAATTCATGATATCAGAATGGATATAAGTGGTCTGACCTTACTTGGAACCTAGAATTGGCAGAGCAGGTCAAATCTATTGGTTTATCTCCAAACCACCTCACCCCACTGATGAGTGAGCATATTGATGAAACTGTCCTGTCTACTGACAAACCATTTGCATTGAGCTTCTGGGTAGAGTGTATTGAGTGTTAGGGGTTGCATTGTGGGCCAGACTGCCAGCTAGAGGGTCTCATAGTGCCATTGTTGGATCTGCTAGTTGGATCATCAACTTCCCTAGTAGTTACTAGGCGTGTGTGAAGCAGGCCTTATTTGATTCAGATTTGGCCAGAATCTAGGACAGTGATTCGATTCCTTGATCCAGATCACAGTCCCTGATTCAATTTGGCCGAATCTGAAGATTTGATGTTGATTTGGAGAATCAGCGATTCAGACAAACACAGCTTTAAATGTTTGGATGCTGGAGTGGATGGAGTGTCTCACAGGAGTGCAGGGGGGCCCTTCATGTACTTGGTGGTGAACCCAGAAGTGGACTGGAAGTACTTTTGGTCCACTTCCGGGTCTGCCGGGGAGCATGTGGGGGCCACCCCCATGTCCTCCTGGCTTGGCAATCTGCTGCAGGGGGACCCCGGGTGTCCCCCTAGACCCAGAAGGCATCAGTTGCCAAGCAGGGGAGGGGCAGAGGGGCCCCCCAGCGCGCTCCCTGGTGGACCCAGAAGTGGACCGGAAGTGCTTCTGGTCCCCTTCCAGGTCTGCTGCCAAGTGAGCTGGGGAGCCCTCCACACTTCTGTGGGGACACTCCATGCGCCCCAGCATTGCAGCGTTGATGAGCTGCCTGCTACCTAGAGGTATGTAGAAAAAACATTTAAAGCTGTCTCTATGTCCGAATTGCTGAATCTTTCTGAATCTCTCTGAATAGATTCAGAGGGTTCCGATTTGATTTGGAGAGATTAAAGGGTCGTCTGATTCAATTTGGATTCAGAGATTCAGCCACTGAATCGGGCCAAATCTCCACCAAATTGAATCAGGGACCGAAGCTTCACACAGCCCTAGTAGTTACTGGGCACTGATGAGATGTATGGCATGGATGCTGACCCTCTGTTCCTCAGGGTTTCACTGTTCACACCATTTGAACATGCCTGTCATGTTGCAGGGCTGAAGTTTGACAGAAAGAAAAAAACCCACCACCATAAAGAGACACTGTGGGTGCATCTACATGAGATGCTAACTGCACGGTGACTGAATAATACTGCACAGTAGCACATCACAGAACCAACAGTGCTAATACAGTACTGTGCTATATTAGGCTACTGCACAGTAGCATTGCTTAAAAGGTATTCACTCGCACTACTGGGCAGTAAATCCAGTTACTGAGCACTTATTCAGCACTTGATTATACAAGTGCTAAATAAATGCACAGTAACCACTGCATAGTAACGTCTCGTGGCCAACCATGTCCAACCCCTGCCCCTTAATTGCAATAGAAACCCATTAACCTCTCAGTTATCCTGTGCATGAAGAACTTTCATTTGCGGATCATCTTAACAGCTAGTTGCAATTGAGGAGGCAGAGAATCTGGTTGCAAACCCCTGCTCTCCCCTCTTGCCACCATCCCTGTCCTTCCTAGGTTCATGCAGGGAGTAGAAGGAAAACCACAGCTACAAATTAACTTTCTCTCAAGTCTTGAGGTATGAAGCTCCCTTACCAAACACACACGAGAATAGGAAAGACAATTGTTGCTATTAACTCTGTCCCATTAGTCTGCTACTTAGAAGATTTGGTCATACTGGGGTTGGAAGAGAAATCTAGTGGAGATAGATAAGAAAAGGAGGTAAAATTGAAAATCATATCCTGCCCTGCTTCTGAACTTCAGATGTCTGAAATGAACTCAGAGCTGAATTCTGCCTTAATTTGACCTTGGGCATAGGAGTGTGTGCACCCTGTGCCAATAGAAATAGACCTGCTCCCTCAGGTGTTTTTTACACTGGTGAATCAGGTGCAATAAAAGTAGAAGTCCTAGTCCTGCTGGCAGTGAATAGTTTCCTTCGCTTCAAGTTGCAAAGTCCTCCATTCTTTAAGATGGAAGTCTGTGTCTCAAGTATGTGATTTACCTTGAAGTATTTGTATATTTGTTGCTACAAGCCATTATTTAAAAATATACATGTAATTCAGATACTCAGATAAGTAGAGGTAATATAGCTTTCAAAACTCCCATGAGAGAGAGATATTTCTGGGCCTTTTAAATTGTATGATATTAAACACTTAAATCTGTGGTGACAATGTTAAAGATCAGACTCTGCTACAAGATTAGAGGTTTTCTTTACTTTCTTGTGTCTGTAATCTCATGAGCATCCTGGAATGATGAGATGTGGAACATTGCAATTCTGAATGGAGATACAGTGAAGTGAAATTAAAGTGAAACAACATACTTCCCCTCTATCGGGCACTGGTCAGACCGCACTTGGAATACTGTGTGCAGTTTTGGGCGCCACACTTCAAGAGGGATGTGGATAACCTGGAGGGGGTCCAGAGAAGGGCTACTCGTATGGTTAAGGGCTTGCAGGCCAAGCCCTATGAGGAGAGACTAGGGCACCTGGACCTCTTCAGCCTCCGCAAGAGAAGGTTGAGAGGCGACCTTGTGGCTGCCTATAAATTCATCATGGAGGCACAGAAGGGAATTGGTGAGGCTCTACTCACCAAGGCGCCCCTAGGGGGCACAAGAAATAATGGCCACAAGCTAGCAGAGAGCAGATTTAGACTGGACATTAGGAAGAACTTCTTCACAGTCAGAGTGGCCAAAATCTGGAATGGGCTCCCAAGGGAGGTGGTGCTCTCCCCTACCCTGGGGGTCTTCAAGAGGAGGTTAGATAGGCATCTGGCTGGGTTCATCTGAACTCAGCACTCTTTCCTGCCTATGCAGGGGGTCAGACTCAATGATCTATTGAGGTCCCTTCTGACCCTAACATCTATGAATCTATGAACAGACTCAGTGTCTTCCAATGTCCTCACTTTTGTAAGCATAATTGATTCTTCCTGTTTTAACATGGATTTCTGGGATATCTTCTGTAAGAAATGCTAGTAATAAATCTGTTACTGTGTAATGCATAAACTGTATTTTAGTAGAGGGTATATAAGCACATCATAAATCTTGAAGATAAAGATCTAGTACTTTGTTCATACCATCAGAACTCTAGGGTCAAAATGTAATCTTACATTGTACATTTCATATACTTGATTTTTTAAGAGATGTTCTTGGAGGTGGGACTTGGGATAATAAACAACTTTTATAGGTGATTAACTACTGAAGTTATTTTTTATAAATATCCTCCAGGCAACAAATTATTTCTTTAGAAGACAAATACAAATTCAACTCATTGAAATGTAGTAAGGTCTAGTGGCAGAGAAGATGAAATTTTCTTGCCTGGCAATTGTTTAAAGGTTTTGCGCTGCTACCTTCTTCAACTTCCATTTTGCTTTGCTCTGGATGTAGAACATTTTAAGTGGGTTACTCTTTTGGCTTGGATGCAAAAAGTGAGGTTTGTGGGTAGAATCATAAGTAAGTACTTACTTTTAACATTTGTGAGAATTATAGAGGTGACAGCATCATAGCCAGAATAAGATGCAAGCATTGGAGGCTCCCATTAAAGCTTCAGATTCTATTTTTATATCAGTGCATCGGAATCGAAGTTTGCATGTAAAACAAAAATACTAGTACTCACAGGTATGAAGGAAAACTCAAAATGTGATCTGAGAAACTCAAAGAAGTGAATGGAGAGTTACAATTTAAACATATATTGCCTGAATTTGCAAAGAGCCTGAAACCATTGCCTTGAAGTTAAGAATAGCTCTATTCAAGAAAGGCTACTACAACCTCAGAAGAGAGCTTTGTGGCAGAAGAGTGGAATGGATCAGCCCATTGATCCAAATGCATACATTCTGGCTGAAAAAAAATATATCTATTGCTTTTGAGGGAATGTTACTTTTGTGGGAATATAGGGGTCCTGCACTACTGTTTATGCCTCTCTGAGATTCGGTGGTTCTATGGGGATGGAAAGGTGAGGGGCCAAGGGCTCCATCTTGACTCTAACTTTGTATTGCAGTTTGTTTGGGATGATTTTTGTATTCTTCTGATCTCATTTTATTAGCATGTATTCTAATACATATATTATTAGGAAGGCCTGGGAGTGTATCATTAGCTAGGTCTTAGAAATGGATTATATTATGGGAGCCTTAGATTTAAGTGGAATCCCCATTAAGCATACAAGTTGTCTCTCCCCCATCATAACAGTCCAGTTTTGCTTACAATAAACTATGCTCTTAAACATGATGACTCCCAGGGAAGCGTAGAAAGGGTAATGTCTCAGACTTCTGGACCTCATGCTTATAATTAACAAGTTTGCTACCTGAAATGTTATAATTAAGCTTCAGTGAGGAAAGCAGGAGCATATGCCACTGTCAAAGGAGTGTGAATGAGATGAGTCAGGCATTTCATGTTAATTAAATGTTAACTTGATTAACTTTCTACCATTTGCTAGTGATGACCGCAAACTTTCACATGCAGATAAACTCAGTAAGATTGCTCTCACTAACATTTTCAACTGTACTGTGTAACTCTAAGCTTTGATAGATTTTAAGGCTAGAAAGGAAAAATCTCCATCTCTGGAAGTTTTCAAGAGCAGGATACTCTCTTGACTGGGAGAGTTAAGACAAGGACGATCCTGCCTTGAGCAGGAACCTGAACTAGATAACTTTGTGAGGTCCCTTCCAGCCCTACTCTCCTGTGATCTGATCTAGTATAATACAAACATGGAATTTATATCCAGGGTTTTCTGCATCTACTCAAACAAATTCTGGTTATTAGGTAAAGGACATGCTCCACATCCAGTGTGGCAGCTTGCTTGCTTAAAATAGCTGTAATAGAATTTAAGGACAATACATTACCTTGTAGTAAGATAACTGCTATAGTTACCAGAACTGAGTAATGATCTCTGAGTCACCCATCTTGGGGTGCAAGTACATGGTTTCAGATGAGATCAAATCCAGGGCTGTGCCTTATCTGCTGCTTCAATTACTGTTCCCCTAGTACATACTTGCACACTGTATCTTATATACCTTTCCCTTTCAATCACCTTGGGTTCCTCTGTGTTTTAAAATTATCCATTCTAGCTGTGTTTCTAGCTAGGTTTGTTTCTTAAACAATTTTGAAAAACAAATAGGTTTTTTTAATGTCAGAAACTATTTCTGTCCAGTTTGAGGAACATCTTCCTGTTTACTCCCCCACCCCTATAATGGTGAAAGGGACCTCACAAAAGCAACTACCACTTCATGCAAGCCTCAAGTTGAGCTACACTGCTTCCTATGAACACCCACTCCTCAGTGAAGGTCCTGTCCACCTTAGCATAACTACCTTCATAAATCAAATCTCCAATTCCTTTTGGAATACTCCTCCACTAACAACTTTCTAGATATCATGATCTACTCATCCAAGATGACTATATACAACCCCTCCCCCCACCCCATGGACTACCACACTTACATTCACAAAACCAGCAATCATTCCAGACGCACCAAATAAGCAGTGATCTAGTCAGGCCCACAGATATTACAACATTTGCTTTGAGGAGAATGTGTGTGACACCTATCTTATCAAGGTGAAAACTGCCTTCATGCAGCAGGGACAGTCTAGCAGAGAAGTGGACTGTATCTTTGAAAGAGCCACCCAAATACCCTGCAGAAACTTGGTAAAATACAAGAAGAAACCCCACAATTGACTGCACAACCTTGGTTGTCACCTAGCAACCTACACTCGAACCCATAATAAGGATCTCATCAAACAACTATAGTATATTCTTGAAAAGGACCAGACCTTGAGAGAGAGATTTCCAGCACCATCTTCCCCCTTCGCTTCTGGCTTTCAGACAGCCTCCCCAACCTTGTCCAATTCATGATGAGTGATTCTGGTTTTCTCTGATAAAAAAAAAAAAAAATTCCCAATTTTCAGTTTATAAAAAGTAACCCAAAATCCACATTTTTCTGTGATTAAAATGAAACCACTATATATTATAGAATCATAGAAAGTTAGGGTTGGAACCCCTAAGGATGGAGTGTCCACCACCTCTCTGGGTAAAAAAAATACACTGAACATTTTTTTGTAAGACAGACTCTAGATAAGATAAAGTATATCTGGAAAATGAGCAAGGGATATTGCTCACAAGCACACATGCTCTCAGTAACAGACCATTTATCTGAGAGCATGGGCTTATATTTAAGATAAGAACAGGGGCATGTAGGATGCACCATACATACTTCTGTAATTCCTAACCTAATAGATGGTTACACATATATTAATTATTTAGTGGTGTTTCATTTTAATCATGGAAAAATGTAGATTTTGGGTTACTTTTTTTAAACCAAGCAAACTCCCTGATGATAAACAGGCACCTAATGGGACTGAGTCTTGCCTCAACAATAAATGCAAAATCTGTCAACTCATCTGTAGGGTCTAAATATGGCTATACTTAAGGTTACTGAAACCAAACATTTTTCTGACCCTTACCACCCATATCACGCTCACTTGCCTGTAGGTTGTAGTGGTGGCCCCAACTCTTGCCTGCCACATCTTGATGTTTAAATCTGATCTTGAGTGGGAGGTGACAATAATTTCCACCACTGGACAACATTATCATGAAATGCGTTTGTTCTGGGGCTCCAACCTCCCTTACACTCCAGCCTAATGCCACCCAGATGTTAGGTCGCCATTCATTGGTGATGGGCTTAACAGGTGACTTTTTATTTTTATTTTAGACTTACACATGTCTCAACAGCTGTCTAGATGGAACTGTCACTAAGGACTACTGGACTACTTCTGTCTCTGGTGAGTCTTATGTTTAGTCTTTCTTGAGAGTTAACCTTCTAGTATAATAAATATTAAAAGAAAGATAATGTAAAGAAAAGAAATCAAGCCCATCTGGGCAGATGTCTCTGGTCTGTCCTTGGTCTCAGGGTATTTAACTCAGTCTTGAGGATTCTTCTTCCCTTTAAACTAGCTAGATTGGCTTCTCTCTCTTTTTGTTTCTGCCTACTTCAATGTCTTATCTCCTTGCAGAGACAGAGGCTTGGCAAACCAACAACAAAAGGAAAAGGAACAAGAAAGTAACTCTAAAAAAACTAACACCTTGTTATAGAGCTCAGCTGTGCTCTTTTGCCTGGCCCTAATTTTTCTTTTGGCAGCTTCCCCACCGCCTGCACCACCCTGCCCAGCAGCGCCTCTTTCGCTGGCATCCCCTGGCTTAATTGAGCTCCTCTGAGCTCCTCAGCCAGCAGGTTGCTGGCTTGTCACTGTTGCGGCCATCCCACCCACTTCTCAGCTCCCAGGATCCTGAACTTCCTCTGATGCTTCATCCAGGGTTTTGCTCCCCTTTCTCCCTCTCCAGGGCTACTCTAGTCTCATGGAGCAGCTGCTCCAGAATCGCGGTTCCCAGGGAACTGTTATCTCCTCCGGTGGCTTGTGCCGGCTCTCAGTAAGTATCTCCAGCTTTCCTCTTCTTCACATCGTCTCTACCGCCAAAACAATACTCTCCACAATAAAAACATCAGAAACCAGATTATATACATGTATCCCAGACATGTGATATACCTCATTCCATGCACCAAATGCCCTCAAATTAATGATGTGAATGAAACCAGAGAAAAACTATGCACTAGAACAGCAGTTCCCAAACTCTGACAGATTGTGTACCACCAATTTAAAATGACACAACCTTAAGTACCATCAGCACATTTTTCTCATATAAAGTAATTTAATAGATTCATAGATTTCATAGACATTCAGGCTGGAAGGGACCCCGGAGGATCATTGAGTCCAGCCCCCTGCCCCAGGGGCAGGAAGTCAACAGGGATCATAGGATCCCAGCAAGATAAGTATCCAAATGTGTCTTGAAGGTGTTCAAAGTGGGCGCTTGAACCACCTCTATTCCAAACCTTGGGGGCTTGGACAGTAAAGAAGTTCTTTCTTATGTCCAGCCTGAATCGGTTGTGGTGGAGTTTGTGACCATTCGATCTTGTCATCCCTTGGGGCACTCTGGCGAACAGGTGTTCCCCCAGATCCTGATGAGCACCTCTGATAAACTTATAGGTGGCCATCAGATCACCCCTGAGCCTGTGCTTTTCCAGGCTGAAGAGTCCCAGGACTCTCAGCCTCTCATCATAAGGTCTGTTTTCCTGACCTCTGATCATGCGTGTGGCTCCCCTCTGCACTCTCTCAAGCTTCTCCACATCCTTTTTGAATTGTGGAGCCCAAAACTGGATGTAGTACTCCAGCTGCGGCCTCACCATGGCCGAGTACAATGGGAGAATGACGTCCCGGGTTTTACTTGAGAAGCATCTATGGATGCAAGCCAGTGTTTTGCTCGCTTTACTAGCTGCAGCATCACATTGAAGGCTCATGTTCATCTTGTGGTCAATCATGACCCCCAAGTCCCTTTCATCCATAGTGCTAACCAGTGTAGCACTGCTGAGCCTATAAGCATGCGGCAGGGTTTTCCTCCGAATCTGGAGAACCTTGCTTTTTTTGGTGTTGAACACCATCAGGTTCTTATCTGCCCATTTTATGAGCCTGTCAAGATCTGCCTGGATCACCCTCCTGTCCTCAGGTATGGATGCTTTACCCCAGAGTTTGGTGTTGTCAGCAAACTTGGCTAGTAGGCTTCTGACTCCAATGTTCACATCATTGATGAAGATGTTAAATAGTATAGGCCCTAGGACAGAGCCTTGCGGGACCCCGCTGGTCACAGCGCACCAAGACGATTGGCTCCCATCGACCACCACCCTCTGGGTCCTACTGCAGAACCAATTCCTCAGCCAGGGGATCGTGGTGAGGTCGAGGCCAGATGGGCTCAATTTTTTTTCTTTACATTAATTATAATATATCTGTTAACATGTACCACTGACAGGCTGTCTGCATACCACTGGTGGTACCTGTACCACAGACTGGGGACAGCTGCACTAAGATGAATGATCACCAGGGATCCTGCTTTTCTCTGATTTTAAAAAATCCCCAATATTTGGATTAAAAAAAAGTAACTCCAAATCCATTTTTATCCTTGATTTAAATGAAATGCCGCAAATATATATGGGGGTTTTTCATTTTAATAATGGAAAAATGTGGATTTTGGGCTACTTTTTAAATCCAAAAATTGGGGATTTTTTTTTTTTTTTTTTTACCAGAGAAAACCAGGATCCCTGATGATTACTGAAAAAAGATAAAGTACAGAGACACAGGTAGAAGAAAATATATATATATATTTATAGAATAATCACTCTCTGCCTGTCCTCAGTTCTTGTGCTCATAAAATTTTCAATCCATATTTCCAAGATGAGCCTAGGGACACAAATTCATTAAACTATTGGACACTAAAAACCAGGGACTTAACATAGACAATAGCTTCATGGTCTATTATAATCTACCTGATATTTGCTAATCACTTCACTTCAAATATGATAACAACCCTCCTGAAGGATCCTTCTCTCTGCTTGTCAGGTTTTTAGTACATTTCTCTTATCCACTGGCTACATGATCCTTTCTGTTATATCCTATTTTTATTTAAATATGGAGTGTAGTGCAAGTTTTTGTTATATCTGCTGTTTAGCTCTTCTGTGCCTCCCAGAGACCTGTGATACCTGAAAGCTTGCCTAAATCTATCTCAGTCATCCCGTAGGTCCAATAAAGAATACCATCCATAAAAATCCTTGTCTCTCAGATATTTCCTGGAACATTACAACAACAATGTCACTTCAACACCACCGTAAGTACTTACACATTTAGTTTCTATAATAAGCATCTACTATGAATAACCATCCACAAAAACAATTTGGACCACATTTTTGTTTACATGACCCTTAATCACTTGTTATCCAACATGCCAGAGCTGTATATATTTTTTTGAAAGAAATACAACCTGATTTAAAGGCTCCAAGAGATGAAGAATTTTCCACACACTTTTTTTTTTTTTTTTTTTTTTTTTTTTACTGGTTACTACTGTTTCTGTTAAAAGTTTGTGTCTCAGGGAAGCAATTTGGAGCAATGCAGTTACTGCAATCCATCAGTTTCAGGACTTCTGTATCACTGACCTCTTCGTAAAGTTTAGCAGTTGCTTTATCCCTTAGGATGTTATTGTGTTGGGAGCAAGATAAAAATAGGAGTCCAAGAAAGGCATGCTGTCCCTCTCTTATAGGACAAGGTCTTTGACCTCACAAATGTCAGTCTGACTCTCTCAGGTATCTGGACCTCATCTAGTCTGGGATTTTCCTGTGTCATCCCAGCATTGCTGGTACTGTTAGAAGGCCAATGAAAGTATGTTCCAGGGTTTCTTCATCACAAAATTGAGTTGTCAGATAAGAACATGACCTGCAGATGGGCCAACTATTCTGAAGCTGAACGGATTTTACAGTAAGGTTAAACAAATTGTGGTCCATATTGTGCTGTCTGGTTATGGTTAAGCCTGTGACAGCCTTTATACTGGCCTGATACATGACTATGTAATGCCCCAGCTAAGCCACAACCTAGGTGGGGTGATAGTTAGAAAGTCCTTGCTTAGTACTCAGAGGACATGTTTACACATGTGCTTTAATGTGCAGTAGACTATTTTACTGCACATTAAAGCACCACGTAAAAAAGTGACATTACACTAATGTACAGTAAAATAGTCTACTGTGCATTAAGCATCACTAAAAAAGTGTGCAATCTAATGTGCACTAATTTAGTACCTCACGTTGGAGATACTAAACTTAATGCCAATTAGAAAAAGCACATTAATACGCATATAGATGTGCCTAGCTTGTATCAGAAGGATTTGGATATGCCTTACCTTGTTTTTAATTGAGATAGTAATTTACAGACCAAGTATCTTCTAGTGTCTACCAGACATTGTCTGTGGCCCCCTTAAAGATAGTTAGAACTACTCTCAAGAGCCAAATCCTGGTCTTGCTGTGTTGACCTTTCCAGGAGGAGGAAATTCTGTTGTAGGAGCACTTGACCAGTACCTAAGTTCTGATTGCAGAACCTTTATTCATAGTTAAACATCAATCAGAAATAATCTAGCTTGACTCTGATGCAAGGTTGCATTTTCAGGGCTGGCAACTGGAAAATGATTGTACTTACAAACTGAGCAGATTGGAACTAGAATCAAAAACATAAAAGCTTCATGATGCCATTTATTCAGTGGCTTTCAGAACAGAACTGTTCTTTGAGTCATCCTATGTAGGGGCTTTACTAATACTCATTGAAGTCATAAGAATCTTTCCTCTGATAGGCATTTGAACAGAGTACTGGGAGTATTCTGTAAGGGTCTAGGAATAAATTTAAAAGGCCAGGTTTAGTGGACTTGGTTTTGTAGAAATTATAAGAGCACTTTGAGGCTGGCCATTCCCATTGGAGGAGGAGTATAGTTGTAGCTGGACAAAGCCACTTATATTGTTGCTGGTTACAGACTACTGACAATCTCCATCATTTAGCAAAGACAAATGTGAAACTTCTTGTCCTAGATTATATTTATTTGGAAATAAAACTCATGATTAGAGCAGATCGCAAACATGTACTGGCAGAATCTTAACGGTGTCAGAATTTAATGTGTGTGAGAGGTGGTTGCTATTAAAAAGTCCTTGCTTATCAGTTCCCATGCAGTGGTGTTCTGGAATACTGCAGTGGTATCTTAAGAGAGAAAGAAACAAACTGGTATTTCTGAGGCATTTGTGCATTACATATTCATTTTTTTAATGGTGATACATGTAAGATAGTATTGAAAATGCAACCGAAGTGGGTGGTTGGTTAGACAGAACAGCATCCTTTCCCTTGTCAAGGCCAGACAAATGAAAGTCAGGTCATCCTGCCAGGAAAATGTTCTATGGAGGAATATTTTATTTTACTGTTGTCAGCACACTGAGAAAAGGGTCCATTTGAGTCACCTTTGTATATTTTATTCATTATTAGCGCATGTCTGGCATGGATCTATTCTCCTGTTGCCCACATGGACTTCTGCAAATGGTGAGAACCATTCCTTTTTGAGGAAGTGCTTAGTACCTCCCAGGATTGGATGCTTTGTCAATTTGTATTTGCATAATGGACTTGTATTCAAGTAGAAAAGTGGAAAAATGGGACAGGCTAATTCTTCTGAGAGAAGGGGATAGGATTCAACTATCCCAGGAGCCCAAAAGCAGCCTCCTGAAAGTTTGAACTGAGTTTTATTTGAACACTGAGTTCCTTTGCTGTTATCCACTGAAGCTGCATTCAACTTTATTTGAATATAGATTTGTGTATTTACTAGTAAAGATATCAGAGGGAGAAGAGTGAGCAATGATCCTATACAACCTTTCCCAGTAAGGGTTTAATTTGTTCTTGCCTGCTGATTTTGATGCTCTACCCAGGTGCTATTGAATTTAAACTGTTTATTAGTTTGTGGAAAGATTTACTGTACTGCAGTTCTTCTGAGAAAAATAAAAACTTCTGATCCTTCTTCAGGGATTTTGTAATCAAGGAGTAGAAAATTGTATTCCAAAGCTGAAGTTAATTAGAGATCGTCCTGTTTGTATATAGGCGAAAACACTCCATTCACTGCAGTAAGGGACAGAAAAGCTGCAGTCTGTCTTCTGTTCCTCTCTGTCACCAGGAATGTTTCAGTAGTTAATCCTGCAGCATAGATTTGCAGACTGGAACCTGTTACACCACAACTGAAAAACATCTGTTACTACTTTAGTTAATATGGCATCTGATTTTCCACAATGTCAATGGATTCAAGGATAATTATAAAGATATTATTCCTGTTATCTTTTTTACAGCAGTGTTTCAGTACAGTCTGTCTAGATGCGACAAACCAATAAGCAGCAACATTTTTATCTGCCTTGGCATTTTAATGAAGTATCCAGATACCTTGGATATAAATTTGGAATCATCAATTCTTCCTTAAAAGGGGAGCACTCATCTCCTATGTTTCATTTTAAGATACTTTCTCAGATACCCCCATTTAAGTGGTCGTCTTCCAGAGGGAACATTAAGGGGCTGCACTTTGGATTCATTGCTAGGAGAAGACCTGTGCAAAATGCATGGGTCTTGCATTGTACGCTAAAGGTGACTGTTTGACTTGACTGCCTTGCTTTTCCATCCATTAACAGACAGTATACTTCATTAGAAAAATCTGATCCATAGACTGTATAATTGCCATTTCTATCTTACCTAATGGAAGGAACCTAGTTTCACTGCATACTTGCCACTGCACATCACAGTCTGCAAATTAAAATGCAACCAATTAAGCTTTTACTGAAACCAGTTTTTTACTTACAATAATATGCTGTGATGCTTATTCAGTTGGGTTGGCTTTGGGAATTTCAATTAGAGGCTTAAAAATGCATAACGAATCCAGGCTTAAATGGAGGAGGAGGAAGCCTGTCTATCACAATGGTGCAGCATAATTTGAAATTTTAGGCTATAGATGGTTTTATTTTATATTGCTTATGGAATAATACATATGCAATCATCTGCTGCCATCGTGGCCTCTCCAAAATACTGGCACATAAAAATTATTGTGGGAGAAAGTAGTGACTCTTCTATGCGACCCAATCTAGACTTGAAGAATAGGCCTATGACATAATCACTGATCTTCTGGCTGTATCAAGTAGATCCAGATTACTTTGGCACCTGAACCTTCATTTCTCCTGTGTCCATCATTAGTCAGTGCAAAATGATGCAGAACCCTTGCAGGACAAGGAAAGCTTATTCTGCATCCCCTCTTAGTGATGATTGCATTAGAGTACTACTAGCATTGTGGTATACCACATTGTAACTGCTGTGCTAGTTCATTTCAAATGCCTCCTTCCTAGCCCTACAAATCACAGCAACCAGTAGAAGTTTTACTGCAGAAGGAGCAGCACCTTTCTGTAGTGCAGGACTCTTGGTCTGAGCAGGACCAAACCTTTCGATTGAAGAAGAAAGTATTCTTAGATACAATGGTGCCTTATATTTATTTCTGTCAGCCTTTTCTCCCTTTTATTCATTCCGAGCACTTTGAGAACTAACAGTCCAACAGCATTGCCATTCTGAGGGTATTTTGATATATATCTTTGAATACACAAGACACCTGCGGCCATACCAACTCTGGATCACCTACCATCATTTCCTTCATGACCTTTAAAGATGTCAGATGAGACTATTTTTTTCCAGTTCCTTCATTCTGCAGTAGATGCAATTTCAGGTCCCAGAAGTGAAATCAAGCAGCACATTAATCAACTCTACCTCCAAGTCGCCTCACTTCTATGTCTTCTCATAGTTTTTTGCTGTCTAATATAACAGGGACTTAAAAAACAGGGACACGTTGCCCTTTCAGAATATGTTCTGTTCTGATATTGGCACTGGAATAAGCTTGCTTAGATGAAGAAGGCCAGTTGCTGAAACTAAATAGCTTATCTACCTTTAGTTGGATTGAATTCAAGTTTTATGTCTCTATGCTATGTAGAACTGATGTAGCATATGAGTCACCTGCTCTGTTGTATGTGTGCTCTCTTGTCAGAAAATTACTTGTCCCTTAATAACTCTTCAGCGTACAACATTGTATGGATCACAAAAAGCAGAACCTGCATTAATAGAAGAAATGTGTGTACAGAGGGGATTAAAATGTACTAGAAGAGAACAACAAACTTAATGGCTATCTGTATGACTGGGAAGGAAAAAAAAATGCCCTAAAACAGTTCTTGAGGCTGTGCATTCTCTATTTGGCCTTGCATGGCAAGAAAATTTAATGCAGGTTGACTAATTTTATTACCAATGGTTTAATATTAGATAAGCATCTTGAAATGTCTTAAGCTGAGTAAACTTCTTATAAAAAGGACTTACAATTGGTAAAACTTGGAAGACTTTATTTTATAAACTTTGAAGCAGAACATTGTAAGACTTTGCATTTTAGGTCAAATTATTTTTCTGCTGTACCCAGGTTCTATAAAACTGATGTGACTTAGTACAAGTGTGTTTTGTCTAGGAAAAACAGTATACTAATATACTTGTTTTGTTCTTAGAACTTTTCCTGTTGGCCCTAGGTACTAATGTTGTTTTAAATGTCATAGTTCAAAGTTTATTGAGTCTTGCTGATAGCTAGTTAGCTTTACAGTCACTAAGCATTTTTAGTAAGGTGAGGCTGAAAGAATTAAACCTGGGTTTGGGGCATTAAACATGGACTTGAAAGTAGCTTTAGCTGTAAAATCATTAAAGAAAGACAAAAGCAATGCCTCTAAACCATCAGCACCAATTCCTTTTGCTGTGGTATTGACTGTACCAGAGTGAAAACTTGTCATTCACCTACAGCAAAATACTAAAAGTCAAATTGTCAGAGGGTTGTTATAGCTTCATATGGGATCATGATGAATACATTACTGGGGATATCACAAGATGGTGCCAAAGTGCTCTCTCTTAAGCAACATGAGCAGTAATATAAAAAAATACAAGGGGGAAACCTGAAGTTCTAGGAGTATCTTCTCTGAAGAGACCTCCAACCTAAGCAGCTTTTCAGTGTTATATCAGTGTTCTGCCTAACTCAAGAAGATCAACACATCTTACCTTGGCTTTCTCCTCCTGATACTAGTCTACTAATGGTACCATTTTGGCTTTTTGGAGCTGTACTACAAAGTATATCATTTACACCTGGTGGGGAAATGCATCAGACTTGCTTGGATACAGCTTTAAGAGGATGATTTGAAGAACTGATCTCTTGACGCCCTGTCTTTAAAAAAAACGCACAATGATTCATGGTGAGATGCGAATTTGGACCATTGAGGCAAGCATTACTATTCCATTGATTTAAAATAAAAAGAATTAAAATAATTCTTTATAAGCAGGTAAAGCTCTCCTGAGTGAGATCAAAAGGCATCTGAGAATGTAAGAAACCTCACAGCTGGATGTGGTAGATGCCCCATTTAAACATTTTGCTGGAAATTGGGCAAATTGGGAAACTGGGGTCCTTGATGACCAATATTACACTATGTCAAAATATTTATGATCTGGTGTTATTGACATGGATTTGGTGCACTTATTCTCCTTCAAATTTTCCTATTTTGGGATGAGGCAAGAAATGCATGGATCATCAGGTTTTTCTCTTTAGTTCAATTTACAACATGTGAATTGCGAGAACTTGCTATAGATTTTGCAAGAACTTAGGAAAGAGATCTTGCTTCCTAATGTTCTCTAAAACATTAGGCTCAAACATAAGGGCTAGGGACAGAAATTACATATAGACTGGTACAAGTGCCTGAAAACCAGTTGAAATTTGTAACAAAACATAAGTTCAGTGTACATAAACCATTTTCAAAATGACTGAACCTGGTTTAAGAGAAATCTGGATGGATGTACTTATCAGACTTAACTGATTTAGGTTAAATTACTTTATTGACCCCCTGTCCCAGATCCCCTCCAGATTCAAGTTAACTCACAGTGCCCCAGCATCCCAGAATTCTTTGGACTGTCCCCACAAACCACTCCCTCACAAGGTGGGCAGGCTAGCCTTGGCCCAAGCTGTCTGCCTGAGCTGAGCAGGGAGACGTGTTCTAGCGCCGCTGCCCCTCCCCCTGGCTTCTGGCTTGGGCATATAGCTGCATTTCTGGAATCATAAGTGAATGTCTGTTCACTTGATTATCGGTTCAATATACACAGCTAAAACTAACCTGCAAAGATTGAATCGATTCAACCTCAGGGTTTTTAACTGTCTGTACTTAGCCAAAAAGTGCCAGAATGTGTCAGACCTATGGGTCCATCTAGCTCCAATATCCTGTTTCTGACAGTGGCAGGAATGGATATTTTAAAGGGAGAGCATGTGAACATAGTATATTTAGAGCAGGGGTTTTTAACCTTTTAAAAAAAGTGTACCCCTTCTGGAGTGTACCCCATTCCAGATGGGGGGCTGGGGGTGGTGCTGATGCCCAACTGAATGCAAAACCAGTGGCAGAGCAGCATGTGGCAGCGACGCAGAGTGGTGAATGGCAGCCGTGGGGGGTGGGGGAAGCAGCACATGGCAGCAGCGGGGAGCTTGCATGCACCAACTGCCACTGCCATTCACCACTCTGCACCACCACTGCCCCACACGTACCTCCTGGGGCCATCCCAAGTACTCACAGGGGTATGCGTTGATAACCCCTGATTTAGAGTGATTTGTCCTCTCTCTCATCCTCCCTGGCATCCACTATTATTGGTTTAGAGATACATTCCTGAATAATCTGTTTAAAAGCTATTAATTGATTTATTGTCCATGAATTTGTCTAGTCTGATTGGAACCTGGCTATACTATCGGTCTCAGCAACCTCCTGTGGTAATGAGTTCCATAAATTATGTACTCCACAAAAAAGTACTTTCGCTTGTTAGTTTTAAACTTGTCTCCTGCTAATTTCCATGGGTACCCTCTAGTTCTAGTATTCTGTGACCTATTTACTTTGTCCACACCCATCATGATTTTATACACCTCCATCACCCCCCCGCCAAACATTTTTCTTATCAAAATGATGAGTCCTAGCCTCTGCAGTCTCTTATGATATGGCAGCTGCTCCATACCCTCAATCATCTTGGTTGCCTTTCTTTGTACTTCTTATAATTCTGCTACATCTTTTTTGAGATTTGAAGACCAGAACTGAACAGAATATTTATGATATGGGTATGTCAAGGATTTGTATAGTGGCACAATTATGTTTTCCTTTTTGTTTTCAATTCTCTTTGTAACGATGCCCACCATTTTATTAGACCTTTTGGTTGCTGCTGCACATTGAGCTGATGTTTTTTAAAGAACTATCTACAGTGATTCCAAGGTCTCTTTCCTAAGTCATAACGGCTAGTTGAGAGCCCAGCATCATATATGCAAAATTGAGGTCATTTTTCCCCACATGCATGACCTTGTCCTGGTCGATATTGAAGCTACACATTGAAGCTTAATGTGCAGCTGTGGCCAAAAAGGCAAACAGAATGCTAGTAATGACAATATTTTCTCACATACCTCATACCCCCAAATAAGAGAAAAACTTTATTTTTAGAAAGCAGAATGTAAATTTTCTTTTCCTAGTCATGACCAACTGTGTAACAGGGTAAGTCCTACTGAAAGCAGAGTATCCAGGAGATATAACAACCAGAAGACTGCAAGGCCAGGAAACAGGAAGTTCCTAGCATGGCAGGAGACAAGGCTAGGCCCCAAACCCTTGCAAGGGAAGTAGCAAGGCTGTTGTCTTTACTGTCATAGTTTTTATATAACTTTTTGTAGCTAATAACATATTGTTTTCACACCAAAAGCCTCATCAAGATAGAGACTGTATGCAGCAGCTCACTTGCCCTGAGCCAAGTCAATTGCTGCTTCAGGCACAAGTTACAGTGCTCGGCCAATAGCTACAGCAGAGAGATAGGGAACACAGGACTCTGGCCCTTTTGCTTCCTGGGGCCAGAGACAAGTGGTAGCCATCTTGGGAACTGTTAGAGCACAGTATCTGATTTTTTTTTTTCCAGCAAAGAAAAATCAGCTTCCTCATTTAAGATGCACAGCAAAGGTGCATGGGGTATGGAAGTAAATGTGGTTCTAGGAAAGGAATTGAAGACAAAACCAAAAAAATAATTATGCCAATGTATAAATTGATGGCATACCCATATTTTGACTATACTGCGTGCAGTTAAGGGAGCCCCCTATTTCATAAAGTATATACATCTGGAAAAGCTATAGAGAAAGGGAACAAAGGTGATCAGGGGTATGGAAAGGCTTCTATTTGAAGAGAGATTTTAAAAGCTAGGACTCTTCAGTTTGGAATAACTGACTGAGAAGGAAATTATAAAAGTCTAGAGAAATCCAAAAAGCCTAGAAGAAGGGACTAGAAAACATATTCACCATCTCTCTTAAATCAGGAACTTGGAGGGGTACCCAATGAAGTTCTCAGATTGCAGGTATAAAAAAGGACACACAATAAATTTGCGGAATTCACTGCCATATGATGGTGTGAGGTCAAAGGTAATAGAAAAATTTAGGGAGAAGCCCATCAGATTCAACACACCAACACAGTAATAAAGAGTGAGGCATGTCAGTTCATGCTCAGGCCATTCCTGAACCTAAGACTGCTGATAACTGGGAGCGTATGGCAGGGATCACTTTATGCATGTCTCATTTATTAATATTTTTGCTCTGAAACATCCAGGACTTGCCACTGTTGGAGTGAGAATATTGAGTTAGATGAACTTGGGTCTGACCTAGAATGCCTTGCCTTATGTTCTTGTGTTTCTTTCTGTATTTGGAAATCCCCAGTCAGACTAAGCACAAATAGCACATGCAATCCTGAAGTTTGAGAAACAGAATATGTGCCAGGAATTACAGTTACTGACAGTGGATATAAAATGGCCAACACAATACAGTTAGGTATGTTGGCAAACTATGACTTATTAAAAACCATGACTATAAATGTGCACACAGAAACTAGACTAAATTAAGAAAATCAGTCTGCCCTCTGCCACTGTAATATTAGAAGCCAAGGCCTAGTATTTTTAACGAATAATCTAAAGACAGAAACATGCTGGAGATTTTTTCAATCACATTTACATTTTTTCTGATCCTTCTAAAAGTCACATTGTTGGCCAATCTAAACATATTACCATTGCAATAACCATAAAAATATTCTTTGAGCCTAAACATTTGCTTAACTATAAAGTTAAGAGTTTAATTAGGGAAATGAAATTCAGGATGAGATCAACAGTCATCTAGAACTATTTAGTTAATCTGTTCTAACCGGACAATTCTGATTTAATTGAATTATAATAGTACAGAACAAAGAACCATTTAGAAAAATATTTGTTGTGTACTCATTTCCATGAACCATAAGCATCTGAGTTACTATTTTTACTATGTTAGCTTTCTAACAGGCATTATAAAGATATTTTGTTATTGCTGGAAATATTAATTCTGAAATTCATTATGTAGAGAAGAGCTAAATTCTCTAAAATACTAATTTGTGAAAACTGGTGAAAATCTTAATGGTAAAAAGTCTTAACCATACACAATCATATTTTAAATTTAAATGTTTGATAGTTGGAATGTAATAAAATCAGAAGTTCTTTGTTCACTTAATATAAATTAGTAAATTCTAGCTGATATTTATCTCAACTATTTTCAATATTCCATAAAGGGAGGACTGATAGGAGATAAAAGGAGTAATTTGGTTTCCAACCTAGATTAGCCCTGTGTCCATCTGGAACATATACTATCAAGTGCACTGAATTGCCAGTTTTCCGTTGTGGGTTATTACCCACTAATTCAAATGAACAAACTTATTTTGCTCAGGAACATGAATTTGTACTTGAACCACCATCCAAAAGGTCATTGCTTTAATGTTTTAGCTAGTTTTACAGAGCTACTATCCATAAACCACCCTTTATTACTGTGTTGGTGTTTTTTTCTGTCTTTAGCAGCATAAACCACCTTGAGGGTGTCAAGACTTCTTAACACAACTTTTCCTTATATTCATGATACCATTTTGACTACACACAACACTGAGGTTAGTCCAATACAAAGTACTTATTTTATGGAGGAAACGCATCACTCCTCATAAAATCTAGTCAGAGAGTAACTAAGTGGAGGTGATGAATATGGAATCTAGAAGGCGTTAATTAAACTGTAATACTCAGGTGTGTATGTACATGACCTTGGTATGCTTAAGATGAGTCTAGTATTCCTGTTTACTCTTTGAAATACCAGGTGCTGTCCATCTACTAAGTACGCATTCAACAAACTAACTTTAGAGCCAGCAAGAAAATTTCCAAATTGATTGCTCTTCCCACGTGTTGTTGATGTGGTGTTGGAAAGTCTGACAGTCTGAATGAAATACTCTATATGTGATCCTCTGATTTTTCCTTAATGCTTTACTCTCTCTTTTTTTTTTAGCTAAAATAGAAAATGCAACTAGAGATTATGGGTGTACGTAGATGAAACGGGGGCCCTAAACTGAAGTGGTGGGTTTAAAAAGCAGTGGGTTTTAAAAAAATTTTAAAAACCCCACCTCTTCAGTTTAGGGCCTTTTAAAACCGTGTCATGCACATACCCCGCACTTACCTGCCTCTCTGCTGGCGGGGAAGTGGGGGATGAGCTGCTGGTGGGTGGAGTGGTCCCTCAGTTGCGGGGGGAGGGGGAGCTGGTGCTTCTCTCTGTGGCAGCGGTGCCCTCCCCACCCCCGGTGGTACCCGCCTGCACGCACCCAGCTCGGGTGGTCCCAGGGGGCACCACAGCCATGGAGGAAAGCACCGGGCCCCCGCACAGCTCAGGCAGGCAGGCAGGCCCTGGTGGGTGGGGGGTGGAAATTAGGCTTGCCGCTTTTCTTGGGAGGAGCCTGCTTTCCTGGGATGCTGCCAGGCTGCCTTCAGGGCTTCCTGCAGAGTCCCTGAGCTGCACAAGGCCCAGAGCTTTGCTCCGCTGCTGTAGGGGCAGCAAACTACAGCTCGAAGGAGTTTTAGTTTGCTGTGCCCCAAGTCATTTAAGGCACATTACGCCACTGAATTTCCTACAGCAGCTGGAATGTGCAATATGCCAATGAGACGCGCAAACACTGATACCATTAAAGTGGTGCAAAAGCATTTAGCCGGCTTTAAAGTATCATACACACACGCCTCTCGTTTCGTCTACACATGGCCTATAATGATAGTTATGACAGCCCTAGAAATATAAGCCTGATTCCCATGATGACTGAAAACATTCCAGGTCCTGGTGTGTATATACAGGCCTAGTTTCGGATTTCTAATTAACTTTATTAATGTTTAGTACAGGAAGTAAAAAATACAAAACCACCAAACCTTATACAAGAAAATAAAAAAGAAACAAAGCATTGAAACATTGGTTTCATGCAACTGCCTCTTATTGAAAGACTTTTTTTTCAGCATTTTATAAAGAAAAATAGAGTAATTTGGAAGAGAGATATTAACTACCTAATATGTTTTGATTAGTTAAAGCTTTAAATAAAGGTGAAATGGCTTAACTGTAGCCTTCTAGCTGATAGCATGGTGATGCACAATTAATAAGTATATTAGTGAGCATGTAACAATGCACAGACTTTGCCAAAAAAGAGATGCAATTCTGTGCGAAATAGTCATAGTATGCCAGCAAATAAGACCATACATGCAACAATAAGACCATATATGCAGCTGGAAAATGAGTTTATTGAAACCCAGTTGTAAAAGTCTCTCCCATTAGATATTCTTTATAATAATATAGAAACATATTTACTCATATGCAAAAGAATTGAAACATTAAGAAATGTTGTCCTATAGGAATGCCTGCAACATGACATTCATAGACATTGTATATAGTAAGTTGATATAATCATCAAAACTAAGCTTAACAGGAATGATATATTACTTTTATATAAAGTACATATTTTGCATAGATTTCTTGGTTTTTGTCCATATCTTTCCATTTTACTAATGCATAAACTATCCAACACACATTGGTGCTAGTTTAACCCAAATTCAAATGTGATTATGAGAAATTTACATACTATACATTCCCTTGCCAAGTGTGCAATATGATACAGTGATCATTTTTTAGATGCTAAAAAGATTTGACTACATGTGATAACCACAGAAATTATATGGAAAAATATAAGTTATTTTCTGCAGTTATTTATTATTGCTAGATGATGGCCAAACATGATAGTATAAAGCTGTTTAAAATTTATTGTGTGCTGTGAAGAAAAAACTCTGAACATCGTGGCAAATATTCTCTTCACTAAAGGATTGTCTCTCAGTATAATTCAGCATCTCTTTCTTCATATATTTTAAACAAACTCAACAGGTAGAAAGGCATAAAGCCTGTTTATGGGTAGGCATAAACCACAGTCTCAAACCCATATGCTAAGCATCGCAAGTTTGTCTAGATATAAAGCATGAGAAGTTTGAAATACACGCGTGTAAATGTCAGTCATGCAAAATTAGTGTATTTTAAAATATTGCCACCTATTACAGCTTATCTTCGGTGATTGCTTAATGAGTTTTGTGGGGTTAACTTACAATGCTCGCAATCTTGCCAGCAAAGCCTCTACTTCAGGCATGACTTCTCCTTTGGTCACAGACCCAACAAGTTCGGTTTCCTTTTCTCTATTTCCATCTACATTGCAGGTCTCCTTTTTCCCAACAGTCTTGCTCCTAGCTGTACAGGAATTACTTTCCGTATTGTAAGCAAGCTCCTTGGTGACTAGATTCCTTGGCAAGTTGAACTTGACATTGTGGTGTGAACGTGGCTTTTCTAGTTGGGTTTTCTGGTTCTCTGTAGAAAAAGAAAATAAATAAAATCTCATTCCATTACTAAAGACAGATGGTCACTTCGGTAATTGTTTTTCCAATGCAGAAAAAGCTCTTAAAATTGATCAAGTTTGAGATGTCTCCATCCAGAAGAAACGATATTGCAGGGTGGAGACCTGTCAGTGAAGCTGAGTGGTACTTCAAATGGCATGGAGTGAATATCATAACGTGTAAAAAAAAAAAGTTAGTTTGTGACAATGTGACCGATGTGAAACAATACCAAACCAACACCCATACTCACAAAATCAGAGCCAACTCCTGCTAGGTACTGAGCATTTCCCTTTAAGAATGAAATCTGCTTGAAAGAGTGCTCTGCTCCTCACAGGATTGGCCTTTCCGATAGGAAGTAAAAACATAGAATAATGTATTTTTACCAAACTAAACCATAGTTTCTGTATAATTTTAAAATTCAACAGATTTTAAAATCATATAAATAAACCAAGTTATACTGCAATGTGATGGTGCATGATAATCTATGTGCTTTTATTTCAAATCTGTTTAGCCCAGATCCTTCTAGGTACCTAGGTGCCTAACCCCCATTGATTTCAGATCCTTGAAGAAGTTGGGCCATTGTCCAAGGGTGGGTCTACAATGTTTAGGGTCAATCTTGAGCTTATTCTCAACCAGGGGGAGCCTTCCTTCTCCATCAGTATCATTCCTTGTAATTTGAACCACACCTTTCCAGATGGTGCTTCTTACTACTTCAGCCTGGCACTATGGTAGCATATTTGCATAGGAATACATTTGTAGGAGCACCATTCTGGGAATCAAGCTGTGAACTACTTGTCTTTCCTTCCAGCTATCAAGAAAGGAAACTGAGCAGAAAGGCCAAAGGGCACCATGAGTGAATCATAGGATTGCCTCAAGCCAGCTTTTTGAAGCAGAACCTATTCTACCAATTAGGCATCTAGGTAGATACCAGCACTTAGATGTGAACCTGTTTCACCCAGTTCAAGTCCTTGAAAGCCATGCATGTATCTACTTTTGTAACACAACATCATCTTACCCTAAAGACAGAGTCCAAAAAAAGCAGCAAGGAGGAAGAGAACTCATGCACCTTTTGTATTAACAGTTTTTTCCAGGAGCTGAGCAGGATCATATTCAGGTGCCCAAGGGCCTTGTTGCACAGGACACTTAGCACATGCTTTATTTAGATTGCAGTAAGCCTTACTGTGCTACATGAAAAATCAAAACATGTTCTGAGCAGTTGCATAATAAGCCTTGCTATGACCTCAGCCCATTCTGGACAAGGCTGGAGCAGGCTGTCCTGTCCCCGCTAAACCATCCCCACACTGACCCCGGCTCCAGGCACTGCAGCTTGTACGTCCTCTTGTGAGGACGTGCAACCTTTGCACCTGTAACCCACACCCTCCCTGCTGCCCGCCCAGCACTTTTCAGCCTGGGAGTGCCTGCCCCTGGTACAGAAAGGTGAGCTAAGTCTCTGCTGTTGGTGGTGAGAAGAGGGAGGCAAGAGGAACTGGGCTCAGAAGAGGCTGTCACTCCTGCCACTGGAGACGTATCTGCTGCTGGATCTGTGGAGTGAACCAGGTCTCTGCTAGTGGCAGTCTTGAACTGGCTCAGTACAGTGTGGAGGTTGGGACTGACAATCACATACGAGTTTCAAACTCATATCATCTCCATGGAACAGTTAGATCAGGGGCAGGCAATTGTTTTGGGCGGAGGGCTACTTATTGAGTTTTGGGAAGCCATCGAAGGCAGCATGACAGGCAACCAGGGGCAGATAAATTTTCTAAATTTTTAAGGGGCCCTGCAGGCCAGATAGAAAGGCCTGGCAGGCCTCATACAGCCCATGAGTCACATTTTGCCCACCCCTGAGTTAGATGATCCCTGAACATGTGTTACTTAATGATCTGGAGATACTTCTCCCATCAAAAGTTGTAAATTTGCTGTAACACTTAACATGTTTTCCTCCTTGAACATGCTGATGCTCTTTCTACTTTAAGTGCAGTTAACATGGCCTAAGTGTAGAGTGAGATGTAGCCCTAAAACTATTTATATGCCTTCTAGCTGGAATAGAATCTGGCCTCCATACTCAAACCTCACAGAGCAGAAAGAAAAGGGAGATGAGAAGTGACTGCAGTGGAAAGTGACTTCATAAGCAGAAATTCAGGAGACTTTCCAGGCTTAGAGTTTATAGTATTAAATGGTCAGCGTGTATGAGCTTTGCAGGTGCTTTAGGATCAACCTAACTACCTGGGTAGACATAGCCTAAATGAAGGTGTGCTAGTCTTATTGCAAGGAGTCAGCTGCATTGGTTGATGATTAAAGCACTGTGCCTGATTGACTTTTCCAAATAGCACTAGGCAGATTTTTTTTTTTTTTACACTGAGTGACTTTTCTGTCTACCAGCATTTGAGTGATCCCTCTCATAGATCTCAAACTTTTTCAAAACAGGCATACTCAATATTCATGTAACCTTGAACAAGGCTTGAAAATGGCTTCAACAAACTTGACATGACATTTAAAGTTTTTTGGTTATTCGCTGAAAGATGTTCCATCATCCCAATAGTAATGACTTTGGAGCACAGGCAGTCACTCATGACAGTGTGTTTTATGTGAGTGCTGAAAATTCCTACTGAAAACAGCTTGTACATTAAAAGGTGGCTGCTGAAGATATTTACTGCACTGTCATTCCCTGACCAGGGGCTCAGAGTGATGGATGAGGATTTTACACACTTTCCTGGACAATCTCAACAAATTTTAGAAGTATGATCACCTTTTGGCTGGTAAAAGAAAATAAATACCCTCTATCACCTGCTATATCAAATGGACAATTGTTACTTAAAATCTAATAACAGAGCTGCAATTTTCACTTATCTGAAAAAATAAACTATTTCATATACAATGCTTGTTGGAAATAACATAATAATGCAGATGACTGCAGTTGCACATGTTTCAGTCTCCCTGAATCACAAAAGGCCAAAAGCAACGGACTTTCAGTCTGGGAGATCATATACATGCTTGCATGGCACATAATTAAAATAACTGTAGTGTGCACATGTTTAAATAACTCCATTTCATAGTTGGTAGGGTTGGAAGGGACCTGAGCAGGTCATCAAGTCCGACCCCCTGACATGGGCAGGAAAGAATGCTGGGAAAGAACTCCGGCTAGGTGATTATCCAGCCTCCTTTTGAAGACCCCCAGGGTAGGAGCGAGCACCACTTCCCTTGGAAGTTGATTCCCAATTCTAGCCACCCTGACTGTGAAGTAGTGCTTCCTGATGTCTAGCCTGAACCTACTCTGTCAACTTATGGCCATTATTCCTACTTACTCCTGGTAGTGCTCAGGAAAATTTAAAGAATTTAAATTCAATCAGACAAAAGTCAATCAGGAAAAGTCAATCAGGCACAATCTTTTAATCGTCAGCCAATGCAGCTGACTCCTTGCAATAAGACTAGCACGTCTTCATTTAGGCTATGTCTACCCAGATAGTTAGATCGACCCTAACACACCTGCAAAGCTCATACATGCTGACCATTTAATACCATAAACCCTAAAAAGAATTAAATTCTTTAAAAAGAATTTAAATTAAAAAGAATTTAATTCTTTTGAATCCATATCCACATTTATATCAGTATATGGAACCTTAACTCCTGCTCAACCCTTGCTTTCCATACTCTATTCACCAAAAAAATGTTGATTATCTGAAATGTCATCCTCTTTGTTTTGAAGATAATTTTGGTCCTAATAATACTATCCCATGATCACTAAAGGCAGAGGATGCACGCAGGCGTAGGTCCTTGAGGTGCATAAGCATGGCAGTGCTCTACGTGCTCTCCCATCTAATAGAGTTATCAGATGCAAGGCAGGTGTTCAGGATCTTCCCTATTAGGGAAGACAGGATATTAGGATAGAATTCTGTTTCACCTTGTAGACAATCAAACTGCGGAGTTACCCGATTAAAGTACAGAACTGATTGTACTGCCCTCTCTGGGCACATTCAGATGAGTGCACACGTGCAGTATGAGGTGCTGCAGAACCATCTGAGGCACCGCACGCACCACACATGCAGGCATTCTCCGTGCGGCTAATTTGCAGTGGAGGTTTGTTTGTTTTTTTTCCTGACCCTGGGAGATCTCAATATCAAAAAACCCCCATGCCTAAAAAGAAATGGGGCAGCAGTGTGTGCCGCCCAAAACAGGAGCCTGGCCAACCAGAGCTGCTGGCCAGGCTCCCTGCTGAAGGATCGCTGTGGCTGCAGGCCCAGGAGGCTCCTAAATAAGGCTGCTGGGGCCAGCCCAGGTGCTGACCCCAGCCTCCTCTACCCTACCTGGGGCAACGTAAGGCATGCCACAGTGTGTGTGAATGGGTGTTCCCTTACACAGGTTTAAACGTGAAACAAGCAGACACGGAAGCCTGTTAAACTGGTAACTGGAACCTTTCAAAGTGTACCTGGAAAATGAGGTACTTTTTTGAACCAGTTCACAGGGATCCAATTCAGTGTTATATGTGGACACCAAGCATTCTGTGACACAGGTCTGGTTGGTCCCCTAGGCATCCCTTTTCTTCTTGCCTACACCTGCTGCAACTGGCTGCTCTGGTATGCAGCCAGCACACTACTGGCCTCTTTTTTTAGCTTCTGTTGTCACTTTTCACCAATGAGCAAACCTTGCACTGCTTGTTCAATAAAAGTTATTTGCCTAACAACCAGCTGTGTTCTCACTCCATACTTGACTGTACAACCTTATCATGCCTCCTCAAAAGCATACATCTAAGCACCACCCTGTTGCCCCACCCCCATACAAGCACATTGCAGACTGCAGTCATTTGCAGACAGGCTATTGAATTGACTGAACTCACATTTAGGAGAGAAAGGAAAGCAGAAAAGTAAAAATGCGCCTAGCCACATGTCACCTGCCCTCTGTGACCCCTTCCATGGCATGGGTGCGAACACTTCCTTCACTCACCCACTGCAAAGCATGGGGGGGGAGGGGGGAGTTGGGTAATCAATCCCCGCTCCTGGTGTCAGAGCCACAGCACTTCAGACACAATTTGGGAACTAATTTGAGTGATTCAACTGGTGTGTGTGACCATACCCCAAATGCAATCCTATTCCATCCTGAGTCCCTGAAAAATCTGTTAATACCTTTATTTCCATAACATCCATGTCATCTCAGCTTTAAGACTAAGTCATGAATAAGCAGGGAGGAGGAAGACCTATCCACCATTTGTATTAACCATTTTCAGGAAATTAAACACGGATGGATAGGATAGCACTTAGGCACCTAATAGGTGTTGTAGGATCTGGCACTAAATGCATTCCTATTCCAACCAACTCAGAAGCCACAGAGTTTACATGTCTGAATTCCTTTGTGCCTCCTTTTTGGCTTGGTACGATACCTTGGCAACTAGGTTTGGACTACTGGATATGCTCACAGGCAAGCCAAAAATGGCCCTTACACCTTTATCCCCATCTAAGCTTTCCCATAAACCAGTTCCAATTCCTTAGATAAAGAGAAATCACTGAACTGAGATCATGTATGCCTTCAGTTCAGTGGAGGAACCGACTCCTGTAGGCTGTACTGGAGCAGTTTAGTACAAGCCCTGATCAGTACACAAACTATTTAGGCTTTGCTGAAGCACTGACCAATATAGGCCTCATTAGAGTTGTGACTGATAAGCAAATTGCTTATAGAAGCTTAAACTAGAGCATGCATATACAGGTGACTACTGGATAGTTCAGGACAACAATAAAATGTGCAAGATGAGCAAACTGCCAGGAAAAGGAGTGACAAGTTAACAGAAAATGGTACAAGATATGCAATATTGCTGCGGAAAGGAGTGATGGGGATAGGTGCAGAAAGCATTAGGTGGTGCAGTATTGATGTCATTAAGAAAGAGCAGTAACACATAGATTGGGCTATGTGCCAGGTACAAGATCACCCAAGACACCAATGGCATGTAACATGCAGCTTATTCAGAAAGCTTGGCTTAGTAATGTAGATTGATCTTTATAAAAGGGGAGCTGGGAAACTTGGGACCCTGTACTGGCCTAGGAGAGCATGCATTCACTTGTTCTGATACCTTGTCACAGGCAACGCAGCATATACTAGGACTTGGGATGTAGGTGCGCCAAGTCTTTGCTTTGCTGAGCTGCTGGCACTGAACCAAGCCTGTGGTCATCATTTGGAGAGAGAGGCTAGTTTCCTGTGCAAGACTAGAATGACTGCAACATCACCTCGCCACAATCCCAATACTGTTTGTGCATTATGTATTAATACCATTGGATAAAATTCATAACAGCTTTGAGAGCAGGGCAAGAACTCAGGACTCCCTTCCTCATAGAGGAGTGCCCTCATAGAGGACTGTGCCCACAGTAGACAACAGTCACATTTCCTCTTGCATCCCCTTCTGCTCAAAAATCCAACTTCCACAGGAGGGGTGAAGAATACCCTGCAGGGCCTGGCAGTTCTGGCATTTGCCTGTAAAGTGGGATATGTGGCTGAATAAGGTCTAGAACCCAGGTTTCTCATTTCTCGAGTGTGTACCATAATAATTATGCTGTTGGGCAAAAAGTGGGTAGATGTAGATCCTCCTTTAGTTTGTGATGTGCTCTGTTTTACACTAAAGTCAATGCTGCTGTCAGTTAGATGTACTAGTTTAGGAAACCACTCATCTCAGCAAGTTGCATCCCTACATGTAAGGCACAAAAGATAAGACATAAGGTTGACTGCCGAGAGAAGAGGAAACCTGTGAACTGCTCCAGGTGGAACAGGATTGTTCACCTTAGGCAAGAGACTTTTTTGGGAAGAGTGGCTGCTAAGTCTTAGACAGATGGTAAGAAGAACAGGATTTTGGCTTTTATGGCTGGCTCCTGTAAAATCCAATGCCTCACAGTGGGATCCCAAATAGCCAGCATGCTGAGCAGAGAACTAAAATCAGTTAACAGGGAAACACGGAGCACAGGGGTGTGTCAGAAGTCCTGTCTCTTTGAAGCCTTTCATGTGTGCTTACCCACTACTGCAGGAAAGTGCTGCCAGCTACTCGAAACCAACAGCCTCAAATCTCCTCCTGAGGGTAGGTAGGTGCTTATAACCATTCATTCAAATAGCTGAGTTGGAATAATTTCTTTATTCTTTTCAGTACCATTTAGAGCAGCGTTTCTCAACACCTGGGTTGCGACCCAAAAGTGGGTTGGAAGAATATATGAAAGTGTCGTAAACTATCACGGAAAAAGGTGGAAAAACATGAATGTCACTTGGGAGTAATATAGGGCCACATGCTGATATTGCTGTTCAAGTTTTCCTGTTGAGACTGATTTCTGTCTTTAAAATTAAGACTATTCTGCTGCTTTAACACATGGTGTGTAATAAGTATTTTGGGGTCAAAACACTTGTGTGTTTTCTATTTAAAGTATTTATTGGGTCAGGTCTAGCCATCAATGATTACAAATGTGTCCTGGTACAAGAAAGTTGAGAACCACTAATTTAGGACACTTGCTGCAAGTAGGAGATCAAGATCCCAGACCCCCTTCTGTCTGATGGGATTTGAAACATCTCCCACTGCCCAGAAGAGTGCTGTCATTACCATGTTATACGCTAATCTGGGTAGCTGCATTCTCCTCCCTTCTTCTTGTAGCCAGGACAAGAACCATTTGGCCACTGTCTGAGAACATAATGGAGCCCAACATCAGCTTTGTGGTTTGTGTACTCACTTTAAAAAAAGGGGACTCTTGGTTCTAGTCCCTGGTCCCAGGACTGTTTTACATTAAAATGTCATTTGATAAAATGCCGAAACACTAGGCATTGAAGGACTGTATGCAAAAAAAGAAGGTAAGCTTTTACGTTTTGTCTTCGTTCAAAATTATGATCTGATAAACCCCAGCTTTTGCCGGACACAGGAAATATCTGAACTCCACACATGCTTCAAAAGAAGGTCTCCAGGACCTTAGGAGGGTGTCCATGTTCCTGGAACTGTTCCAGGGTTCATAGCACTAACTCTAGGCAGCTTCTTACTGACTGTACTGCCTGCTATGGATCCTGTTCCGTCACCTACCTCTCTCTGTGCTCCATTGGGAGTTTAGGTGTCTGCTATAGAGTTCTGGATTTTAGTCTGAAGGCTAGGCACCTAAAAATTAGGTGTTGTGGCATCCAGCTTTTTAGTTGGCTACAGCCTTTATTGGGATTGTCCCTATATAGTTACCTGCTGGGCATTATCAGGACTCGGGTATCTCAGGGTATTTACCAGCAAAGACTTAGGTACTAAGATAATTTAAGTACCTACAGAGATAAATGTTGGCTTTGTGGTGCTTAGCTGATAGACTCCAAGGTTTTAAGAGGCTTTAAGTTATCTAAGTTCCCCTGGCGAACTTAGCCCTAAATACCTTTGAGAATTTGGGTCACAAATACCCCTGGGTAACTCTGAAAACTGCAGCCTGAAGGTCTCTTTTTTTCAGCTACAGGTACTGAAAAAAACTGTTGTGCTTCCAGTCCTGATCTATGCTTGAAGCCGAGCTGGAGGAGCCATCTACTGGATTTTTTTTTAAATGTAACAGTTACACAAATGCTGTCCCTGTTCTGTTATAATGTTGCAAACACAAGGAAGGCATGGGGACATGAACAAGGTTAGTGAAAGGTAAACAAGGACAGAGAATTAAGCATCTCTGCTAGTCCTCAGTAACTGCCTGTGTGTATGCACATACCCCACAATAAATGAAAAGTAACCTTCCTTTGTGGTAGCTTATCCCTCATGCAGATGTGCTGCAAGTTCCTGCTTTTTTACCTTGCTGGTTAGTGCACCCGATTCCTAAGAGCTTGTTTTGGGGACGCATTTAAGCACATGCTTAAATCTCAGTTGAGAGCTTCTAACAAACTGGTACAAAGCAGTCTGCTGGATCTGAAAGTGCATGTCTTTCACTGATACAAAGGCTGCATCAGTGAATACTGAACACTTTTAAATGGTTTCTATTAAGAGAGAGAATCCCACCAAGAGGCTCAGTGATAGCTAGAAACAGTATATCCTGAGCTACGTAGATAAGTGTAAAACCCCCCTAAAATCTCCTAAATTTGGAGCTTGGTACATTTGAAATACTTAGGTCTATTTTATTTTGACACTGTAATTTGATCATATATGTAGATGCTTCAATCTAGCCACCTTTTTGTAAATTTGTAACTGCTTCATCATATTACCCAATGAGTTTCTATGGTTTCATTTGTTTATAATGGTCTTCACTTCCGGGCAAAAACTCTTATATGGATGTCTCCTGCAATTTAGCATATAAAGAGATGAGATATCTCAGCCACCTTGTGAATATTTAAACTACTATAAAAACAATTACACTGTACTCTGTCTTTTTGATAGACGATAACTTCTCCAAGCCAATCACTGACCTTTTTACACACACTTGATCCAAACTGTTTATTTTTAGGGGTATGGTGATTCATTAGTAAATGCATGAATACTGACATTGTTAAATGTTTAATGTAATAGACATATTTTGCTAACTGAGCATAAGTTATACTTACATACTGGCTTTGTCTCTAATGCTTTGCCTAATTACATGGATACATGAAATTATTTTTGTCAGCTGGAATAGATCATTATTTGGATAGGTTTATATATAACAGAGATGGGTGCTGAAGAGCTTCAAGTAGACTTGAAATACAAACATGTCTGATTTTTGTGCATTGCTTACACTGTTTAAATGGCCACTTGTTAGCAACATTTATATAGATAAGAGTGGAAAGTTAACATTGCCGGGCCTAATTTCTCAGGTCTGTTAAACCTGCTCTACAGTTTTCCCCAGGTGCAAAGCAGACTTACATCTGGTACTTCTGCCCTACCAAAGATTCCCTTAGAGTAGAAAATCCTCCTATGGGTTAGATATATATGTTAGTTGCTGCTTAGTAAGCACGACCAGGCCATCCTGAACCTTACTGAATCCAAACTGACAACACGGCTTGTGCTCTAAACAATGCTTAGGACATGGTGTGCACATACAGGGCACATCTACATGAGATGTTTACTGTGGAGCTGCTGAATTAGCTCTGCAGTAAAGTTTCAATGTCTACAAGGATGGGGCCCAATTAGGCCGCAGGAAACTAATGAGTTCTGAGGCATGTTAGTGTTTGTAAATACAGATATTATCCCACGGCACAGTTCTTTAGTGCTCAGCAACTAGGTGCTGATGGGGCTGGCTGGGGCATGAGAAGGCTTCAGTGCAGGGGCTGCCTGCCAGCAGCCCTTCACTGGAGCACCTTTGTGCCCCAAGCAGTCCCTATGACGCATGTTGTGACCCCCCGCCTCCCCCGCAGGCTCCCTGCTAGCCAGGGCTGCTCTGACCTGGTTCAGTGTGCTGTGGTCCTGGGCACACATTCAAATGTGGCACCTGGAAACAATAAACTGTGGACTGATATGTGCTGGAGCATGTTGCTCCATGCTAATAGCACGTGTAGATGCATCCATAGATAGTTAACTGGCTCTTTCTGCTGTGCTCAAGGTGTAATGGTTAGTTCCAAATGAGAATCTGGCTCTTCATGAAAAGTTGAGAATATTTTGCAAAACCTATTAGGATTGGAATATTCCTGGGTAAGGTTGTTTGGAAACAGAGTGTTCGGGTTGGTGTCAACTGTTTTACATGCTAGAACTCAAAATTTAGTTGTATAATGTTTTATGGAAATCATAAGCTAAAATATATAATGCTTCTTGTGGGATTCTTTTTAAACTGATGTTTTAATGACACATCTACTCTTGAATTTAACTCTGCAGCTACCTGATTTGGACATCCATTTGTTTCCTAATTTTTTGTTTAACTGCAAAGATGGACAAAGTTTTTGCTCTTGGGTTTTAGCCAGTCCTTATTTCCCAATAGTAGTCAGGCGCCTGAGCTCCAGCCCCAGCTCTTATACTGTAATCTCTTTCTCCCTCTCCTATGCCTCCTTCAGATGTTTGATTATTTGCAATCTCTGCCAGATGGAGCTCTATTCTAAGCCATACCAAACAGCTCCTCTCCCATTCTGTCTTCAAGCAGCACTTCTCTCTCTATTGACATAACACAGGTTGACAGTCCTGGTTCTTTGCAGTTCTTTGGGAGATTTAGCATCTGCCAAAGGTGCCTATGCTTGCTTGCTTATGGAAAAAGCTTGCCTGTGACTTGAGTTGTAGAATGCTTGTTCAATACAGAACCCGTAGTTTGATATAACAAGGGACATGGAATTATATATGATAAATGTATTTTTGATGCATTTTACGTCTCCAATTATACACTTTTGGGCAGGCGGCGATGCTTGAGAGATCCCATTTCAAGTCAATTTGTGCCAAGTTTTAAATGAATATTTTTTTTTGCCAATGTAACTTTGGAAGAGGGAATAAAAGATAACTGCTAATGGAGATCTAGACTTGTAGTGTGATACCATGCACTGGCACCTCCACAATCTGCTATATCATCATAGAAATGCTGTTCAGCTTGACTATCACATGTGTATGTATGAGTTATAAATATTGAATCATTGCTTCTGTTGCTCCATCATGATGCTATTCTTTCTATCACAAGAGTCACATTGGGGACTCATTCTATTTCAAGTCAAAGACTTAAAACTCATTTTGTTATGTACTGGGAGGGAAAACAGGAAACACCTGTCACAGTTTAATTAAAAATTGAAAAGACTCATTTGTTACTCTACCAAATCTCCTTCTTTTAAAATTACAAGGGGAATTTTGTTCTGGACCCTCAGGATCTTCTTTACTTCTCTACACAACTTTTCAAAGGTACCATATGTATTGATGCCTTTAGGGCTCATTCACCCCAAAACAATCCCTGCCAGCTGCCACCATATTTCCCTTGAATCATCAACTTTACTGGTAAGATCCAAGAAATGTACTTTCAACCTAGAGGCATTGGCATGGATGGAGTTTGATTTGAAATGTTGGCACATAAGTTCCTGGGAATGTATTAAAAGCTCTGAATTGCCAGCTGATGTGGTTTAGCAAAAATGGATTTCTTCACAATTTATAGGCAGAAAAAGAGCAAAAATTAGCAATTTAAAAGAGCACTGGACTATGGAACAGTGATAAGACAGGATCATATATATCTGGTTAGCTGTTCATAATTGCTAGTTCTGTTTGGTATAAAATTATCAAGCATCACGTTGAACTCCCCTCTACTAGGCAAAGAGAAGCAATGTTCTAGCCAACCCATGGCAAAAATATAGCTTGCTAGATTCAGGCTATGGACAACTTATCCTCCCCTTTCACCAGACCAACTAGTTTATATTGAACCATCTTGCTTTTATCTTACTCCAAATGACTCTCACTGAAATTATAAATTGTTATAAGGACTAAAATCGATGAGAAAAGGAATTTTTCATTACGCTTTAAATCTGAATCTCTATGTAATACTACTCAGTGCAGCATGCTTCAGACCCTTGGTTCCCATATTGATACTTTTCTCTTTCTTGAACATGTTTTTTACAGAGTGCACAAAGAAAGGCCCTACTAAAATCTCATTGAAATAGTGAATGTCACTCTAGTGGTCCATATTCAAGAAACGTAAAGGTAGAATGGAGAGCTACTAGAACAATCAGGAGAATTTCAAACCCATTTAAAAGAGAAGACAAGTGAACTTGGCTAGTTAATAAATCAAAACAAAGGCAGAGAACAGATATGAATTGTCTTTGCAACTATATCAGGGAAATAAACTCTGGGGGTCAGCAGACAAGCTACTTAAGCTAAAGGACAAATAGGCAGAGCCTGGCCAGGAATAAATTTAGGCTAGAAATTCGAAGAAGGATTCTAATCACTGGGGAGAACAGTGAGGTCCTGGAACGATCTCTCAGTAGAAGCAGGAGAGCCAAAAAAGCCCTAACTACTCTTAAGATACAGAGTCTTTGAAAAAGGTGGACATGGAAGCCTATGATAGCAGAGACTGGACTCAGTGACCCAGGTCTCTTCCTGTTCTATGTTCTTAAGAAAGTTATAAGTAGACAATTCAGTGCAAACTGAACACAAGACAATACTAAGCATAGATTTTTTCAAAACACAATTACTCACTGACAGACATCTCATAACCTACCTCAAAACAAAGCCTCCTAGAAAAGTAGTCATTCAGTCTGTGCTTTTGGCAGTGGCCTACTTCTGTAAATATTTTCAGGAAATGTATGCATATATGTACGTACACATTTCAGCTCAAAACTGACTGTTAAAGAAAGGGAAAAAGGCTGTTCTGCTTTCCCTGGAATTGAACAGAACTCTCTCAAAAGTTACCAAACCCCAACCTCCCCTCCAAACAAGATGTGGACATTGCTGGATAAGAACTCTTGTTGGGAAATACCTTTACTGCTTTGGCATGTTCGGTTTGTCCATCAGTTCTAGGAATATTCTGAACCCAGAAGCAGCCCAATAATCAAAAAGGCAATCAAAATCACATGATAATCTGGAATTTCTTGAAGTACTAATACAAGTTAAGAGTTTGGTGATAGTTTATTGGGCAACAAACTCAAGTTGACTTCTAATGCTTTGCTGCTTACCAGAATATACAAATCATAATCACAAGGCAGGTGCTTATCTAACTCTCATTGCTTGAAGGCCGGGAAGCACGACATTTTATAGACTAACTTGTTCAGAAAGGCATGAGTTTTTTTTAGGTTACAGCCTACTTCATCAGAAGCCTATGAAAGGTCCTGCCTCTCTCAGTTAATTTATAAGGTGTGACATTATCCTGCCTTTTGCCTAACTTCAAACTAACCTGGCTAACTACCTCTCTCTAATCATTGCTTGGTCAGAGGAAAAACAGCAGGTGTTCTAATAAAACTACCTGAAGTTATGGCTAGAAAACCACTAACCCCAATTAGTTAACTCTTCTACTCTAGATTTCCATGACACTTGATCCTTTCCTATCTCTCCTTGAAAAGAGAGAGTGAGGGTGCAAGTTTTGTAATGGGTGCACAGGAGCGTGTACTGTGTAATGTGATTCTGTAACTGTGTATGTGTTTGAAGACTGGTAGGCTGTCTGTCTGTCTAATATAGAAATAGAATCTCCATCTTGGAGCTTTTTAAGACCCAGCTCGACAAAGCCCTGGCTGGAATGATCTAGTTATGAATGGTCCTGCTTTGAACAGGGGATTGGACTAGATGACCCTCCTGATGATCCTTCCAATTCAAAATTTCTATGGTTCTATGAAATATATTTAAAAACAAAAAACAAACAAACAACCAAACCCTCTCTTCTTTGTTATCTAATCTAACTGTTGGGAATTTTCTGCCATGCTGTGGGTTCAACTATTGATTAGGGGATGTCAGAAAATCCCCCCCCCCCCCAACACACACACTTTTCTTAAAAAGCACGTTACTCAGCTTCTTTAGTATCTAGAAGAGAGAAACATCATGATAAATAAATGGTAAACTTGCCACAAGCAGAATGGAGATGATACCCATGTATGGAGAATGAAAAATGTAGTGGTTCTAATAGAATTCTTGACTGTTCCTTCAGTCAAAAGCACCTATGTGCTGATTGTCAGTGGTATGCAAGTTTGTACTCATGTTAGACTCAACTCCTCTTCTAAATGTCCAGTGCCATTGAAGTTGCAAAAATGACTCTATGTATTAAAAAAAATGCGCCTGCAGCATTAGAGATCTAATATCTCTCACTTCACTGGACAAGTGCATTTCCCTGTCCCTGGGGTTGACAGCAAAAGCCAAACAGAAGTGATCAACAATGTATCAGTCTGTCTTAAATGGAACAGTTAAGCAAAAGTGTTTCAGAAAGCGCTCTGTCCTGTCTGTCCATTGAATATTGGATCCTACATGAGTTCACAACAATCTTGCCCTCCCTCCTTCAGAACAAATAAAAGACTTACATTTATATATACTGTCTGCCAAAAGAAATAGTGACATTTGACAATCCATCTTTCCTACCAGAGGTATTCTCCGCACCTAAAAATAAATTAAAATGAAACCACCAATATAAATTTGTGCTTGAGGTTTCAGCTATTGTTGTCCTGGCAGGAACTTGCCAAAATCATTCTCCTACACCCCACTTGATATATAGGGCCAAATCTTCATTTTTGTTATTCATACAAAACTCCCAAAATACAAATCAGGCTGGGTAGGGCTATAAAATAACCTAGAGATCATAGTTTTTATAATTAAGGGCACAGGTTCATAACAAAATAAAAAACCTAACAGCCGCAAGTACTGTTGATGAGACAATAAATCAGAGAGCTAATCAGGCAAACAAAACGAGAAAGGGGAAAAAAAAAGTACAATTCACTACTCATTGTTTCTTCAGTTGCTTTCACATGTCTGATATGGCCAAACTTCATGCACCTGGAACCCAGGCATAGGAGGAAGACAAACAAAACTCACACTCAGCTGTTTAGTCCTTAATCAGGCAAATCTACTGTTATCTTCTTCAAAGCCTACTAAAATTCAATTTTCCCACATCTGAGTTTCATAGGAATTGCTGTTCCTTAAAATAGTTTAGTACAAAATTATTCAGAGAGAAGAGATTGGATTTGGTCTAGAGAATCTTTGTTCCTGAACTAACTTCCACATAAGGTTTGGTATGACTAAGAACTGTAGGATCATTCTCTTTGCTTTGTAAATACAGAATGTAAGCCGTTTAAAATGGATCTGTTATTTTCAAACAGATCTGTGGTGCAAAAACATTTTCAAAAACTCTTCGGATTATTTAAGGCCATCCAGCTATCGCCATCTAGACATAAGACATTCTAAATAGTTTGGATGAGCAGTAATACCCAGGAAATTCAGCTGATAAAAAATGATGCTTCATATAATTCTGCTGTTTAAATGGTGACCTCAAGTGGAACAGCTTACAACAATATGCATGGAGTTTATCAAAGATTATTCATTTTTTCTGAATGTGGAAAAGTAGAAAGTGACAATAGGAAGTGAACTAGTACCATCATTCATACTCGGGGGGTTTGCTGTGATCCTCTGTTAAGAAAATCTTTTATCCTTTGGTCATTTTAAACCCCTCCCATTGTTGTAATATATTATCTTTATGGTAAATAGAAATGGTTTCACAGAATTCCTGAAAAAAGGAAAGGAGTCCATTTCTAAAAGCAACTATCAAATACTTAGAATTAAAAAAAAATTCTGTAAATAATTTTCTTGTATTGTATTGCAACAAAGTATACTTAATATTTTCTTGATAGTCAGAATGTTTCCTTTATATATTTGTATGCTAACCACTACTGACTTTAAAAAATAAAGCTACAAATACACGAAGGAAAATAATCTACTGTAATAGAATCGTGTCAGTGTTGGACATGGTAAAATTATAATTGAAAGAAAAGAACAAATGCAGATGCATCTCATTACTACTGTAACAGAATCCTTGATTTAGACAAGGCAAATCCTATAATAGCTTAAGGGAATATTTCCTACATTATTTCCTTGTAGCTCCACATGCTGCGATATGATATGCGTCTACACCTAACCACCAATGGCTGACATTTTTAAAAGTAGGACGTGTCTTCCATAGATAAGGTCCAATAGTCTGATATTACTAAGTACAAACCACTCAAGTACAAGCTTTCCAATGCTGAGTGTAGCAGAGTGGTAGCAAACAGTAAAGATGTACAGCTTATATAATCAGGATTAATTCACTATAAAGGTGTTCCTTTTTATCATTCTGTGCACTACTGTTGTATACCCAGAAGCAGTTTTTAAAAGTAATAAGAGAAATTGCCATAGCCAGGAACCTAATTTATTGCATCACATTTTTATAAATAAATAAATAAATAATAAGGAACTATCCCTTTACCTCACAGTATAGCAGAAAACATTTGATGTACTTTACTGCCACTGTTATTAGTTAAATGGTTTTACTAACAGTTTCTATCATTGATAAATGCAGGCTCAGAAAATGCTTCTAAATTGCTAAAGCAATGCTGTTTGCTGTTAAGACCCGTTTCATTTATAGCCTGTGGCCATTGACTTAACACCTGATGAGGTGTCAACTGCACTCAGGTGATGCTACCAGATGTTTGAAAAGTAATTTCTTACACCTTAAGGGTGACAATTGATGCTCAGCAAGCTGATTAATCAAATACAGATGACACCGTCAGAATTAATGAGGCACTGAAATGCATTGCTGAATACTGGAAGATTTAAGAAGAAAATCTTGTATGCATTAGCCGTTTTTCCCCATAGTCATATGAAAGGATGTGGAACTTAAAGGAATAAAACATTCAAATTAATAAATTCAGTTAGTTGAGCTTTACAAAGTGTTCAGAAGCAGAAAATACAAAATATTTTTCTCTGTCACAGAGGGAAAAAAGGGGGCATGTCAGTACTAAGTAATGCTAGAATAGGCAAAATGACTTATTTAACGGTTTTCCTGCTTCTCAAGAAAAGAAGGCTGATTACAGGAATTAAATACACTAATTTATAATAACAAATGGTACTTTAATTTTCCCATTCAACTAACTCAAAATCAAGGCTTTTAAAAGTCCAGATTTGATAATGCATAACATTTCTGTCCTACTTACCTACAAGTTACCTCCCCACAAACCACCATCAAAACAGCTTCCTCTGAATAATGCCTTCAATTTTTCTTCCGCTATACTTGCTATCTGGGCAGAGTTAGGCCAGTTTTTTTAGTTCATTTTACTGTACTGCCTGGCCATGACAACAGATGCTACAAAAGAAACTTTAAAATACCAACTTTTAAACAAAACCTGGGTTGTTTCTAGGGCAAAAGAGGGACTGTTAAAACAACTTCAAAGCAAAGATGGGGAACTAGGTCAGTTGGTCATAAATATTCCTAAAGACGCAGGGGAAAAAAAAAGAAAATTTAACCAGGAAGAACATACTAACTGTGTGCAAAGTTGAGGGATAACAGATTGCATACTGAATGCAGAGGTCTATTCAAATGAATCCTTTAAGTGAAATCACTGCATATCCAGGTGATGGTAGAAGCTGCTGTCATCAATTTCAGAAGTGGTTTATCCAAGAAGAGAGAAACTGGTAGCTGCAATGTAGATCTTCCCTACTGGAACATGGCAGCCTTTGTGAAAATGTTGCTGATTAAACTGAATGAAGTAGCTGATCAGATGTGACAGATAATTTGTAAGTAGTGATAAAAATATTCCTTTTGGGCTACGCTTGAGGACTAAAGTGAGCATTGGGCTGGATGATATGCACACCAAAACTAGTGAAGATACTTATGTCAGTTTCAGAACTTCTACGGTTGCACTGGTTATAGTTGGAATATGAACTTTTCCAAAATTGCTGCAAGTCAGAGATCAAAGACCAATATTTTTTTTTAAATCAAAGTGTTCCAAACAAAATAATATTTAATTTAAAAAAAAAATCACAAATAACAGAGAGAATTCATAAAGTCAATCAAATGAGAAGGATAAAAGCAGGAAACTTAGACAAGGTTGAAGTCTTTCCCCAGTGCCGTGATCTGGTTATATGTATGGTATATTTATGGGAGTTCACATTCCTCATTGTGCATTATTTCTGGGTCCCTATGACTCTATATACATATATAATGAAGGACAGTTTTGATGGCACTAATTGTCCTTCTGAACTAAGCATGTGTGGACATTTTTGCATAGTTTAGCCAAGGACACAATGTGTGTTTAAGGTGTTTTGGTTTTTTGCGGGTTTTTTTTTTTTTTTTTTACATCTAACAGATGATATTCACAGTCAGGCTTCAGACAAAGATTCTATATTTCAAAAGGAAACAAGTAATTGGATGCAATTTCAGGTTGAAAAGAATTCTAAGTGAAACAATGCTGGTGTATACGCACGAAGGAGCAAATCTCAACCCTATCCATGTGGTCATGAAGGATCCAGCGGTACAGACTACAGTTTACTTCAGCTGGGTGAGGATTGGGGCAGGAACAATTTGACAGTCCATGTTATTTCGTCTGACTGCTAATTTAGGGATTTTTCCCAAAATACATAAGAAAAAGATCAATGTCAATTGACTTTTCCCATTCCTGTAATACATTTTTCTTTCTGGAGATAATGTGAGTTTGAAATGGGGAAACATACTCAAAGGCAGAAATGCAGTTTGTTAATTTGTTCAAAGCACTCTCTATGGGTTCAACAGGACTGGGAAAAGGGCATGGGATTATCCATTTGTAGCTTTTTATTCCAAAGCCAATTCAAGTCAGTAGAGACCAAAAATGGTTACTATCACACAGCTGTATGCTTTGGTGATCCTGGTACATGTTTGGTGATCTTACGTGTTCCTAATATGTCCATGGTACAAAGTCATCACTATGGCAGTGGCAACAACAGATAACTTTGTTTGAAGATTTAATGATGGGGAAGGATAGATAACAGACTTGTACTCTCATTGTTGCAAAGTCATTGTTTGTAGATAAGCTATAGATACTTAAGCTGTGGATAAAATCAGTCTCCAGAGCCGTCTATCTAGCACCTATTAACGAATACTGACAAAGAATTTAAGGGAAATAAATAACCGGTTAGCAACATGTATAATAATTATTACCACAAGGGGAAAACTACAGGCAGCTGCAATATATAGATAGAGTAATAAAGTTTGGGAAGTACTGATAAAGATGATCTATCTTAAAAGAGGCAAAAAATCTTTGGCTCTTTTACATAATAAGTGATAAAAAAAGACTCAGGAAAAAAGGCCTTCTACCCCTGCCAGCTTCTTGCTGCAATTAATAAAAAAAGAAACACCTCAAACCACTGACCTACCTGATATATATAGCCACTTAATGCATCTTTAACAAAATTTGTCTTGTGCACTTTTAATGTTCCTTTCCATCATAGTTTCTACTGACTAATTTGCCATAAATATTTACTGCACACCTTTATTTAGGAAGAGAGAAAAGCACTAAAGGTTAATAACTAACACAGTTTTACCTCTACATTCTTTACTCACCACTACTATGTTTAAAGATTTTGTACTGAGAAACCCTAATTGCTCTGAAGAAATGCTTAAAGGGTGTATAATTTTCAAGTTTTCCATTTCCCATCTCCTGTCTCCATTTCCTAGCTGAATCCAAGAATTCGGGTGCTGTTAGAATATTGTCCAAAGCAGAAGGCAACATAAAGAACACAAAGCAAGGATGCTTCAAAGTGACAAGTGACAAAATGCTTCTTCCTGCTCCTTACACATTCCACCTCTTCCTTCTGAGTGCCTAGTTTTGTGGCATAGAGTGACTTATATTCTTAGGCTTTGTCTCAACTTACCTGGCTGCTGCCAGAGCTTCTGGTAGCAGACAGAAGCCATTACTGCTAAAGCAATTGCATAACCATGCACTTCTGGTGCCTCTGCATGGTACCACTAAGCAGCTATGCTACCACAGCTGTCTACACCAGCTTTCCACCAACTCCCAGATGGCAACAGAAGCTTTACTCCACTCAGGAGAGGTAGTTTATGGGGAATTTTGCTGTCAAACAAGAACTCTGAGTGCGGAAGCACATCATATTTTATTCCAGCAGAACTACAGCCTTACAATCATCCCTACAGCAGGGTAGAGGACTATGGCTGCTGACAAATTTCGTAGCCATATTTTTTGAGAGAGAAGTAGGAGCCCAGCCTTCCAAAAACAGCTTCTGGACAACTCCTCTGCAGCAGCTCTTTCTTCCACAGGTTGTGGCTGCAGCAGCCTGTCATCCATTAGTATTCCAAACAGGCAACAGCACCATATGGCTTTCAAGGGCTTGTCTTCCAAAATGTCTCTTGAGAAGTAGCAAGAGCCTCATGCCACTACTGCCATTACATCAAGTGAAAGTGAGGAGTTTAAATAATCTAGAAAAGGGTTTACACACCTAATACTCTAAGGACATCTATACATGTGCTCCGTGTTGGAGGATTGATGAGCTTTAGTTAAAGCGGCCCCGCTGTCATTTTGAAACATGGAGATGCTGAATACACATGATTCAGAGGCTGCTGGAGCATGCTAATTAGCTCGCTCTAGCAGACTCGTCGGAGACTCAATTAATCGAGCCTACTCCAATGCGTACTAATTAGCTTGCATCAGAGCAGAGGTCCATCACTTGTGTAAGTGCCCCAAGTCCCAAGTAGATAAGAAATGATTTAACTTCATTGAGAACTGCTTACAATTATTTTTACTTCCCTAAACTATTGGGGCCTCTGTAAGTTCCTTTCTTTTCTTACTTCAAAAACTCTTCAGTCAAACCCTCAGCATTTCCTAAGAAAAATTCATAATATGTAAGCTGGTAGGCAAGTGCCTTTGTAAATAACCTGAAGATGGGGAAAAAGCAGAATCAAGTTAGTACATGAAACTCTGACCATTAAAACCTTGGTAAATAAATATGCTTCTTGTTCTCCTGGTCCTTTCCTTTCTCTATACTTCAGAAGAAATGCTGTAGATAACTTAATAAGGTCAGAAATAAGCCAGGGAGTTGACTGAAGCTCTGTAACAAGAGATGTTGTAAACCTTCAAGTAGAAGAGCTTTGCCCAAAGCTAAAAATTAGGAAGCAGTAAAAATAGTAAAAATGGCTGTCTTCTACTTATGCAGAACATACTACAAAAGCTTCAATATTTATATAATGCTTTTAGGTTATGACTCACCATCTTATGTGCTTCATAGTATTTATACTTTGTGCTATGTATTAACATTTTATGGTTTCCTGTCTTAGGCCACAGTACATGTGCAAGTGTGCAAAGAGGTGGGGGGGAAATATGGAAGGGTTAGTTACAAAGATGAAAGAAAGTATAATGAAGTCTAAGTTCTAAAAGCCAGAAACCTGTGCAAGTCCAAATCTTTCTATGGTTCCAGCATGTCTCATGAGGTGGAAACTGTCTAACATGGAAATTGAAAGGAAATTTGTAGAATCACCTTGTGTATTGCAGAAAGTAATTACCGAGTGTGTATGTGTATGTGCATACAGTGTAAGCACATAGCAGAGGGGCTGGGTTGTGAGAGGCTCAGAGAGGAGGAAATCATGGAGCAGAGAGGCTGGGTCATGGCAGAGTACACAAAATAGACAGAGCGAGAAGGGTTGGGAAGCTCCACCTATAAGGCAGAAAGCTGTTTAAACGAGACCTTTTCCCTAGTCCCATGTGATTTCATCTTAGACAGGTTTCACTGCACTTTACTGGAGGGTTACAGCACTATAGCAGTGGCAACAGACACTAACATGGTTTTTCAGGCACCAGATTGGATTCTGGATGTCTAGATCCAGTTTCAGGTTGTCAGACTTTCTGTACAACATTCATCTGGTTTCTCAGGCACTGACTCTTGAAATGTTTAAATCCACAAAGGACTGACACCTAACAGCCATTTTGGGTTCATAAGTTCATGGTTGTGTTGTCACTGAGATGGTTAAAACCCCTGCTCAGCAGCCACCTAACCCTATGGGTGACCAAAGTCCTGAGGTGTCAGTGGGGATGGGCAAAATCACAGTAGCCCTGAAGCTTCTGAATGGCTTTAACTCTTGCTGGAGCTGCAGCAGGATTCTAAAACAAGGCAATGTCTTGCCTTTAATTGCCTCTGGGGCCTGATGTGGGCAGGCATTCTCAGAGCATGCCTATATTTTTGAGCCTTGTACAAAAAAGAAGGCAGGAATGACACTTTGGGGGATAGGTGTCTCACGTCTCCGAAGAAAACCAATAGCCAGGTGTTAGGATGCTCACCTGGGAGGTGGGAAACCTATTTTCAAAAGAGCAGCCTGGAACCCCAAATCCAGTAACGTGAATTCAACTCTCCCACATGCCAGAAAAAGTTTCCTGGTGGGTATTCCACAGTAAATCTTGTTCAGTTTCTTCTATTTGACCATGCATAAATAAATAATCAATGGAAACGTGTGTGCAAGTGGTCAACTCTACAGCCTAGAGCAGGGGCAGGCAAAATACAGCCTGCGGGCTGGATCCGGCCTGCCAAGCACTTTCACCTGGCTCGTGGTGCCCACCAACAAATTGTGCTCCGCCCAGCCCTTCTGCTCACAAGGGTGGGAGCGAGGTGCCCACGTGCACACACAGCCTCAAACGTAGCCTATTGCGCCTTGCTCCCACTCTTGTGGGTGGAAGGGCCCGGCCTGGCCAGCAGGCAGCTTTTGCACAGGGCTACTGCTGCTGCAGCCCCCAGGGACCTGCTTACTCCCCCGGTTGCCTGCTGGCTCCAGGCAGCAGGTAGGGAAGCTGTGGGGGCAGGGCTACAGCTGGGGCTGGTGGTAGCACAGAGCCTGTGCACAGGGGGGTGGCAGCACTTCCCCCAGGGCGCAGCATTAGGCGGGGTTTCCCTGGGGCTTCCCTTCCCTGCCGTGCAGCTCTGGTGAGGAAGGCAGCTGGCTCCAATGCACGGGGCTTTCCTCCCATGCCTGGTGAGTGCAGGGGCTGCATATGAATGGCAAGGAGCACCGGAAATACAGACTGCCCAGTGGCGGCTGCGCCCCTTGCCACGGTGTGCAGCGCTGGCTGGAGCTGCACTCTGCTGAGCACCTGTGCCCTGAGTGCCCCTCCTGCCATGGGTGAAGTGTGCAGGGTGTGTCCCCACACTCCCTCATATCCCACAAACCCCACACACCTACACCCTGCCCCCACAAATACACAAAGCCCAATGTACCCTATGCCCCCCCACACACAGCCATGCCCCCTCACAACCCCCCCACACACCATACACCCACCCACAAACTCACCCAGCCCCTACACCCCCCACACAATATACAAAACTAAGAATTTATTTTTGAGTTATTATGCAATCACCTCTATATACACTACACAAACATGAATCATGACAAAAATATATTTTTTAATACAATTAAAATATGTTAAAGTAGTTGTTTGACTTTTAGCATATGATTTGTTGTTTTATTCTGGTTCTAAGATGGCAAACTCCCTTCCAAAAGGAGTATTTCTGGGGGGGCAAGGGGAGGGACTTCCAGTGACAAAGATCAGGGGTTAGGGTGGGACTTCCAGTCCCAAGATGGCAACAAGGGGGAAGGACAACTGTCAAGGGGCAGGACTACCCATGCAACCCTTGACAGCTCACCAAAACTCATTAAGCAGCCCTCCACTTGAAATAATAGCCCGCCCCTGGCTTAGACATTAGGTCCCTCAATGGAACCTGGAACAGTCAAATTTGAAAGCCTGCCTTCACTGCATATCTAGTTCTGTTGTATAAATTTACAAAATCATTCCCAGTTATCCATAACGAAAAGGAACCCAAGTAGACATGTAACAATTCCTCCAGTGGAAAAAACACACAAAACAAACCCTTTTTCTATAAGGTTAATCAATAATACCTTCGCTAATTACTGTGCTTTGGATGCCAATCTTGATAATTAATATATCAACACAATTTGTACTCTCTTAAAACTTACTCTATAAACAGATAGCTTTGCTGGTATTTAAACGGTCATATTATATTGCCAATAAATCACACAGAAAAATAACTTTATCAGCTTCTAGTACACTGTACCTACAAATGAGCAAAATTACCTTGTGCCGGGAGTCAGGCTTTCCACAGTGTTTAATTGTAGATTTATTTTTGAGGTACAGCTTCCTACTGAGGCCTGACTTGAGAGTCCCAAAATAATTTTACTTAGCCACATTGCCATAGGTGAAAGTGAATTATGCAGCTATTGTGCCAACCCCCTAAAGGCTGTGTTTAAGAACATTAACAGCACACTAATACCATCTTTCCAGTGATAAATATATTTATTATGTTACAGTCTGTAGTTTAGAGTCCTACCATCTACTTTACTACAAAGACTTTAGCTTAATATTAGAAACTGATTGTGGCATTTGCAGTTTTCTACCTTCTTAATCAATTATATACAATTGCCGTTTAGCTATAACTCATAATAGGCATGCAGGAGAGGACAGATAACTGAGTTTACAATTTACTCGCTTGCATCGGAGCAGATGCTTTTCATAATTCACAGATTTAGGTTAAATAAATTCTCAATCAGAACTCTTAAATGACACAGTATGTCTGCAGGCAAAACCATGTAAACAGAAGCATTACAGAAAAAATCTTCAGAAGCAGAACAGAGAAGCAAACACAACAATCAAAAAGACTGAAAGAACAAACCTTTCGTGTGCTTTGACAACTCAAGACAGAAAACAGTAAAGAACCTGAGCCAATGAAATAAAGGGGGCTTATGTACAGACTCATTCAGTTTCCCTCTGTCTGCTCTGACTTAACTGAGCTGCCCTGCAAAGACTGTGTCTAGCCCAAGAGGCGATATTAAAAACAAAAGGTTAGAGATCATCATGGGACATTAATTATGCAAAAGAAGCCAAACTGAATTTAATCAGAACAGAAGACTCCAAGCAGGAAAGATCTTCCCTTTTTTGACAGAGGCAGTTAAGAAACATTTATAGTAATACCAGAGCATCTGCTGATTACAGTCAAGCTGCAGGACACCGACATTAAATCAGTGAACCATCTTGACAGCTTCTGGGTACTCAAGTCACATTCTAATAATAATTTGCTGTGAAATGCACCCACATCTGAAAAGTCAGCCAGAAAATCTTTATTAAAAAAAAAGGCGATAGTCAATAAAGCAGTTATAAAATGGATTTACACTTAGCAAAACTTTTCATATAAAGCAATGTACAGCCATCAGACTTTTTAATGCCACATTGAATTGATGCACCTTCCCAAGAAACGTAAGTGTATTTAAAAACAACCTAATTTTATGATCCATTTCTTGTAGCTTGTGATGTCACATTTTTGTATAGAAGATGTTTCCACCCTTCTAAATGCCAGATAGCTGCTGAAAGAAAGCCTGCACCATCATAAATGTCATTTAACTCCTGACACCTCAGGTTTCTGAACACAACACAACACTTTACTGTGATGCTCTAATTGATGCATCTATGTGTTGCAGAGGGTGATTACTTGAATAATAAGTATAAAAGATATGCGATCTGGTTGTTAAGTAAACATGAGTAAGAGCAAAAGCCGAAGAAAATAGAGCCATGAATCAAGGAGATGACAGGGCAATTATTCAATGAACTGTCATGTTGAAGGACTTGCAGAGCACTGACCTGCACATTATCACACATCAGAAAATTCTTTGAAGGCTAATTAAAAGAATAACACACAATTGCAATCAGTGACAGGGAAAGAATATAAATATTAGTCATTTCTCTGGGGATTGCATGGAAAATGCACTGCCATTTTAAATTTAAATCTCTAAAAAGCCCATGAGTTCAGAGAACAAAAGACCACAACAAAGTTCACTGAAGTTTACGATTGCTAAACATTTACTAGTTTATCAAAATTAACATCAAAGGTTTTCTGCTGTCGCTTATTTTGGGAATTTAAATATAATTCATCATATGACACACTAAAGCATAAGAAAGTTTAAACAGACCATTCTGAAGATATTGGGATAGAATATTTAATACTTCCAAAATATATTTAGGAATATAATGCATATTAAAGAAACTGCTTTCTGTTAATTACTATTATAACCATTCTGTACTAATTTAGCTGTCATAGAATATCTGAATTTCTTGACATGCATATTATATTTTACATCACAGTTTTAAGACTTTTAAATAATAGATGTGAATACATCTCTTTAAAGTTTCCTGCTGTTTCATCTTTAGTTATGAACAGGGATCCAGGTTTTCTGATTGCCATAGAAACAATCTTTCCAGTTCTGGCAAGAACCTATTCCATGATACAGGATGATTGATTGTTCAGGTAATTCAGGAATGTGCTCAACTGCACAATAGGACTGTGCAAAATTTCACTGCCTATTTAGTTTTGACACTGTTTTGACTCGTTTTGAGCTCGAAACAATGAAATCAAAAGTAAACAAAGGGCTTTGAAACAGCCTCAAAACGAAATGAGGGCGAAAACGAAAACTTTTGAAATGTTTCGAGGTTTGAAGCTGAAGCTGGACTTGCCTGCAGGGAAACAGAAAGCAAGGTGAGGAAGGGGGAGGAGTGGGAAGGATGCAGTGAGGGCACGCCTTAAAACACACACACACACACAGACACACACAGTGAGGGTGCGCGTTAACACAAATGTTAGAGAAGAAGATCCTGCAGGAGAGGAAAGAAAGGCTCTGTCACAGTTTGGCTGCCTGACATGCTGCTGGTGCTACTGTGCTGGTGCTCACGAAGTTATTTTAATTACCTGTTATTATTTAAAGTGGTGGACCAGACTGAGGCTGTAGGGGAGGAGGAGCCCTCATGGGGGCACACTACTGTGTCATGTAAAGGGCGCCAGTGAGGGCGCACCTTAACACAGGCCCAGTGCCAGTGAGGGCGCACCTTAACACACAGTCACACGTGACACAAGTTTTGCTTGTCAGCAGCTTGAGGGGCAGTTTCCTAGAAAACCCTGCACCTTTCTCCTTGAAACCTGGCAGGCTTCATGGCTTGAGCAGGGGCTACCATGCCTGCTGTTTTCACCCCCCCCCATCCCTTTACACTTACAAGTGACCCCCCCCGTGTCTCCATACTTACAAGTGACATGAGTTTTACTTTCAAGACTTTGAGGTGCAGTTTCCCAGAAACCCCTGCCCTATCTCCTTGAAACTTGGCAGGCTTCATGCCCTCAGAAGGAGCTACCAATCCCTGCTGTTTTCATCCAAATCTGCCAAAAAATTGACAAAGTTATAGGCAGTTTCGTGCTTCCCCATTACATATCAAATCAGTTTTTATGAAATTAAATGGAACAGTGTTTTCAAAACTAAACGAAACGAAACACTGTCCCATTGCAATGGCGAAACGGAAGTCAAAATGAAACGGTGCTGCTTCACACAGCCCTGCTGCACAGGGCCTTCTGCCTTCTTTCACCTAAGAAATCATTGTTATTTTTGAGCATTGAGGGTAGCCTGCGTGACAGTAGCCATGAGCTCATTAGGTTCACTGTCCACCACAAGGTTGATAAATCAACTAGCAGAATTGAAGTCCTGGACTTCAAAAATGCAGACTTCAACAGGCTCAGGGCATTAGTAGGGGAGATGATACGGGACCAAGGATGGAAGGCGAATGGGTTGCATGAAGAGTGGTCGTTCCTCAAGGACACAATCCGCAAAGCACAAAAGAAAACCATTCTCATGAAGGGAAAATGTAGCAGAAGGGCTGGCAATTCCTCTTGGCTCAATAGGGACATCACGGTCTTCTTGAAAAAGAAAAGAGAGGCGTACACACAGTGGAAGCTAGGGACAGTCCTCAGGAGGACTATACAAGTGGTCTGCACTTGTAGATTAGGAAAGCTAAGGTGGCGACTGAGTTTCAGTTAGCCAAGCGAGTCAAGGGCAATAAGAAGTCCTTCTTTAGGTATGTGGGAAACAGAAGGAAAACAAATGAAAGCATGGGGCCCCTGCTTAACACCTCGGGACAGCTGGTAATGGATACTCAGGAAAAAACTGAAATCCTGAATGCCCACTTTGCTTCTGTATTTCACCGGACTAAGGGAAAAGACAAGCAAGATAAGGATCACAGGGGGCATGGTGGGAACGATGGCCTTCCTACTATGGATGCTGAGCTGGTGCAAAACCAACTAGAAAACCTAGACACTTATAAAGTCAGCAGGACCAGATGGATTTCACCTGAGAGTGCTGATGGAGCTGACTGAGGTCATTGCAGAACCCATGGCAAAACCCTTTCAGAAATTGTGGCATGCGGGAGATCCCTGAGGATTGGGAAAGAGCAAACATTGTGCCCATCTTCAAGAAGGGGAAGAGGGAGGACCCAGGCAACTATAGGCCAGTCAGCCTAACCTCCATCCCAGGGAAAATTCTGGAAAAACTCATTAAAGAATCTACGTGTGATACGCTCATTGAGGGTAAGATTCTGAACGACAGCCAGCATGGCTTCCTCACGAGTAGGTCTTGTCTTACCAATCTCATCTCCTTTTATGAACAGGGGTCTCACCACATGGACACAGGAGAGAAGGTTGACATTATATACCTAGACTTCCAAAAGGTTTTTGATCTAGTATCCCATGATATCCTTGTGGAAAAATTGGAAGATTGTGGGCTTAATTGCTCAACTTTTCAGTGGGTGGGAAACTGGCTGCATGCTAGGGACCAGAGAGGTCTCATGAACAGATCTGTGTTGTCCTGGTCTGAAGTGGCCAGTGGTGTCCCTCAGGGGTCCATGCTCAGACCAGTGCTTTTCAATACCTTTATCAATGATTTGGATGTGGGGGTAAAAAGCTCACTGGTCAAGTTTGCGGATGACACCAAGTTATGGGGGAGCATAGTCATGCCAGAAGATAAGCTGCAGATACAGGTGGACCTGAACAGGCTGGAGAGTTGGGCAGACTGGAACCAAATGAAGTTCAACACTCAGAAGTGTAATGTGCTCCTTCTGGAGGTAAACAATCCCCAACATACCTACAGGCTCAGCGGCGACAATTTGACTTGCACCATGGCCAAAAGGGACCTAGGAGTAGTGATCAACCATCGCATGAACGTGCACTGGCAGTGCAATGCTGTGGCCAGTAGGGCAAACAACACGCTGGCATGCATTAATCATTGCATTTCATGCAAAACTAAGGAAGTGATTCTTCCACTGTACTCGGCACTAAGGAGATCACAGCTGGAGTACTGAGTCCAGTTCTGGGTGCTGCATTTGAACACGGATGTGGAAAAACTTGAAAGAGTCCAGAGAAGAGCCAGGGACTTGCAAGACAAGCCACAGAAGGAGAGGCTGAGGAACTTGGGCATCTTCCGCCTACAGAAGAGAAGGCTGAAAGGGGACTTGGTAGCAGCTTACCGTTACATCAGAGGAGTACATTAAGAACTCAGTGAACAGCTGTTCACCAGGGCACCCCTGGGGAAGACCAGGAGCAATGGATACAGACTCCTGGAAGGCCGCTTCAGGCTCAATTCCATGAAAAATTCCTTCTCAGTCAGGGTGTCCAAACTGTGGAATAAACTCCCTCCAGTGGTGGTACAGTCACTTACCCTGGAAATCTTCAAAAGGAGACAGGACAATCACCTTGCTGGGGTGACTTGACCCAATGTTTTACAAGGTCCCTTCCAGCCCCTAACATAGATTAAATCATATGAATCTATGATTGTCTTCCCATACCTTTTGATTTTGGTGCAGAAAAAAAACTTCTATCACTTTCATTATTCCCAATATCCCCAAAGAAAAACTATTAATAACCTAAATAAACCTTAATTACCTCAATAAACCTTAATAAACTAATAAGGTAGTTAGTGAAGACCAGCCTTTTTGGTTATTCTTAAGATATTGAAGTCTTTTGAGCATACTTGATAAATATTTTGAGACACTAGATTAGCAAACACATTCTGATGGTTACTAGTTACATTGATCAGAATCTTCCACTGTTACTCTTATATGATGTGTAATGATTTTATTATATCTAAGAAAAAGGAATTGTGATTTTTTTCTCCCACCTCAGTTTGAAGAGATGGTGTAATCACCTTCAAGAAGTAATGCCAATCATATGGACAGTTAGGCTAGAAGCTGGTGTTGATGAAGAAAGCAGATCAGCTAGTCCATTTCAGTGGGCAAAACATGTTGCATCTCATCTTGCCCTTGATGGTGTGAAAAAACGGCTGATGTGTCTCTGCTTTCCACACTGAGGCAGGCCTGACCCTTGCAACTGTGGTGGCTGAGTGGGGAAAGCAGGGAGGGGCTCTTCCCTGGGGTGCCCCTCTGTAAACAGGGAAAACGGGCGGGTGCTCTAGCATCTTGAGGGGCCCTTAAGCCTCCAGAGCACCTACCCAGGGTGTCTAGAGAACATGAGCAGCTGAGGGTGCCCCTATTTTCCTACTAGCGAGCTAATAGACGTCTGCCACAATAAAGCGGTAGAGTTACCTTTTGTTGTGTCACTGATTTTCTTTTGCTTACTATTTGTAGCCATCATAAAAAATGTTATGGCTGTACAAACAAGACATCAGGCAATGGCTGTTTCCACCCTAATTTCCAGATCGATAATGCTCTTCAAACTTTTCGAAACATGTTGGCAGCTCAGTTAAATTAGTTACTAAATCAGTTACATTACTAATCCTAAGTGTGGTGGAGCTCTATTGTTTTTTTTTCTTTTTCAGCATTCTCATTAGTGCTTCTTTCAGAAGAATAATGCTAACCCCGAACAACTCTGAAACTTATAAATTGCAATAGATGCTATTAATATAGATCCCAATATGTAACACTTGACTCTTGCCTAAATACAGTTTATTAAGCTACAAAGCTTCACCGTGAAAACATTCATTCCAGAATAACGTTCTGCAGGGGAAATCTAATTTCGTTTTGTGCCATGAGATAACACAATCAGGACAAAACTGGGTAACACCTGACTAAGGATTAAAACACAGTAAACTCCTAAGCATCGACAAAATCCTTACAACAAAAACTCTGGTTATGGGTTCAGATACCCATGTCCCATTGCCACAGAGCTGTGATCTTGGACAGAATTAAGACTGCATCCATACCTTAAAGATTTTACAAGCTAGAATTAAGGAACAACACTAAGATTAATGAAGAAAACTAAGGTGATAGGGAAGGGAAGAAGTTAATATAACTTGGATCATTCCAGTGATGATTTATTTTAACTAATTTGCATACCTTAAGTATATTGATAGGGGTCAGTTTTTAGGAGGGATCTGACTGAGGCATGATTGGCATCTAGACAGATTACTTTAAAGCTACATTAGAGTCTATAATACCCTCTTGTACTCTTATTGAAAACTAGGCTGAAAGTTGCTGAAGTGGCTACTGGTAGGCCTCAGCTGGAGTGAAGCATCAGTGCTTACTTGTTCCCCCACCACCCTGCTTGTGCTGGAGCACATCAGTAATTCCTCCTTTCATTTCCCTCTAATCCTCTGTAGAGGAGAACTTCCTTAAAGGTGAAGAGGAGCACTGTAACAATACTACACACTTCTCTCCTCACAGTCTCCAAGGGCATGTCAAAAATAAATTCTGAAGTTGTGGACTACAGCATATGTAGACAAACCTAACCTGAGTTTAAACTAACTAGCTTGGATGCAGATAACAGTGCAGTGGCTCCCATACGGTGTTTGCTGCTAGCTACAGAACCTTGGACTCAGGATAAATACTCAAGAGCTCACTCACGCTGAGCTTCATGCTGCTGCTGCTGCTACAGTTATTTCCAGCAGAGTTAGCTATCTTAAAGTTAGATCTGGTACAGTAAAACCTTCTGATTTAAACTTTCCTGGAGTATAGCATAATATGAATGGTTGAAAACTGTTTTTAAAGATCACCTTCTTTGCACCCATTTCTCAACCTCAGTGATATCGTCCACTATCTAAGCACCAGCCTCCCTCTCAATAGAATTCAGTGCCCTTTTGAAAGATTATGTTAAACGCTTTGTGAATTTGGCTCAGAAGAAACTGCATCTGGATTGGATGACCTGGGAGGAGAATGTGTGAAAACCTCTCATTTAATAAGTTTTTCAAGTGCCTTAACTATCGCCATCATAATATTTTAATTAAAAATATACACATTAAATTATTTAAAATATAGGTGTTTCAGATGCATAGTGCATGTACTCATAAATAAATATACGTAATACAATATTAAATCAAATATTCTAAAATCACTCTTTAGTCTACCTTAGTGAGCCCTCACATATCTATCAGGGGTATGTTCATAACAGCTACAGCTTTAGAGTCTGATGAAGTAGGTTGTTGCCTGTGAAGGTTTGCCTCTCTGAACTAGTTAGTCTCAAGGTACCTTCCTGCATCACCTTCTGCCTGACTTCAGATGAATGTGACTAACCACCTCACTCAACCACATTTTAAAAACTCTTTAAAACTATTAACAACAGATAAGAATATTATAGAAATTGGCCATTCCTTTGCCCTGATAAATAAGTAATCTTTATCACATTCTTTTCTTTTGCTAATTGTTTGCCTGTTACCCTTCGGAATTTCTCCTCCTCCCAATTTCACAGCTATACCCTCTGTTTTAATAACTGCTGTGCTTTCTTGCCTCCTCAGGCCTGAAGAAGAATGCTTTGCATTCAAAAGCTTGTCTAACATTTTTCCAACCATGCAGCTGGTCCAATAGAATCCTTGCCTTGCAGGTAAAGTATCTATCAGGCCATGTACAGGCATGTGGTAGACCTGTAGACTATGGGCCTTATTCAAAGGTCATAGGAGTCAATAGAAAACTCCCTATGACTCTTCTGTTGGCTTTGGATATGTATCTATCTGGAAAATGCCATTTCTTGACTTGCAATAAAAGGTAAATGGGATTTCTAGTTTGTAAAGGGAGAGTGGACTGTGTAGATTGTACAATCTGCCTTCATAGTTGAAAGTGAGAAGAGGAAGGGATAGGATCCAGGGAAGTTTTACAGATTGAAGGCATGGTGGAACCATGGTCTGTGTCCAGATGAGTGCGGCTGTGCGGTATGTGGCACTACAGACTAGTGGTGCACTGATTTTTGGGGCTGATACCAATAGCTGATATTTACGGAGGCATATTGGCCGATACAGATTTGATTCCTGTCTGATACAGCTGCCTCCAGCTGGTAAGTCTGGTGTGGTGGAAGGAGGGGGGCAGATCAATGCACCCCTGCGGTGAGGGAGGGGGCAGGTGCTGCCCAGGTGGGGAGGATGAAGCTGCGACTTGTGGTAGGGGAGGTGGCTCCTGTTGCTGCTTGCACCCTGGGGGGCTATAGTGGGTAGAAATGGGAACTTGTGCCCCCAGGATCTGCATGGGACAGGGCAGGGCAGGCTGCAGCCAGGGCTGCATGGGGCTCGGCTTGGAGCGGGTGCCAGTGGCGCTAGGAGGATGTTGCATCCTCCCCATATTTCACTGCTGCTCTGCTCCCGGCGCCACTGTCACTAGGGAGGCAGGGTGTTGAGCCAGGGCTGTGCCCAGCGGCTAGTGGCAGCAGTGTTGGAAGTGGAGCAGCGGCAAAATTTGGTGCAGATGCAGCAACCTCCTAGCGCTGCTGGCACCTGCTTTGAGCCCAGCCCCTGGTGAGAAGAACCCTGCTTCCCTCCCCCCTTCCCTTCCACTACACTGGACTGTAGCAAAACTCCCAAGTTGTTTTTTTTTTTTTTTTATTTAGATTAAAATGCATTCCTTCCCCTTCCCCAACCATTTCTAACTTTTTCTCTCCCTCTCTTTTCCCTAGATAAGTATAAGTAATTTAAGATGTAGGATAAGCTTTAACATTTTTATTTTGGTAGCAAGTTTTGGTTTTGGATATCCACTGTTTTATATTGTATTATTATTAGATTTGTATT
>NW_005842206.1:1805817-1825208 GCF_000455745.1 Alligator sinensis | reverse complement strand
ACCAGGGGCTGACCCTTGCCTGGGCATGCCTCCTGTCACTAGGGTCACACAAGGTCTGCCCCTATAAAAAGGGGCAGTGAAGACAGACCCAGTGGGATGCCCTCTCCATCTGGACCAGCACCATGCCACACCACCTATCTACCCAGAGGCCCTGCCCCCTCTGGACAACACCTATTGGACAAGGACCCTTTCCAGCCTGGATAGCTATCACCCCCCACCCCGTCTTCAACCAAGGACTTGGACTCTGCTTCTCTTCCCCACCTGGACTCTAGCCCTTCCACTGAGTCTCTTTCTCCTGCTGCCATTGTGAGTGCATGCGTGTGTGTGAACCAATAACTTCACAGGGTTGTGTAGTGTGTTGTCTGTGTAATAAAACTGTTATTTGGACCCCTAAGTTGGGTTTTGCTTTACCATGATTTGGCCCTGCTCCAATCTCTGCTCCTTGCCCTTCTAACTTCTGTCTCATTTCTTCCTCTCCTGCTTCTGGCTCACTGCCACCTTTCAGTCTCTCCTCCCGTTTTTCCTACGATTTTCTGTGCTCCCCCCTGCTCCTAGTGCCTTTTCCCTGTGACTTTCTGCTGCCTTTCTCTGCTTTCCTGCTGCCTTTCAGTCTCTTCTGCTGCTTTTCCTGCAATCTTCTGCTGTCCGTCTCCATTTTCAGGCTTCCCCTGCACCTTCTGTAGTCACCCCCCTCCCCACCACAGCTTCCCAGCTCCTTCTGGCTGTCCTGCAATTTTCTCCAGCAGCTGGAGCCTTTCTCCAGCTCCCAGCACCTACTGCCACTCCCTGCAACTTCTCTAGCTGCCTAGGAGCTATCTTCTGGCTCCCCACACCCAGAACCCCCCGTTAACACCCACACTTTCCCTTAGTCCCATTTTTCCTCTCCCCACCTACCTTTTCAGCTCCCCCGTAGCTCTGGCTCCAGTCCCAGCCCCTATGCCAGCATCGCTCCCCTGTTCTGTAGGCTTTGGGCATTGTCTTTTAATCAATTAAGATCAATTAACCTAAAGTTACCCCAGAGCCTCAGTTCTTCAGCCCAGGTCCTCTAGTCTACCCATTCTAATCCTGGTCCCAGTGACTTTCACTCCCAGCAGCTTTCACTCCCTACACTCCTACTTTCTTACCTTAACCTTACCCCAGGTACCCCAAGTGCACACACACACACACTGCACCATCCAAGTTAATAACTTACCCGTGTGTATGTGTAGGTGGGTTGTATGTGTGTGAACTGGTGAGTGTGTGTGTATGTATATATATGTGGTATTGTGTGCATGATATACGAATTAGTGATCTGTGTCTAACTTTTGGGGTGTATAGTGTATGTACTTGAATTGGTGATAGGTATGCATGTGCCTAGGCTGGTTTGGATGTGTATGTGCCTGAGCTGGTAGTGTGTGCATGTGTATGCACCTAACTGATTTGTGTGTTTGTATATGTGCAATTGTGTCACACCCTCCTGTCTAACAGTGCAATATTGAGATCCTGAGAGTTGGCCTGACACCACAGGGCAACAGGACGTACCAGCTGGAGGCAGATCTCCATGCTGCCAGCTCTGCTCCTCACTGCCTGAGTCCTGTGCTGTGGCTGTGCACAGCACAGGCAATTATTGGCCAAATTATCGGCCACATTGGGCTGATAGCCAATACAACCAGTTTTCTTTATATCGGTACCGATCCAATATCAGACCAATGTATTGGTGCACCTATACTGGAGACATGTCTGTGCCACCACATGCTGCACATTCAGCTATTCTCTGTGCTGCAAGGGAGCAGCACAGGGTATTTTGGGTTTTTTTTTACCCCTACATATTCAGGGGTCAAAAACCCTGCACAAAAAAAAGAAAGAAAAAAGTGAAGTGGTGCATGTGGGGGTGCGCATACTACTCAAAACTGGAGACTGACTGGTCAGAACCACACTTCAGCTGCCGGCCAGGCTCCGAGCAGCACGATCACAACAACTGCAGCCCCAGAGGCCTCTAGGATTCTAGGTAAGGCTGCTGGGGCCAGCCCAGTGCTGACCCCAGCCTCTCCTACCCAACCCAAGGTAACTTGCTGTGCGCCAGAGGGTGCATGGCATAGGTTCTCTCAGGGGATAGCTAACAGTAGCACAAGGTATGCTGCTGCTTCTTTTCTCCAGGGAAACAAGCATCCTCGCTCATGTGGATGCGGAAATGGTGATCTTCCATTTAACTTCCTGTGGCTTTTAGACCATAGAGTTTCTCTTTTTTTAAGAATAAAATGTATACAATAGTCTCTTGGCCACAGAAAATAATTTGGATGAAGACCATCAGGATCTTTGCTTAATAGCTTGCACAACCAAGTAATAATTTTATTTAACACAAACCTCCATCTGTTTCATCTACTGTTGATAGGCAAGTCAAATCCTAAACCCTTGGGTAATAATACTTCAAGCCATGCTGACACACCTAACTTCTCTTGATTTCAGTGAGAATTCTATGACTTATTGTAATATGCAGACTGCTGATTATCCCGAGCAGCTTACATACTTCAAATCAACATGCGAAAGAAATATTTCTTAACACAATATGCGAAATTCCAGCTCAAAACTATTTTCAGACCCTTTGATGTACAAACAAAGAAAACAACAGTGTGGGGAGGTATAAAGATTATAGCAGCACCTGATTGTAATAACTTCTTTAACTTATAGTTGGCTTGATTTATTGTGAGCCCAATGGCCATCAAAAAGTCCTGGTGATAAAAGCATACAACTGATACACACATGATTTGCCCATGTCATGCAAGAACAAATCTCAAGATTTGAAAGAGCAAAGTTCATAAGCACCTATTTCACGAGGCTAAATTTGCTAAAATAAACCAAAGAACAGAAAGTCCATTTTTTGTATACAAATTAAACATGATGTTAAATTAGAATATTCTATCAAAGCAAAGAAAGAAGCAAGACTAGAAATAAAACAATACTGAAAATAAAGAGCTAATACTATTTTTGAAGCCTAACAGTACATGTAGTTGCTTAGCTTACTAAAGAAAAGGATCTTGTTTTTGCTTTTTCTTATGTCTGCACACGTTTCTTATACATTTAGAAGATTCCTGTGTCACATTCCACCTTCCATTCAAATATAAACCTTTGAGCAGTGCATCTGTTTCAGAATGTAAACAATAAAATTTCACTTGCCATATCAAATTATACATAACAACATCTTGCAAGCATGCAGGAATAATATTGTAATTTAGCTTAGGTGAGATCCTACTGTTAAAACTAATGTTTTAAATTTATGAGGCACTTTTTTACATGCAAGTACATAACCCATTGTTGACTAAAGATACTGAACATGGTGTAAATTGTATCATTTTCACATGTAACAAACTACAATCTATGGCCAGATGATTCTGTATACACATAGGTTTAAGAGGTAATGTGCAGCACTGGGATAAAATCCTGCAGTCCTTGAAAAACCCCTAATGAAGAAGCAGCACAGGGCCAGACTGGAAATACAGAAAGGACTCTGCAGTCTTCTGCATACTGTTAAACTTAGCTTTGAGGAGTTAACACCATGTGAGTGAGAACTGAGTGAGCTGAGCTGTAGAGCGGTCAGCTGCTGAGCCTGGACGGGCGAGTCTGGAGCAAGCGTGGGGTGCGCTAATTCAGGACTTGGCATGGGGGCCCCCGCCGGTACTGCAGAGCTGGGGGGAGCCCTGCTCACTGCTGCACCCACACACACCCACACACAGCCACCCTCCATACAGCCCCCTAAACCCTATACTCATCCCCACACACATCCACAGAAAGCTCCCTGCACCCACCCACCCACATCCACACATACCCCTACACCCTCCCCCACACTCCACATATACATACATCCGCACACCCATACCTACATTCCCCACAAACTCCGTACCCACCTACCCATACCTCCCCACATTCCCTGCAACATGCAAGAGTAAGACTTCATTTTGAGTTATTATGCACTCATCTCTATATACACAACGCACACACAAATCAGGACATATTTTTTTTAAATAAAATTAAAATATGTTATTCTGGAAGTTTCATTTTTGGTATATAAATTTAGGTTTTTTTTCTGGTTCCAAGATGGCAAACCCCCTTCCCAAAGGGAGTACTTCCAGGAGCAAAGGGAGGGACTTCTGGTGGGAAAGGTCAGAGGTTAGGGGGAAAGGACTTCCAGTTCCAAGATGGTGACCAGGAGGCAGGGCTGTCCCTGGCGGGGCACGAATCAGGGTGACTGTCCTTGGCCCCACACTTTGGGGGCCCCGCATAGCTGGACAGTGGCTGTGGAAACTCTGCGAGGCTGCTGGCTTTGTGTCCACCCGCTTGCTACCCTCCCCGCCCCCCGCTGCTGGCTTCTTTGCATCCAGGGTACGCGGGGGCGGGGCCCCACGAGCTGATTTGCCTCAGGCTCTGCACCCTGCTTAGGTCAGCTCTGCCAGGAGGCAGGCACGTGTCAAGGGGCAGAGCCACCCTTGCAACCCTCGACAGCTCACTGAACCTCATTAAGTGGCCCTCCACATGAAATAATTGCCCGCCCTGATATAGAGCAACATTATAGATGGTACAAGATGTCATATGGCCTGAACAAGGTGCAGAGATCATTTTTTATTCCGTCTTTCATATAAACTGTCTTTCAAAAAAATAGTGAAAGTATTTTATATTTCTTTCCAATGGATTGGGGTGGGGGAATAGTTTAGAGGTCTGATGGTCTGTCATACCTGAATGACAATATGTGCTTCTTGGAGTAACAAACTGAAAAACAACTGGAGTTACATAATAATCATAAAAAATAAAAACAGATCTTCAGGGAAAATATAGCCATATACGGCAGAAAAGTAGAAGTTACTCAAGCTCAGACACATACATTCCTTTTTTCCCCCCCCCAAGAGATGGAAGTCATCTATTCTCCTTAATTACGAATTATTTAGAACACATGAAACATTTCTGACTAATATTTACTTGAATTCAGCAATTCCTGACAGCTCAGTCAAAATATATACAATTGAAGAACATATTACTGGATACAGATGTATGTTTTGCCCATTTTAATATTCCACTATATTGGAGGAGCTACTTATGTCAAGATGCAGCAAAATAAATATGTACCCTTTATAGATTATGCTTAAAAGGTATGGAACTTGTTGATTTGGAATTGCATTATATACTATGAATTTAAAAAATACTTTAAGTGATTTTATAATTGTATGTTGGGCTTTTTAATTAATTGAACAATATTACTGGAATTATACGTCTGTCTTATTTTTGACATTTTCCCCTATTCAATTCTCCCAAGTTCTGCTAATCAGGAACGTTATGGCTGGGGTCAGGGGTCTTCTTTTTTTCTATAAATATATTGATTAGATTTCTGTTTGTGTTCTATTAGACTTACCACTATGAAATTCATAGATTATGAAACAATTCTGCAACTTTTGGCATAATGTATACTAAACATACTGTATAACAGTTAAATACAGTAGGTTAGGGTCTACCTCCTACTGACGACAATGGGAGCTTGATTGGATCCTTATTTATTTATAAATATGTATCACATAGCTTCATTCAGTGGGTGGGTTACAGAGAGCAGTAATTATCTGGCTCTGGATAATTCTCATTGTTAATGAGCTGTCAAATTTGTGACTTTCTTTCAAAAAATAGTAATATTGGCAGCTGTTACTAGAGTGCTTGATACCTTTATAGACTCCTGGACATCATATTTGATTAAAACAATTAAAACAAATCTCCAATAATAGTACAGAATTATTTCCTACAATATTTAAATGTGTACTTTGTTTTCTGGTTTTAAATGGATCTGTATTTATATAGGAATATTCTCCTAGATGGCATTTCAGTGAGGGAAAAAGCTTTATTTGTCCGTGATAGGATTCTTGATGCAAGAGAAGATCATTCAGAACACAGGGAGACTCAGTGGGATGTATCTGTAGTCAATAACAAACTTAATTCTATGTTTTGTTCTGAACACTTCTAAACTTGCTTCAATACTATCAATTTAGAACGACCCAACTTCTGACTCATCCCCATAGAATAAGGATTTTTTTATGAAAGTGGCATAAGCAGTGACTGTCATAGGGGCCTAGAACTTATATGGTGGAGTACATGTCAGAGAAATATGTCTATTTGAAAGCATCATCCTGTTCCATGCAGTAGTTAGACTATTACCACCTGTGAGGACAACTTTGCTTAATTTGGAAAATCTTAGATTCACATAGGCTAGGGACTGACACTACATATACACCGGTTTAAGTGATCAGAAACTGGTTTAAACCTGTAACAGAACAGATGTTCAGTGCACATAAACCAGTTTGAGATAAACCTGGTTGAATGCAGTATCAGACTAAACTGAGTTGAGTCAAACCAGTTTATGCAATGTCTGTCCCAGACCCCTTCCTGTTTTAACTTAAACCGGAGTCGCCCAGCATCCCAGATGGTTCTCAGCCCTGGGCGGGGCTGTCTGTTCCAGAGCAGAGCTGGCCTCGCTCCTCTGCCTCCTAGCTGGAGCTTGGGCAGACTGCAGGCACAGCAATGTCTGCCTGGCTTCCCCATGGCCCCCACTCCTCTCACCACTCACTGCTCAAGCAGGGATCCCCTCTCCTACAGCACAGGATGGAGCCAGCATGTGGTATGCTGAGAGCTGTCTGCGTAAGGCAGACAGGACAAAGGCAGACAGGACAGTGTCCACTTAGGTCTTTTTGGAGCTAATCAAGAGGTCAGCTGGTAATGTCCGTTCCTTCCTTGCTTGGAAAAAGTAGTTTAAGAAGAGCTTGAACTAATAAGAAAGGCTTGTGTTTTCTTGATGGGATACGAAATGCTGTGCTGCTCCCTGCATAACTCTCTGCTGTGTAACTAAATGCAGTGTAACCAACTCCCTGCTGGCTCCCTCGCTGGTCAGGAACAGTGAGGGGGGGAACCCCTCCCTAATCAGAGCGTCCTGCCAGGACTGGCCATGCCTTCCCTCAGCTCAGCACTGAGGAAGGGAAGGGAGGGCTGCTCTAGCACCTTCCCCCGCCCCCAGCTTCTAGACTGAGCCACTGCAGGTATGTGCCTGTATTTCTTCAGTCCACAGTGGATGTATGTACAATAACAAACCGGTTCAGTCTAGCCAGGTCAGACTAACCTGCAAAGATTGAATCAATTCAGGCTTTTTGAATGTCTGTCCCTAGCCATAGAGAGCAGTATCAGTCCAGGAGATGGCGCTGCTCAGAACTGCTGTTAATTTAGGATATCTGTAGCTGTAAAAGGCTTTAGAAGTGACATGGTTATGGTTACCAAATTCCTTTGCTACTCCTCTGTTCCTTGCTTTCCCACCATTTTGACCCCAAAGTAGTAAAAGTAGAAGACTACAGCATCTGTCATCTAAATTGAGCTCTGGGGGATTGTGTTTAAGTGACTAAAGGTGAGGATGCGGGGGGAGGGGGAGAAAGGTTCAGAAAATAGCAGACATTGATTTCAGCATATAGGATACCTAGGTGACAGCATTCCACCCTCCAAGGTAAGATGTCAAACAGGATGTCAGAGTATGGATAGAACTAGATAACTCTACCCAGTCCTATTTAATATAGAAGCATTTAGAATTTAGTAGCTGGAACTACTCACAGTGGAGTGGTGGTTGTACACTGGGGAGTTGGAACAGATTGTAACAAAATGTTTGATCATCTACATTTCCTACATTTTTAACGTCTTAGAAAAACAAAGTTCCAAGCATGTCACCAAACATGGTGACAATGAAAGAGGCTTTTGATGTAAAGTCTCTTTGGACACAGATCATTTCCTAAAGAAACAGTTTATGTTTGATGCTTCAAAATAACTATTCTGCTTCAAAATAACTATTAACTAGCTGACATATCAACAGGATTACATCAGCAAATATTATGAGTCAAGCAAATAGTTTTAACTTGTTGCTTGCATGACACTAGCTTATTAAATGTCCTTTATTTATACAGTGCCAACAGAGTGTAAAATGAAGTATTATTGAGTTGAAGGAGTTTAAACTTAGATGCAACATCACTGGAATATTTTATATAGTTAGCAAACATGCATAAACTAATGATTTTTCTTCTTCTTGACATATCTTTTAAAATATATGGGGAAAAAATATAAAATGTTACTGCTGAAGGGTAAAACAAAGATGTTCACTGCAATCCAAAATGTCTGGTACCGAAACTTGGATTTCTTCAATGTGATAGGAGGGTATTGAAATGTAAATATTTGCACGTTAGAAAGTATAATTACAAATAGGCTATCAAACCAAAAATGCACAACCACCTGGAGAACAAAATCCATCTGTCAGACTGAATTTAGAAGAATTTTTTTTAGCTGTTAGTAAAGTGTTCATGCAAAATTTATTCAATTTGAATAATTTACCAAGTGTATTTTCATAAGTATCATAAAATGCAGTAGCTGATAAAAGATGAAAATCCAAATCATTCTTTCAAATTTCTGCAAATCATAGTGATAGCATTCTAATTATTAAAATCAGTACATTAGGAGGTTTTATCATCACAAACACAAAACACTGACTTTTGCATAAATTGAAAATTAAGATTTATATGGACATTTCTCAAACAATGTCTTGAAAATGAGTAGCGGTACAACTAAGTTCAGGCCACTTGGATATTTGATGATAGTAGCTCAGTACTGAAATCCACAACACTACAAATGTAGAGATGAGAACCATCTCTACATTTTTTCCAACTGTTACAATGGTCACTATATAAAACTTTATTGAAGATCAGACTTTTCTAACAAAAGAAATTAAGCAGCAGAATGGAAAATGCCCCTTCTCTGGGAGAAAAAAAAGAACACTCTAGCAGAGGCAGGCAATTAAAAAGATATGCACTACTACTCCTTTTTAGTAATGCAGTTTGTACTGGCAAATGTCTGCTATATTGTAGAAGAAATCCAATTCATTTTTTTTGTTTGGGGGGGGGGGGGGGATAACCAAATATGAACCTAAATTAAACAAACAAAAAACTCAGCAGCAAAACCTTACTCTAAATTATATTTTACATGGAGGACCTCCAACCTAGTAAAGATGAATTTCCATCTGAAATTAAAAATCAATTTTATTTAAATGCTTCTAAGGTAACTATTTCCTTGTCAGAAAGAGTATCTCCTTTTTTCTTACTGTACCTAATGCTTTTAAGCAGAGATCAGAAAGACAATAAGCATAGATCAGAAAAGAAAATCTGCCAAAGTTTAAAAAAATGCAATCAACTGGCTATTTTTTTTAATGAATGTTCATTTAAAATATTTAAATATCTGCATATTATATTGCTTGATTTCAGAAATACCTTAGTTATTAATGGTACACTATTATAAACAAAATTAAGGACAGTTTAAAGACCTGTCACTTGATCCAATTACTGTTTCACAACATGAAGAATAATTTCTTGTAGAGAGTGACATATTCCCTTATGTCAGTTTTTCTTCCTTTACAAAAGCTGTTACAATGATGGGAAGGACAAATGTTTGCCATATATTACTATGCATTTCATTACAATGGGTTCATTCATATTTATAATACAATCTGTGATGTTGATGCAATCACTTTAGCCCTCACTGTTATTTCAAACAAATCCATAACTGAGAAAAAGGCAGGCTGTTGACAGGAGTTAATGTGGGTTTTACTCTGTTTACAATTGCTTTCTAATCTACTAAATGGCTGTGAAAATTGATGCACTGTTAGAAGTGCTTCTATACACTACTACAGATAAAGGGCTGTTGTGCTGCGGTAATCTCTGTAATGCTAAATTAAATTTTCGACAGTGTTTTTTGTTTTCACAATTTGAATGTGACAAGGTAGGCTACCCAATTAATGGTAAATTTAATTCCATCAATTGAAAGCGTTTTCCATTTTTATTAATTGAGATGCCTATTGTTGTAGGAAAAAATTTAACTTGCAACTATCAAAGTGAATAATTTTAAGAAAAAAAGACTGCTAAAGAGGCAATCCTGGATCAGCATCTACATAGTCTACACTGCCAAACAGAGCTCTGGAGCTGAACAGGTACATGGCATACAGTGAAATAACTGCTGATATCCTGACATTCTAGTTGAGGTGAATTGGTTCCTTTTCAGATTAAATACCCCTATTAAATCCACAAACATACCCAAATGGTGTACACCAGGGGTTCTCAACTGGGGGTTCTTGGGATGGCCTCAGGGGGTACTGAGACCACCCCCCCTGGTTGCTAATTGGCCGCTGGAGGACCCCCGCCCTTGCTCAGACTGGCTTTGGGGGATCCTCCCAGTCACCCAATCAGCTGCTGGGGGACACCAGCCCCGGTCATCTGGCCGCCAGGGGACTTCTGCCTTCTTGACTGGCCGCTGGGGGTACACTGACCCAAAAAGGCTGAAAACCCCTGGTGTACACCACAGAGGACTGGTCTGAAAAAGAAAATCAGGATGAATGCATGACTCACATTAAGCTGTGGACATACTACTAACGATGAGGCAAGACAACAAAACAGTGCCACCCTATATGAAAATATAAAGACTTAGAGATATTGGTAATATATGTATACTACTGAAACCCTTTTCTTAGTAAAAATGAGGAAAAGGAAAAGAAAACAGAACTCACCTCTACTATGCCACGGCCTCATTAATTCTTAGAGGGCATGTCTATAGAAGACACTTAATGCACCCAGAAGCCTAACAACAGCGAGCAGTAGTGCATCACAGCACAAACAGTGCTAATGAGCTACTGCATAGTATTATTAGACTACTGCGCAATAGCGACACAAAGAAGGCATTTACCAGCTCTACTGTGCAGCAACTCTAGTTACTGCGCATTTAGTTAGTATTTCACTAAGCAGATACTAAAATAAATACACAGTAACTAGAGGTGCACCGATATATCATTGTGTATTGTATTGGCACTGATAAAAAGAAAATTAACATTATCAGCTATCAGCTTTTTTTGGCCAATAATGTTCTCCGATAATTTAATTATGCTGGGGCCCTGGATGCATGGGTTCTTTCCCATGAGCCAGGGTGACCCCAGATACACTCCCATCCCCTGACTGGTGGGCCAGGCTGGGTTGGAGTGGAGCAGCTGCTGCAGTGTCCCAGGAGCTGGTACAGTGCAGACTGTGGACTGGGGCTGGGGTGGGCATTGCAAAAGGCACCGAATGCCAGAAATGTGACTGGGGCAGGGCGGGGCAGGTGCAGCTGAGCTGTCCGACCCAGCCTAGCATGACTCAACCTGTGGTACCCAGAGGTCTGCACCCCAGGGGCTGGAGGCAGAGCCTGGTAGTGGCCAGGGCAGCTGCTCCCCTCTGCTGCATGCAGCAGGGTCCTTCCCCTGGTGGGAAGGGAGCCTCCAGGAGTAGGGAAGTGACATTTTAATTACAGCAGCTCTGAGAGTAACCCTAATTGAAGTGCCTGCAGACCACCCAGCCCTGGGCAGCCTCAGGCTCAGGCAGCTGCCCCCAGGCTGGGGTTGAAGGGCAGGGGCTGCAACTGGCACGGGGCACTTTTACTTGTACTTCAGGAATGGGAGAGGCACTTTAGAGTGGCTCTTAGAGCCACTCTAATTAAAGTGCTGCCTTGTCTCCTGTATCAGTATCTCCACGCTTATAAATGGTGGTGGGGGTGCTTGAACTAAAGCTCGTTCAACAAGCTTTATTATTAAATATCAGTATCGGCCAATATGGCTGGTTAATATTTGGCTATCGGTATCATCCAAAAAATCTTTATTAGTGCACCCCTAGCAGTAACAACTGTGCATTAATGAATGGGTAGATGCACCCAGAATAGAGAACAGAGCCCAGATAATCTTATTTACAATAATACAGGAGATTTTTAGTCTAACTGACCAGAATTAAATAGATTTTTGTAACGAGTCACATTTCTTTTCTGAGTCTCTTCAATTACTCTTTTTCTCCAATAACAGAAATGACCAAGGGACAGATTCTGTAACTCTTATTCACACTGGCCAGGTACAGACATTACAATTTTATTGGTATAAATGATTGGAAACTAATCTATACCTGTAACAGAACAGAAGTTCAGCACACACAGTCTGGTTTAAAAATGATGGAACCCAATCTAATATTTGCCCCTCTCCACCAAAGGGCAAATGTATTTTCTGTTCACTACTGATCTAAACTACGCCACCTACAGAAAACCATACAACTTAGATCGATTCCACCTCAGTCTTTTTGAATGTGTGTAACTAGCCATTGTGTAGCATTTATCAACAGAAACAGTCTGTTTGAAGTCAAGGAGACTACTTGTGTGAATATGTGCCACTCAACATAAATTGCAGATTCTGGGCCTTGGACAATAAACACAAGACTGGTATCTAAAGATTGAAGGGTTTTAAAACATGAAAAATACACTATACATTAAAGCTGCTCTGAAACATATATGGAACATTCACCACTTGCTGGTTATCATTGATCATATGAAATTGCAGAATAGACTCTAGCTGCGACTGAACTCCCTCCTCTTATCATATCTGGACCCTTATGCAAAAGTAATATATAGAAAACAACTGTTCTATTGCAGCTAGGATTAGAAAAAGAGATGAATAGTAAAGAGCTGTATAGCTATTACCCTTAAGTATTAACTTTGGATGGCTATATTCCTATGGTAGATTTCTTCATTTGCAACCATTTATTAAACAAAACAAAAGAAACCTATTTAATTAAATGATGCGGCTGATTTCAAAGTACTCCACAATATCTCCACAGTTGTTGTTTGCATTCTAAGGTTTATTATTTTGCTATGATAAATGGTTCATGTGCTTTGAGCAAAGCAATGGAGTCAAGACACAAAACTGTGATTCTTAACACAGAAAGAAAGTGTTTCTACAGATTGTAGGACAAGGTACAGATTTGACCAAACTTAACCACCTTACTTTGACTACATAAAAACCCACTCAGCACTCGAATAATATCGGTAATCTATATATTGAGCACTAGTTTTATAAATAGCACATTAAATAAAAACTTGATCCAGCAAAGCATTTAAGCACAAACTGAACTTTAATTATATACACAGTACCACTGGGACAATTCATGAACTATGCATCTTTCTCAGTTGAGGCCTCAGAGTGGGCATTTTTTAAGAAGTCTTAATTCTGAGCACCTCAAATTTTTTAGAGCTCTGCGCATGATTAAGGGCTTAAGTTGAGAGTTCTGAAAAACTAGGGTCTAGGTGTTTTAGGATGGGTATCCCCAAATTTTAGAGATTTTTTCCTTTTATTTACTGTTAATAAATACCATAGGATTATAGCTCTGTATTAGCTCGTTTCATATACCTTTAGCACCATATAATTACTCTTACATCTTACTCTTACTTTTACACAAAAACAAATTAAGCACCATATAGGGAGCGTGCACAGAAAATAACAATAAGCAGTGTGAAACAAATTTGAAAAGGGATTTTTATAAAATGTGGAACATGTTGGACAGCTTTGCATACATATGTACATGGGAGTGGAAGGAGCCTCATGGCCATCATGTCTACTTTCCTGCATTAATTAAATGTTAACTCAAGAAATACCCAAATTGCCACTTCAAACCCTCACATACCATACTCAAAACACCAAGACCCTTCCAGAGGACATAGGAGAAAAATCCTTACTCCCCCAGATTAGGTGATTGGTATGACCTGCAACAAAGCAAGATGCTCTATTCAGGAACCACTTAGTTTTCCAAGTACCAACAAGAACAAAGGTAGCTTCTAATTTCCAGTCCATAGGCAACATATAGGAGGTGTATGCAGGTGCACATGCACCCCCTGAGCTTGGTGGTACACCCCCTGCAAAAAGTGCTGCTGACACTGCCAGTGGTGCCTGCAGGTGGTCGCTGCTTGCCACCCCTAGCGGCGTCTGCAGGTGGTCCTTGATCACCACTGGCCACTGCTGATGCTGCGGGTGGCGTCTGCAGGTGGTTGCTGACCGCCAGTCGGCACTTGCAAACCACCCCCACTGACACCACCGTGGCTGCCTGTGGGAACTCCCCGCTTGCCGCTGCCACATCCCTGCCACTGACACTGCTGCCCCCGCCTGCAAGCAGATGCTGTGCCCCCCCAGCCTCTGGGGACACGCGGCATTCATGTTCCAGTCTAAATTTAACCATACGCAATTTTTAACCATTTGATCTTGTATCAGGGTTCGTTTTTGGCCTATAAGGCTTTCTGTTAATATTCCATACTGCTTGGAATAACATGCAGACAACATTTAGCAGAGAGAGTGTAGCCCTTCTTCTACATCCCCCTCACCTAAAAATAGCACTTAAGAACAGAATTCAGCCTTGGCTAAATTAATGGGAATGCTGCTCTTTAATAGATTAGGATGTGATACTTACAGAGATTAGTTTAGCTTTTATTTCCATTCAGTCTTTAGGCCAAATACTGAATACTGTTGCACTGGCAGAATTATGGACAGTTGTACAGAAATATTCCATATACGTATCTCCACACCTACAACAAGAATTGGCTACTCCTGAGATGGCCACCAATGATACAATCATTAAGAGCAAGTTAGCTCCTGGTTGGGCTGCTTCTTTCCAGAAACTGGACATGGAGAATCGTCTAAAAAAAAATCAGCCCAGTGAATATCTTTCAAATGACAAAAAAGTCTCTATTATCACTTTAAACAGACTGGTTTCTAATTTTTAACAGGGCACCTTGTGGTATAAGGCTCCATATTTTCTCACTTAAGATCCTTCACAAAACCATGTTAATTCACAGTAGGCTGAGAACCAATGTTCACAAAAAGGCAGGAAATTACTATTAAGCTGCCGTGGGAACTATCCCCTTGTGTGCATTATGATAGGGTCTTCCAATAAATTATCACAAAGCAGTTGGTAATGTGTCACAGTGCACTCCTAAATATGACTGAACTGAGTGGGCTGTGAAAAGATTAATCTCTTAAGTGATATTGAAGAAATCCAGGTTCTTAGAACTGGCAGTGTTAATACACAATATTTTCTTGCAAAAATCTACTTTCACTTCATAAGTGAAATTATTACATACATAAATAGTTTTAGGATAGAGGCTACATAATGCTTGAACTAGTGCTAAATTTTTGCTCCTTTATACAACATTATGGCTTATACTTATTAAAGTCTACCTTTTAATAGAAGCATAATTGATATTGATTAAGATGAATGGATTAGAATGTATAATTAAGTTTTCAGCAAAAATGATGAGTGGTATAAATGCATAAAATAATGTCTTAAAATTCAAATGTTCAGTCTTTAAAAGATATAACCAAGTTGGGTTAGTATGCTTTTCCGATTAAAAAATATTGTGTTAGAACATTTGTTAGGTAAGCCAGGGATGTTTTTATATTCCTCTTTGAAGGGATATTATCATATTTTGCATCCAACTGAGTAAAAAAACCCCAAAACTATAACTATGACACTGATATCCTCTGGTATACATCCTATGGTATATAATACCCCTGACAGACCTATCCTCTATTAAATAATCTAATCTTCTTTTAACCTGGTTAATTTAGAGGCCTCTAAAACATCTTGTGGCAATGAGTTCCACAAGTTAATTACACATATATGAAACAGAGCTTCTCTTGGTTAATTCTAAACCTACTTCCTAATAATTTCCACGCATCTCCCTTGTGGTAGTGTGAGAGGTGGTAAATAGTAAATCCCCATTTACTTTCTTCACAACATTTTTTTTAGATTTCTATCACACCTCCCTTGGTCACCTTTTTCTCTAAGCTGAAAAGTCCTATCCAATTTATTGTCTCCTCATACAGAACTCACTTTATGCCCCTTTTGTCCTTCTAAATATAATTTTCTAGTTCTACTGCATCATTTGGAGGTGGGAGGACCAGAACCACATGCAGTATTCAAGATGTGAGCATAACATTGATTTATAAAACAGCTTAATGACATTTTCTGTTTTGTTTTTAATCTCCTTTTTAATGAGTCCTCATATTCTTTTTTGACTACTTTTGAACATTAGGTCAATATTGTCAGAAAATTGTCTATGATTATGCCAAGATCTCTTTCCTGAGTAATAACAGTTAATGCTACAAACTCAGCCATGTCACTATTTGGTCCCATTTCAAAATCTTTTATGAATATGTTAAACAGTGCAGACCTCAACAGAGACATCATAGGGGACATCATTGCTTACCTTCACCCACTGTGACAATTGACCATTTCTACTTTCTCTTCGTTTTCCGTCCTTTAGCCAGTTACTGCGCCATGAGCAGATCTTGCCTCTAAATCCATGACAGGCTAATTTCACTAAGAGCCTTGGATGTGGGATGTCCAAAGCTTTTTCAAAATTCAGATGCACCGTGCCAATCAGCTCATCCTGATCAACATGCTTGTTGTGACCCTCAAAAACTCTAGCGTCAAACTCACTCCTCCTGGGCTGATGAGGGTCTCCAGGCCAGTCTCTGGGTTACGTAGGGCCCAATCCCCCAGTGTCCATAGCAAAGGGTACAGCCCGTCCTACATGTGCAGCATATGCTGGATATGGGACTCACTCTACATACAGCTTGTGGGCTGGACCCAGCACTGCATACAGCACAGGGGGTCTCGTGGGCAGGCTGCATGTAGCGCCCTGCCAGACTGGCCTGGTATGCTGAATCCAGTACACATAGGCAGCCTGGATCCCTGGGTTTCGAGCCTGTTGAATGCAGCCTGTGGGCTGGACTGACTGCACACTGCATGCAGGACCCTGCCAGATCAGCTCTTTGTGTTGGTTACGGCATGACTGGATCTGGATTGACTCCAGAGCCAGCACACTGAGCAAGTCTGGAGTAGGTGATGCATACAGCATATGCCCCCGACCAAGTCCTGGTGCTGTGTGAAGCACATGCAGAATTGGGTCCAGCCCAGTACATGGTTGGCATCCAGAGACCCACGGGATGGATTATATGAGTTCATGGGATGAATCTGGTCCACGAGTCATACGTTTGACACCCATGATCTAGTAGATTTGTGAGGCAGAGCCCCTTTACAAAAGCCATATTGACTGTTTTCTAGCAAGTCCTATTCAATCCTGCAGACTTCTATTTTTTTATAATGGCTTTTACTAATTTGTCTGGAACAGAAGATGTCTGATCTGAAGTTCCCTGGATCCCCTCTGTAGCCTTTTTAAAGACTAATGTTAAACTGACTACCTTTTAGCCCTCTAGTACACAGATTGTGTCTAGTGATAGGGTACATACTAAAATTGATAAATATGCAATTTTGAGTTTGACCTCTGTCAGGAGTCTTGGGAGAATATTATCTAGTCCTCATGACTTGCCACTGTTTAGTTTATGAGTTTCGTCTATAACCTCCTCTACTGATACCTTATTTTGGGTAAATTTGTCCCCTGTAAGGTGTGGGAACCTAGCATTTTCCAAGGTGAAGAGCAAAGCAAAGAACTCATTGAGCTTCTCTGCAGCGGCCTTATCCTCAAGTGCTCCTTGAATCTTAGCATTACAGTCTCTCTGGGGGTCAGGAGTCCCACTCCTGGGGTAAAGCAATCTCTGCTTTCCACCAAATCATATTGATTTGCCCTTCACATACTTTCTGAGGAGACATGAGCTTCATTTTTCTCTTCCACTCTTTTCAGATTTAATTATATCTCCACTAACTGGAGGGCAGAGATGAAAGAAAAGTGTCTTTTTTCTACAGTTTTCTGTTCATTTTGTTTTTTCTAAAGTTTTTGGGTTTTTTTAAAGGACAGATACTCTAAGATCAGTGATGAAACATCTAAGGAAGTTAAGATGTTTGGAACAAGCAACCATCCGCACCCTGGTTTGTATTAACCATGGTCTCAACAAGGACTATGGTTTCTCATCCCACTGCCTGAAGTAATCATTTACTCCAGTATCTCTCCAGGTGTTAACTTGCATATTCATCTTAATCAACCTAATCAATCAATAATCAATTGAAAATGTACTTAATACCTCTCTTAGCAGCATCTTTTCCTCTTGTCCTTTTCCTTCCATATAAAATCTTTTCCTTTCTTGAAGTCCATTCATAGCACCAGACAAAGTAGGTTGTTACCTACAAAAACTTATGCCTCTTTGAACTAGCTAGTCTCCAAGATGCCACCCTGTCCTATTTTATACCCAAGTATCCAAGTGAGGTTACTAACCCTTCCAAAATAGTTTTGCATCTAAGTCCTCTTAGATTAACTCTGTGACACAGAACATAAAACAAAGAACTGAGCGGTGCCTCTGGGTCATCTAGGTTCAGTCTGCTGCTGCTGCAAGTAAACACATCATATTAATAAATTATTGGACCACGACAACTATAACAGCACTCTAACACTACCATTCATAAATTATCAAACTCCACCTTAAAACTAGTTGTGCCCCTACTACCTCTATTTGGAGGTTGTCCCAGAGCTTCAATCCTCTCCTGATTAGAAAAACCTCTCTCTAATTTACAACGTAAATTTATTTACGCTCATTTGACTCTGTGTCAACATTGTCCTTTAGCATTACCCATATGGCTGATTACCTCCAACTGAAAGTATTTATAAGACAGCAATCATATCTCCTCTTGGCCTTTGGTGCTAAACAAGCCAAGCTAGACTCTTTTAGTCTCCTCTAATAAAACAGACTCTCTGTTTCTGTGATTGACCTGACAAAGATTCACTGACTGTTCCAGTTTCTTATTCATTTTCCTTGAAGATGCGTGATGAGAATTGTAGAGCTTCCTTTGTGCCCTTTGAACTCTGACTCCTGATAAGACAATGGTATTCATTACAGGTATTTTTACTCGTATTTATTTGCTTGCCAGCACTAGACTGGGGTGCACTTCACAGGGCTCAATTTGCCTGATTATTAAAAGCACTATTTATTTGGGGAGTAAATGGCATATGGCAAAGCTACAAGAAAATTTTTGCTAATGCACTTTGAGCTGTCAACAAGAGATCAAAATACACTGGTGAAAGCATACAAAGCAATCTCTTTGAGTGGTAAGATTTTAGCTGAGAATTTAAAGTACCTAACGTTGTTTAAGCCTTTATGATATTTTTCCAGGGTATTTTCTTTTAAAATAAAATGCTTTATAGTTGAGGAATAAAAGTTACATAATTAGCTGTAGTTATCATTTATTAGATTTTTCCTCCATTATGGGACTGATGTTGCCTGCTGACAGCCCAGAGTGAATTTGCACTATTTTATTATACTTTATTGTATTTAAATAATTACTGCAATTCTTGATTGCAGTATGCATGGATTCTGCTGTAGATGTGTATATACCTTATGCATGAAAAATCAATATCTTTTTGATTGTCAGTGTCCCCTCAGTGACTTATTGGTTCTGAGGTATGGACTTTCATAGGCAACAGATGCCATTTGAAGAAGTAGATTATTGCCTATGAAAGGTCATGCCTCTGAACCAGTTAGTCTCCATGGGCCCCTCTCTCTCTCTCTCTCTCTCTCTCTCTCTCTA
>NW_005842206.1:1801510-1805795 GCF_000455745.1 Alligator sinensis | reverse complement strand
GGGGCGGGGAAGTGCTTTAATTAGAGCGGCTATCAGATCTTTACTTAAAGTGCCCCCACTGCCATTTTGAAACGTGGGGATGCTGAATACATGCAATGTTGAGCAGACTCGCAGCAGACTTGATTAATTGATTTTGACCAGCTTTAGCTAAAGAGCCTCCACTGCCATTTTGAAACATGGGGACACTGAATACACGTGACGTAGAGGCTGCTGGAGCGCACAGGACCTGGGACTCAATCTCTCATACCCACACCCTGCCCACCTGAGCGCCACGCTCCCACCGACCCCCTGAGCACGGGCTGTGCTGCTGCCGGCCCCAACCCCATGCTCTGTGCTCCAGCCCAGTTGCAACTCCCCCTGCCACTTCCCTACCTGCTGCCCAGAGCGAGTGGGAGGCTGGGGAAGCCAAGTAGGTCCTCCGGCAGCTGCAGCAGTAGCAGCAGCCTCACCAATTAGCTGCATGCTGGCAAGGCTGGGCCCTTCTACCCATAAGGGAGGAAGTGAGACACAATAGGGTATGTTGGGGGGGGTGTATGTGGGCGCCTCACTTCTACCCTCATGGGAGGAAGGGCTGGGTGGGGTACAATTAATTGGCAGGTGCCCATGAGACAGATGACAGTGCCTGGAGGACCAGATTTTGCCTTTTGCTGAGGCCATATTTTCCCCGCCCCTGCTGTATGAGGACATAAAGAGTGTTATTGCCATCCCTTAGTTCCCTCATAATTCGAATCTCATGTGGCTGAGGGCTCCAAAACGTGGTGATGGAGTATGTGTTATAATATTTATACTGACAACAACCTACTTATCACAGGGTTAGTAGTCTCCATTTCTTGAATATGTGCCAGTATATAGTTTTACTATACATAGCTGGCAAGCAGTATCCGCTCTAGTCAACAGGAATAACGAGCACCAGCTTCATTAGTCAAATAAAGATTGAAATACTTGGCATCATATCAAGGGTGTAATGTTTGGCTTACTCCACACTGTTTTGCTGATGGATGCCTGCAGTGATCACTGAATGTGTAGATGATCAAGCACCTCTTGGGCTGTTGCAGGCATGCAGTCCTTCAAAATCTGCACCATGAAATTAGTCAGGAACACCATACAGGCTGGTCAGATAAAGGCCCTTAAGGGTATTCATGTACATTTAAAATCGAGAAAGCAGATTCCTTTTCTCTGCAAGAGACACCCCTCCATGTGCCTACAGCATTTGTGATAGCTGTTTTTGTCATGGCTGAAGAATGGAATACCTGGGAGTATATTCTCTGTACCCAGGCAACAAGATGGGGAGTATGTCAACCTTAGATATACCTGCCAGGACTGTGACTGCCAAATAACATCACAGATGTGCGCACCAACACGTGGTCTAGCCACTTCAGACACGTATGTACTGTTCTCATCCGAGTAATTTAGGACATTTGTCTGACTGGAGAGACTTGATCTGTCCTCTAGAACAGGGCACAGCAACATATGACCCACAGGCCAGATCTGCTGTGAAGCCACTAGATCTGGCCTGCAGAGCTGAAGAACTTTGCCTGTGCCTACTCTTGCACTGGTGTGGGCACTTTCCCACCACTGCTCTCATTCCTTCTTAGCCCTGGCTCAGTTTCTCACCAAGTTGAAGCTGCACCCATATCACAACTAGGAAGTGGGAGGGGAGAGGTTGGAGGGGGTGGGGGAGGGGAGGGAACAAGGTAAAGCGAAGCAATGGCAGTGCATGCAAAAATAGATCCCAGCTGCCTGGTCCCAGCATAGGCAAAGCCTCCCAACACTGATGCACCACTCAAGTCCCCTGGCCTGTGTTGAACCAGAAGCGGGTTGTTTCAGGTCATAGCTTGCAAAGGTTGCCAGCCACTGCTGTAGATCAGGAGTGCTCAACCTCTGGATTGTGGGCTATATCCAGCCCATGGCACCATTTCATGGGCCCATGGGGGCTCCCCAAGGGTCTAGAAATTACTAACAGGGGAGTAACAGCACCGCTTGACACTGCCAAATCCCAGGACTCATGGGGAGCCCTTGGTCTTACACCCTGGATCTGGCACCTGATTCTAAAGCCCAGGGCTGTGTGGGGGTAGTACCAGGACCCAACCCCAGCACATGGGGGAGGGAGGCATGAGAGGGTGATGCTAGAACCCCAGCCTTCAATCACAGCATGTTGGGGGTGGGAGGGGGAGGTACCAGGCCCCTGGGACCCAATCTCACTATACGGAGGCAGGAGGAGGGGAGCGGGGTGCTGAACCTCAGGGTCTGGTTTGGCCCTCAAATGGGCCCTGCACCACTCATCTGACCTGTGGGACCAAAAGGTTGAGCATCACTGCTCTAGAGGATAAGCTGTTACTGACTGAGCACTTGCTGTTGCTCCTATACACTTGTAACTGTGATGGTGGAAAGCCGATGTGGATATCTTTTTTCTTGCATGCACTGGCAACACTGTCAGGCATTTTATGAATATTCTTAATGCCACTGGATATCTTATCTGAAAGGAGACACCTGTGAACTGGTAATGGTTAGGCTATCATAAGTATGTGAAAACTGCATCTTAGAAGTTGAGAGCCACAAACCAGTTCATGAGCTTGAAAGCAATCATTGCCTAACTGCTGGTCAGAATATTTTTACAAAACAAAATGTTGGTGGAACATGCTGTTGCATCAAAGCCCAAGTGTTTGCACTAACATTAGTTTCCATTCAAAGTTTCAATGGAAGATTTATGGGTATGTAATGGAGGAGAAAGAGAAATACATACCATTTTATTGTCAAGTGCTTTGAGAACTGTCGGGAATATCAAAGTTTTACATTTTTAAATCCTCCTCATTTAGAGTGATCTGAGGTGGAAATTCTCCCCATAATCAGGTAGACTGGACAGGATGGATTTTGACTGTCTTTTAGACAACTGAATGTGTGAAGGCTGTACTATGTCTTGTGTGAAGAACTCAAATTTCACCCACACTGCCTCACTGTTAGTAGCTGTCATTTGATTTGTGGATGAGAAATGTATTTTGCACCCCAATAATTCAGACAATTAACATCTTTGAATTTGTCTACTCTATGAAATTGTACCTTTGCTAACTGAACACCAATGGATGATACACAACTACAAAGTGTCTCCACTATATTAGTGTCTAATGAACCATCTCTTATACAGCAGTGCCTGAACATATTGCAGGACCTACAGATTGTTAGATCTATTTTATAATCCTTTGACATAGATCCCTGGAGCATATGCCTTGTGTTTTTGATATATAATGTCTTCTAGCATCATGGTCTATTTTTGGTCTGTTCTACAACCATCTTATGTATGAGTAGTTGTTCACAAATTGAGTGGGCAGGAGGTCACATCTGCAGATGCAGTGTGGATAGGAAAAAACAGAATAGGCTTAAATTGCAAAAAGAAAGATAAGTTAAATATTAGGAAAAGCTTTCTAATTGTAAGGAGAGTTAATCATTGGAATAAATTACAGAAGGTAATTGTGGTATCTCTCTTTTTGAGATCAGCTAGACATCTTCCAGGAATGGCCTAAGTACAGCTGGTCTTATTTTGAAATAAGGGATGGAATTTTTGAGGTCCCTTCTAGACATATTTTCTATAAGTTTCATGACTCTCAGAGAAGAAAGAGCAATTTCCTTTTAGCCATTTTATGGGGGCTTCCTTTTGCCTCATCTAAGAGAGAACATATTACAGAAATATAATTACCGAACATATTAGAGATATAAAATTGTTGCAAAACAAAAAGAAGAGCTAAGGAGAAAACATCTATTTTTGTTCTCTTGTGTAGTAGATAGGCTAATTTAATGCCATGTGTCTGTAAACTGCCATTGGGAAGGAAACTGCTGTAAACAAGTTGTCAAGCTTAACTGGGCTATCTGGAAAAAATACCTTTCATAAATACATTGGGTCTCTATACATGCAAGTAAAATTGCAATGGGATCTAACACACAATCCATGCATGCATGGCAGGAGAGAGAATTGTGGGACAACATATTAGATCCCATTGCACCTTACTGTTGGTGCAGGGGGAGCTGGGGTTCCCCTGCACCAGCTCCTATGGCTCCAATCCCTGAGGTTGCCCCCTCTCTGACCTTCATCGGCTGCGGGGCTTGTAGTGGGGGCAGCTGAGATGACACTGCCATTGCTACAAGCCTCCAGAGGTGTGAGGCTTGTAGTGGGGGCAGTATTCTTCCCGTTGCCCCCTCTGCAAGCCCTGTAGGCAAAAATGCTGCCCCCACTGTGAGCCCTACACCCAACGAGGCTCACGGGGGGGGGGGGGGGGCCCCGCCTTTTATCAAG
>NW_005842206.1:1799117-1801457 GCF_000455745.1 Alligator sinensis | reverse complement strand
CCCCTCAGTTGAGGGGCCCCCCAGCCACAGGAGAGCACTTGGCCACATGTTCACACCATTAATTGAACAAGCCATGATTATTACACAGTTTTTGTGGAATAGCTTTGTAGCTTATTGTTTCTTTTATTATGCCATTAATTGGTTGAATATGTAGCTGGGCCTCAACTTAAGGCATAATTAACTGGTTAAGCACACCTTAAGTGTAATGTATAGAGGGGTCAATAGATACACTTATGGTATTCTTACCTGTAGATTCTTGCATGGAAGACTGACCTGAAGGACTTGGGAGAACAGCAACAGTGTACTAACACTTCCTAGAGAACTTCCATACATTTTGCCACTATTGTAAGAAACTATCATTTGATAAGCTTTTAAATACAGACTTTACCTAGAATCTATAATGTTCAGAAGAATAATGTATTTTCACCAGATTTACCACAGAGATTTAAATAATTTTTGCATTTTTCCTACTCAATAAAAAACAAAGAAGTATAAAAATATTTCATATTCATATATAATATCAGTCATATTTCATCTATTACTGTTAACGGTGAATGATTTTCAATTTGCTACAATTTACAGTTTTTCAGGGACTTGAACAGGGAGTAATTGGATTGCACTTACAGTTGTTGACACTTAGCAGCTATCTAACTGCCACTTAAGACACGTGGAAGAAGAGCTGGGTGGTCTCTCCTAATTCCTGGATCTGTTGTAGATAGGAATTATTGTAGAATGTGAAACTGGACATGGGTGCAGATAACCTCCCATGATATGAGAAAGGGGTGGAAAGTGTTGGTGAAAGACCTGCTAATACTAAGTAACAATTTGAACAAGATGTGGTACAGAATAATTGGGACCAATAGCAATTCGCCATCCATGAATCTTTTAAACTGTTTTCAGAAAAAAACTTGAACTGTGAGCATGGCCTGTCAGCTTTGGCACGAAGTGGTAGCTGCATGTGGTGCCGTGCCCACCTTCTGTTATGTAAGAAAATGAGTAACATCATTGAAATTTCTTCATAGGAAGCTCCTTGCAGCAGATAAGAAATGTAGAAGACTGTACCTAAATCCATTTGAAGGGTTAAGCCTTTTTACAGTACTCTAATATATGCTTTGATCTATCCAGACATCTTTGGGTGCAAACAGAGGTGACAATTTTCATCTGACCTGGCCACAGAAAGCAGTCTATAGCCACTGCATGAGGGGTCAGATGAAGACATATCTAAACAGAGCATCTTCTGTAACTTGTGTCTGTGCTACCCGCCCCCAGCTTTGAGCTGTTTTCAGAATGGGAAGGGGAAAGGGAGAGGAGGGAGGTTGGTCTGGGGATTTTTCAGACATCACTGGAGCCCCTCCAAGGTGGGAGGGGGCTCCAATTCACCCATCAGCACTGGCTGGGGAACCCCTAAAACTAGCTCCCTCTGCTCCCTTTCCCCACTCCCATTCTGAAAACAGCACAGGCTCATAGGGGGCAGGGGCCATTGTTAGAGGAAACTGGCTGCAGGCTGGCAGCTGGATTCCCCTCCTGAAACCAACAGTGAACTTCTGTTTGTCCAGGGGATCATTGCAACTCAGAATGATCCCTGCAAAGCGTTCTCAGTTATAGAGGGGAGCTGCACTTCTGTCTGCGCCCGCAGTTTAGAACAGCCCAGTTCCACATACAAACTACGTGTCTATAAAAAAAATAACTGGGGTTACATTTACCAAGAGGATGCAGCTTTTATGGTGAGAGTGGGAGACTTCCTTATACAGTAAACCACATGAATCTGCAGGATTTGGAATGCTATAGTCCCATTAGGGCTTGAGTTTGAATACTTAGGATATACATATAATTTTAAGTTTGCAGCATTAAATTGTTGGGAGGAAAGAGAAAAAAAAGTGAAGAAATGGGCCAAAACTGTACTACTTATCTCTATCCTTGTTTGCAATTGTATTTTAGTTCTTCTCCTTCTATTGCTACATAATTATGCTGTACATTCTTGCATTCTTATTCCACTTAGGCCACTTACAGATGTTAACAAGAAGGCATGATGGAATCTGATGCAAAATCCGAACAACCGCGCCTCCTGCCATGCCACACAGTGGAGGTGTGAGATCCCATCATGTCACATTGCTGGCGCAGGGGAACCCCAGCTCCCCCTTGAACTGGCAGTCTTCAACTCCTGTGGCTGGGAGCCCTGTCAGCTGACAGGGCTCCCAGCCACAGGAGCATATGGTGAACTGCTGTGGCTGGGAGCTCTGATCACTGCTGAAATGCCTAGCCATGGGAGTGCAGTGTGCACCCCTGCAGCTGCGAGCTCCATCAGCTGATTGGGGCTCCCAGAAAGGGGGGCTCACTGTG
>NW_005842206.1:1778766-1799107 GCF_000455745.1 Alligator sinensis | reverse complement strand
GGGCCCCCCCCCCCCCCCCCCGGATCAGCTGACTAGTGTTCCCAACGTCTGGAGCACACTCCCATAAATTTAGCAAATAAAATGTCATGGTTTTATCACGCCATTAATTGAATAAACATGTGTCCAGGTCAAAACTTAAGACATGGTTAATCAGTTAATCCCACCTCAAGTGTAACATGCGTCAGGGGCCTTAGATGCTGGCAAATTGACTCATCCTCATACAATCAGATTGGCATCTAATCTAAAACTTGCTGTAATCTACTCTGAATGGAAAAGTTCTACAAGTATCACATGCACCTTACCCTTATTAAGTAAAACCAGCCAATTCCACTCAGCTATTATGATCCCAATGCCATATCCTTTGTACAAAATAAATCCTAGAATTGTTACTTACTTTAACTGGTCACTATGAAAATCTGATAACATAGCTCAGCTTGAATACCTACAACTATTTGTTTGGCTTTGGTGTTAAACTAAATTTGCTGAGGTGCTAACTATTTTGTGAAACTATTCTGTGAAAGTGAAACAAATGTTTATAAGCATCAGTAATTAGCATCAGAACGAATCGGTAAGTTCTTTCTTCTAAATAACTGTTTCTTAACTTCATAAAACCTGGTGAAATATACCACTTTTTTTTTTTTTTTTTAACTTTTATCTATCAAACCTTTTCACTAAATGCCAATTTGATAAATACTGTAATATACTGAATTGTTTTGTTGTACTTTCACTGCTTAGTATAAACATTCTTTGAAAGAATTGCTTCAGCTTGTAATAAGAGTATTTTGCATCAGTCATCCCAGTATTATCTGCAAGTTTGATCCATTTTTTCCAAAAAATGATAAAATAATATGGCTTAATGCAGCATTCTGGATAGCAGAAACCTTATGCTTTAAGCTTAAATGGCTCAATTCTCAGAAATTCATTTGCTACAGCAAAATAACAACCCCCCCATCTTTTATAATTATTTTTGAAATCATATGAAAAATTACAATCAACTACAAATGTTAACATTCTGCATGGCTAGCATTGATTTTAAAACACTAATTGGTAACAATACTATTGGTGGGGTTGCCATGTTAAAGATTGCATCAGTTAGTTCACTGAGGTCCTGACTCAACAAAGCACCTAAGAATATACTTAAACTTACTTTAAACCAGCCTAATTAAACAGAAAAGTTAAACATACTCCTGAAGTCTGCTTCTGCTTAAGTACTATATTGAACTGAGGGTCTCACAGAAGCAGCTCACAAATACAGTATATATAATCAACATGACAAGCGGATTTGGCGATCCATAGTAAAGTCAAGGCTAACACATCTCTTCTACATATGCATGTTTTGGGAGGATTCAACAAGGAGAAATGCTTTATCGCTAGCTACTTTTCCTAATAAAGAAATTACTTATAAGCATTAACAAAAAAGTGGACATAATGTGAAGTTGAAAGAGAAGAGGTCCAAATGGGCATGTATTAGTTGTTTGTTAAGCGCATTTTTCCTAATGAATTGCCCTGTTGCTCTGTATCACTCTGATTACGGTACAACAGCTTTCATTAGTCACTGCAAATAAGGCTTGGTGCCACCTTATTTATATTCCTATTGCAAATAATTAGAATTTCATGTGTTAATCAGTCAGGACACTTTTGAACTTGCTGTAAGAACATTTGACATTGTCCAACACTTGATTTCACCCCAAACAAGTTTGAAAACAGATTATAAATGTCTATATTTATTGATACAACTGTGTCATCTTTTCACATGTACCATGCTCAAATTCCTGCCAATAACATAGCTGAGGGAATCAAAATTCTACTGTAATGAGATCTTGCAAGCTGGGCTTCTCTAGTGGTAGAAATGTCACAGAGGGGAAGGATAGATATTGAAAGCTTATTGTAACTCAAACCTCTACAATTACTGCTTGAAAATGAACTCTACCATTACAAATAACTATGTAAATGTATTTTTAGAAGAATTTGAATGACAAAACTAAAGAAAAAAATCAATAAAATATTAGTAACAGATCAATTTTGATTACATGCTATTATTACCAAGAAGTTTAAAATAATTGTAGTGGTTTCTCCTTTAAAGAATTTTTCTTTTTATCAAAACGAACTTGGCAGTAAGAGGCCAAAAATGGGTAATTATGACACTTGTTGTGGTATGGACATCTATAAATCAGACTGAGACCATCAGTATCATTCAGACAGGCTGTGTAAAACAACCAGATGGTTACAACTTTCAATCACTGATAACCTACTTTAAATTCAAGCCAATGACCTGGAGGTAAGTCTCTATAACCTGTTGTCAGTTTCCAGTTCTTCCATTCTCACAACTTTTCTTTTAATAAAACTCTGTTTACCGAAACTAAAAACCAAACATGAACTTTAAACAGAAACCACAAGGGAGATGATACTTCTTACTGCTCTATATGTTTCATATCAGTGACTTGGATACCACTTAGATATGAACACATAACACTGAAATACACATCTTACAAATTCTATTTATGCAATATAGGGACCTACCAAAATCACGATTATGAAACTTTTGTGGAAAATGCGATTTCAAGTGGGGTCTGCAAAAAAAGCAGAGGCTCTGTGAATTTGGCAGGTTTGCTGAAAAAAAAAGCTGCAAGAAGAGAAAACAGCAGGAAAGCCTGGAGTTCTAAAGCTTGCGGGGGGGGATCGGGCGGGGAGAAGAGGGGAGAGGGAGCAAGTCAGAGGCTGAGCCCCTGATATAGGCTCAAATCCAGGAGCCAGTCCAGGGCCAACCAGGGGAGTGGGAGTGTTTTAGTGCTGGCTTTTGAAGTGCCCACAGACATGCTGCTACAGCACGCATGATGCAGCCTGAGGAGGAACAAGGATGAACACTGAGAAATTCTCTAAAACAGACAAATGTTTCAGCACTGGACCACGTAAGACAGTATCCTGTACTGACCTTGCACGCACATGGAGGCAGACTCTTCTGTACTGCCTGCAATGTAACTGGATGTGCCACAGAAAACCAGCACAGATTGACAGTTCAAGTCTGAGGCACACGTGAAGCGGAAGGCTGTAGCAGAGGCTCAAGGTCAGAGCAACAAACAAGTGTCCATGCCCCTCCTCTTTAAAAGGACTACAGAAAGCAGCCTGGCAAGGCAAGAGACAGCATTTTCCTTCACGAAGGATTTAGCAGTGGCAAACATCCTGCTGGAGAAACTTTATCACCTGAAGTTAAGGGACTACCTGAACCAAAATGTGCCATGTGCTGGTAGTTTTCTGCATGCCAACAAGCTTTGCTAAGACTCCCTGCAGTGATTGCTTCGCCTGTACAGTCCACAAAGGTGGCCTTGACAGAGTATGACTCCTCCTTCATTGTGGCTAATGAAGCCACCAACCCCCAAGATAAAATGGACAGATTGGCTGTTTCAAACTGAGCCAGTTCACATCACATCTGTCTTCTACTTTGTCTCAAACCATTGTGAAGGTAACTGTCAGCTATGGCATAGACTTTAACAAGAACTTTAACAAGACCTCAGCACTCCTCTCCAACAATACCATTTACATATACAAGGCTTTCTCCAATGTGCTCCAAGGAATGCTGTCCAATGCTGTTCATGTCACCTGTAAACAGTAGGCCTGTGTGAAGCAGCAAGTATTCACTTTGGATTTGGCCGATTTGGAGGGACAGTGATTTGATTTGGAGATTCGAATCACTGTCCCAATTTGATTCAGCCAAATCAGAGCCGAAGATTCAGTCAGAGACTAAACAGGCAGCAGTCCTCACCATGCTGGACACAGCTGCCTCCACCTGGTAAGTCTGTTGTGGTGGTTGGAGGAGGGAGGGAGAGGGCATGGGGGGGGAGGCAGATCAATGCCCCCAGAGCAAGGGAGGGATTGGGGCTTGGACAAGCTACCCAGCTGGGGTGTGGGACTCAGGGAGGGGAGCTCCCGCCGCTGCGTGCCGCCAGTCCAAAAGGGCATGGGAACAAGAGTGTGCCCCTCAATCTGTGCAGGGTGGGCAGGGCCGGGCTGTGCTCCAGGAGGCAAACCCCCTTCTGCCTGGAGTGAGCTGCGCCCACACTGCACCCCCCTTCCCCCCCTGTGCCTGGCTGGGTAAGTGGCAGCAGGCAGGGCATAGCCCCTGCTCCCAGCGCTGCTGCACCCACATCCGACACCCCCCTGCCCCTCACCCCGAGTCATGTGCCCATGGACCCTGGCTAGGCAACTTGTCTCAGCCCCAACCCCAATCCCAATCCCAATCCCTCCCTCACTGTGCGTGCGTTGATCTGCGCTCATGCCCCTTCCCTCCCAACAGACTTACCAGGTGGAGGCAGCTGTATCCAGTGTGGTGAGAACTACTGCCTGTTTAGTCTATGGCCAAATCTCTGAAGCGGCATTGAATCTCTGAAGCAGCAAAAAAACTTTTCCAAATTGATTTCTCGGCTTCCAGTTCGATTCAGACCTTTTAATTGTGTTCTGATTCAATTCGGATTCAGAGAGTCAGCTGCCGAATTGGGCTAAATCTCCTCTGAATCGAATTGACTACTGAAGCTTCGCACAGCCCTAGTGAAGAGCCCATTCTGTCCTTAGTAAGTGACATCTGGGGCACACAGTTCCCCAGTGTGGATAGACTGGTGTCCTTTTTCAAGAAAGCTTTCAAGCACTGTCCAGGCTGTAAGGTCCTGGGAGTCTGTCACCAGTCAAAGTGGGAACTTACATGCTACTGTGCTGCTGCTACCAGAGCCTGACATCGCATGGTGGAATTTGTGATTCATAGATTTCATAGACATTAGGGCTGGAAGGGACCTCGGAAGATCATCGAGTCCAGCCCCCTGCCCAAAGGGCAGGAAGTCAGCTGGGGTCATAGGATCCCAGCAAGATAAGCATCCAATTTACTCTTGAAGGTGTTCAATGTAGGTGCTTGAACCACCTCCGATGGCAGGCTATTCCAGACCTTGGGGGCTCGGACAGTAAAGAAATTCTTCCTTATGTCCAGCCTGAAACGGTCTTGCAGTAGTTTATAACCATTCGACCTTGTCATCCCTTGGGGTGCTCTGGTGAACAAACATTCCCCCAGATACTGGTGCTCACTCCTGATAAACTTATAGGTGGCCATCAGATCACCCTTAACCTTGCGCTTTTCCAGGATAAAGAGCCCCATAGCTTTCAGCCTGTCGTTGTAAGGTCTATTTTCCTGACCTCTGATCATGTGCGTGGCTCTTCTCTAGACTCTCTCAAATTTCTCCACATCCTTTTTGAATTGTGGGGCCCAAAGCCAGATGCAGTACTCCAGCTGTGGCCTCACCAAAGCTGAGTACAAGGGGAGAATGATGTCCTGGGATTTGCTTGAGAAGCATCTATGGATGCAAGCCAGTGTTTTGGTCACTTTACTAGCCACAGCGTTGCATTAAAGGCTCATGTTCATCTTGTGGTCGATGACTCCCAAGTCTCTTTCTTCCGTAGTGCTAGCCAGTGTAGCACTGCTAAGCCTATAAGGATGCTGCAGGTTTTTCCTCCCAAGGTGGAGAACCTTGCATTTTTTAGTGTTAAACACCATCAGGTTCTCCTCTGTCCATTTGCTGAGCCTGTCCAGGTCAGCCTGGATCACCCTCCTGTCTTCAGGTGTGGATGCTTTGCTCCAAAGTTTGGTGTCATCAGCAAACTTGGCCAGTCTGCTTCTGACTCCAATATCCACATTATTAATGAAGATGCTGAACAATATGGGTTCAAGGACAGAGCTTTGGGGGACCCCACTGGTCACAGGGCACCATGACGATTGACTTCCGTCAATTACCACCCTCTGGGTCTGACCACGGAGCCATTTCCCAGCCAGCGGATCATGGTGGACCCAAGACCATTCAGCACAGTCCATTACCACATCAAGCATATACAACACTACTAGCAGTTTGTGAGTGAGGAGTTGGAAGTCACACCCAGCAGATAGTGCATACTTAAGTTTCATGATCTCTTAGGGTGAGGCAACATTTAAGATCAAGTGACGTTTGTGGTTGACAATGCCACCCAGTTCATGGAACTGCTGATGTGGCTTGACGATTGGCAGGCTGTGATCCACCACCAACAGAAAAAGCTGATGGATTTGATAAAATGGGTTGAAGACAGTGCATCGCAAGAATTGTCAGGCTTTCCTTGTGAAAATCAGTGCAGAAGGGACCTGTTCCAGGTAATAGCTGTGAAGCAGAACCAATACTACAGGTATGAACCATCACAGCCACCGCTTCTCTCTTCCTTAGTGCTGTTTGTGTTTCGGACCCCAACCAGGTGCCTATTCTGAGTTGTGACACAGCTGCTGAAAGCAATCCTGGGATGGGGGAAAGAGCATGACAATGAACGAGCTGCTTACATGAACTTTGCCAAAGAATACCAGCTTCTTGAGCCTGTGTTCTGGGATTCTGTCTGTGATTGGTTTTCTTCATTTTTCTGCCCTGGTAAGACACTGCTTCACCATTCCAACAAACTCAGTGGATGTTGAACATGCCATCTCAGTGTAGTGTTCACCCCAAAGAGACAGAGAATATCTGCAGCAACTGCGGCCAGGTGCAGCATGCTCACATTTAACAGTTAGCACGAACTGCCTCTCTCTCAAGGTTAGCATTCAGTTTCAGTAAACTACTTTTTATAATGTCCTTTATTAAAGAGTATATAGTTGGTATTAGTTATAATTTATGTTATGTATAGCTCTATTTTCATAAAATATTTCAGTTTAGAGCTTAAGTAAGCACTTAGATGATATTAGTTTATAAAGCATATATAGATGGTATTAACAAAGTACATGTAGTTGGTATTAGTTAATAAGGTGTGTATAATTGGTATTTGTTACAATTCATGGTGTGCATAGCTTTATTTTAATATCTCATGTTAGAGCTTAATTAAATGCTTAGATTGCTTAATAATGTGTCAAGAGCATCCTCATGTTTAATCCTCCGACTACGTCCACAGAAGGCATTAACCACTGCTTAGATTGCTCAATAATGCCTCAATTAATGACTTTCACAGGTTTAATCAGGGGATTAAGCCTGCAGAAGCCATTAACCACCACTTAGATTGCTTAACAACATGTCAATTAATGGCTTCCATTAGCTTAATTAGGGGATTAAGCCTGCAGAGACTGTTAATTGAGGCATTACAATCTAAGTAGCAGTTTGGGGCTATCTGGCAATCAGGGGGAGGGGCAAGATTCCTGGGGCCCTGCAGCCAAGAGGTGTGAGGGGGCCCACTGTGCTCAGCCATGAAAATGTTGGCCAGCCCTCAGATCTGCCTGCAAAATCGGCTGGCTGCCACCTCAAGTTCAGTAAACACCTAAATATAGACATTTATCAAATGTCACTGAATGGAATCTATGAGTACATTGATTAATTTAAATATTAATTGACAACAGAAGTGACAAATCTGAATTTTGTTGGGAAAAAAATATTAATCTTTTAACTAACTTCCTGTTATAAAAGATTTATCTAAAATCATAAAGGATTTGAAAATAATGAATATTTACACAATATAATGGAATAAGGCACAAAGACATGTCAAGATGTCAATGAATGAAGCTTAGTCAACAAAAAGAAAAAAATGAAAATGTCTTTCTTTGAAGGAGTGACATTTTATTTGCTAAATTCATTTTTAACCTTCCTAAAAGGAGGAGTGAAACTTTTTTTGTTCAAATATTAAAATTATTTCAAGGAGCAGGCAAATGACTGTTTCTTGTATTTAATATTCTTTCAGGTCTACCTAGTCAAGGTTCACTTCCATAACTGCAGGCTGCTATACTAAGAATGTCTCCTGAGCAATGCTGCTAAGGAGAATATATCCAGATTTGTGGTCTATGGGTGTTCCTTCCTACTCCCCTGTCCATGGCAAGCTGAAAAAAAGCGAGAGCTTTTATTTTAAGAATACAAAATTATTTTGTGCCTTCTCCTCTAGAGTCTAACACCTGTAAACATGGTTTTGGCCTGCCTACATTTTCAGGACTTAAACACTGGTACATGTTCATAAGGGGAACATGCATGTAGCCAGGCATGTACTGTATTTACCTGAATCCAAGACAACTCTGAATTTAAGATGACCCCCCACAATAATTAGATACTATACATGGAAAATTACAATTTTAAAAAACAATTTTTCATGTACAGACTCTAATTAGTTGAAAGTTGTCTTAAATTCATCTCCCACACTGCTGTGGTGAGGGGCCAGACTCCTACCCCTTGCTCCCCTGCCCCTTGTCTCCCTGTGCCTGCTCCTTGCACCTGTGCCTGCTGCCTTCCAACTCCCTGCTTTAAATATCCTTTTGTCCCCTTTAACCTGCTCCCCACGCATATACCCGCTGCTCCCTTAACCTGTATGGCAGCTCTGCTCCATATCTAGGGCACTCAGTAGGAGTGTTGCCCTGGCCCAGCCCAGCTAGGGAAAAGCAGCGGCAGCTCCCGTCTGTTCTGTCAGGGCGGAAAGGACCGAAGCAGAAGGTAAAGGCAGAGGGGGCAGCTGTAGGGGGAGGGGAGCAGGGAGTGAGGGGGAAGGGAGAGTCATGGGCAGCAAAGGGTCTTCACCAGATGGTTTCCTCTGCACTCCTTCTGGCCACATTCCCCTCTCCTGCCAGACAATCCTGGGGCCAAAGCCAGAGCTGAGCTGTCTCCTGCCACAGGCCAGTACTTGAATCAAAGATAAAAAAAAACCCTCTCCCTACCCACCCCCCTACCTCCTACACACATTCTGATTAGGGAAAAGAAACCTCGTCTTAGATTTGAGTAAATACAGTACATTTCTAGGGCATAGTCTACTGCACAGCTTAGTCCATGTGCATAATGCACATGTACACTTACATGTCCACTTTGCAAGGAAATAGAATTGCTACCTGCAGTTTAAGTATCAAAAATGTGACTTAACTGACTAAAATATTACAATTTAGGTAACATCAAAGAGAAATGAAATGCCACCCATGGAGCAAAGTGGATATTTTTTTAACATTCTTCAGCAATACAGAGCTCAGTTCCATGGTTCTGCACCATTTGCTCTTGTATTTTTTCTAATATTTATGATGCTTCTCTAATGTTTTGGCCTCTGCACACAATCCAGGCAGCCCAAAATAAGACAAATCATCTCCCATTTAAAAAGATGGAAAACACAACACTGGTGCTGGTCAACTATTACAACTGCAAAACTAGCCAACAGCACATTTATCAAGCTATAATGTGGTAGCATTAATTCAAAATACAATTTAATTATCTCTAATGGTATTGTGATATAGTTATGCCACAACAGGCTCCAATACTTAGCAAGATCAACAAATCAACATGGCACCATTGCACTTATTCTATGGCACTGGAGGATTAAATGTAGTTTAGAAAAATAGTTAATTTTAAACAAGGGCTGAATTGCATGACCATTCTGTAAAACTACACAAGGAAAAAAAAGGAAAGCACAAGACACATAACAAATGAAGATGATATGATTTCAGTGCAAATGATAAATACATTGCATTTATGATTGTAAAGAAGTTATTGAGGACTGTTCTATAGCAAGATTAAGATCAAGAAGGTTCTTTGGGATACCTTTTTGTGCACGTATGGGTACCTAATCTAGTTTTCAATTAGCGAGCTTGGATATCAGAAATAATATGTCCACAAGTGCAGCATTCCACCAGAGCATCAACTGCAGCCAAGCTGCTTGCAACATCCAGGCCAGTGGCACAGCAGCTGCTACTTTTGCAGCCCCCTCTACATCAGGCACAGGTTTAGTACCCTAGTCACCTCACCATTAGCTACAGTATTGCCTCACAGGTCAATGAACTTCCTGAGGTCATATCTCAGAAACTGCAAGTCAGAGCAGATGATTTTTGAGATCTCTTCCCACCCTATAATTCAACTCAATCACCTGAACCAGCATTTCGCAACCCGTGGGTCATGACCCAAAAGTGGGTTGCAAGAATATATGAAAGGGTCATGAACTTTAAATTTAAAAAATGGATCAACAAACTTAAAAAAATAGATTCTCCTTTAAAGGAAACAAATGTGGGAAACTGGCTTTTCCCTTGCAGGCTGGCAGAGTTCCAGCCTGCAAAAGGCTGCTCGGGGTCCTCCATGCCCCACAAACACATCCTGCTGCCCCACACACTGGGGGGCTGGGGCTTAGGGGTGGGGGCAGTGGGTCAGGAGTGGCCATTAAAGTTTACAAATGGGTCCTGGTACAAAAAAGGTCGAGAACCACTGATCTAAAGTACTCCTGAACTCAGAGATGATGTCAAGGCATTCAAACATCCTGCATGTTCTCTGCTCTTAGATAAACTTAAGGAATAAAGGAAATTGTTTTTCACAGATCTTAGTACATTTCTCTTCCATCTTCCACTGTCTTGGAAAAAAAAAGAAAATGATTTCAAGGTGGGGGAATATAGTTAGTGTAATATATCTTTCACTGAGAAATGTACTAGGTTGGAACACTGGCATTTAAATATCAAATAGCTCTAGAAAGATTTTAAATACTTAGAATTTATTCTGATTAAGCAGACATGGAAAAATAATAGCTACAAAAATAATTAAGTAAAACACAGAACAATAAAATGTTTGCTAGCTTCACAGTAACGAAAAATAATCAGACACGCTCACAGTCTGCTGTCCACAAAGGGAAAAAGAAAAAAAAATGCCTCCACCCTAAATGTAATTAGGAAAAATGTAATTTATTTATGCTTCAATTCATGCTTCTAAGGGAGAACAAATACACAAACAGTTCAGTTTCCTTGGTATCAAAGACAGACAGAGAACCACAAGATTTATAATGTCTAAATGGATTTATTGCAAAAACCTGTCTGATTTTTACCATGGTGCTCAAACTTACACTTCGTCAATTCTCAATGAGAGATCTGAATAATTATTTAAAAAAAAAACAAATTAGCTATTGTTAATGAGTGGGGATCAAGAATATTTAAAATTATGCATTCCTTTTAGCATATATTGGTAGTAAGTCCAGAATAAGGGTAAACAGAGCTGTGACAGAAAAAAAAAAAGTTTTAATATAAATATCTTGAATACTGTTAGAAAGATCTCACTTAAAATTTGCTCACCGTGCTATAAAATTAGGCATAGTTTAAAATAGGGATGCAATAAACCTGACTTTTAGCCTAATTTACTGAAGTCCTTTTGCATATTTATCTAGAAAACACTGGTTGTTAGCTAATTCTTTCAATAGACCTATATTAAAATTTGCTACCCATAGAATGAATTCACATGCCTATATTCTGAAGAGTTATAAACACACTGTGTCAGCTTGTACTCAGTCAGAACCAAATGAATGAATTCCTATATTTGTATATTAAAACAACATTAATAGTCTATCAAATCTTTAAAAAAGAGGTTGAGAGAGAGATGAGACAATGTGAATCTTTACCAAAGCAATCTCAGAACAGCAAATCTCTGTGTAACATGAAGTACAACATCTAGGGATATAGTACGAGTCAGGTCTACTAAAACCAAGGGTACCTCTCCTATACACATGCTACAGGATGGAAGGGAGTGCGTTTTCATTATAGCGTCTTCTAGACAGCCACTCTAATTAAAATGCTGCAGTGTCATGTTTATTCACCATCCCACATTTCAAAATGGCCATGGGGATACTTTAACTAAAACTTGTTTGACAAGTTTTAGTTAAAGTGCCACACTACCGTTTTGAAACACAGAGCACTGAATAAATGTGATGGTGAGGCATGGTGGAGTGTTCTAATCACACCATTCCACCAGACTCAACTAATCAAGTTGGCTCTGATGCATTCTAACTAGAGTACATGTATAGGCACACCTCGTTTTTTTCCCCTAGTTTTTTCCAGGCTAATTTCTTCCTTCTTCCATATTGTATTTGCTCAATTATATGATGATCCCCCAATTAGAATTTATATATGGAAAATTTATAAATTTATCATATTCCACATATAGAATCTAATTATTTGAGATGTGCCTTGAATTTGTCCTCCTCCCACTGCTACAACAGGAAAAATAAAACTGGTGGGTCAAGTGACTTCTTCCCTCTGCAGCCACTCCCAATTACTTTCTCCAAGCACAGAGAAGTGAGGGGAGAATCTGAAGACACTGACCTCAAAATAAACAAATAGGAAAATTGCTATGGGTACCCATAGACTTAGTTCACCCAGAATTGATGCAGTTTACCTTTTCTGAAACCGCTCCAAGTTTTATCATAGACACTACATAAACAAACTTTTAAGGAACACTACTTATATGTAGCACAAGCTATGCTTTATTTATTAATTTTTTGTTTGTTTCAAGAGCCAAATTAGTTCTGAATTCTATTGGGCAAAGCCCAATAGCCAAGTTTCAAGTTTTGACTCAGCAGAAGCCCATTTTTCAACTCTGTGTGGCTCTACTGTTGGGCAAGTATCCTCCTTCCCAGACATAGTCTGGAGCTTCGATACTCCCCAAATCTGTGGAAGACATCCTATGTGCAACCCCAGGGTCTAGGGGCCCCCTAGTCTCACCTGCTCCTAGCCAAAAGGCTAGGGAACAAGCTATGGGGAAAGCAGTCCCCATCTGCCACAAAATTGTGCAGTTGCGTTTCCTGCTCTGGTAGGGCTTTAGTCATAACCCTATATACACCTACTGGCCATCTCTGAGCAACTCCTCATTAAACATGCTGTTTTTTGTGGATTAATCTTACAAAAGCATGCAACTGCAGCTTATAGGTATCTTATAGACACTTAACTCTATTTCCTTGAATCATTCTGACAGGCAAATGCATTTTTAGGTGTTACTATGGCAAGCTGTCTCTCTGGACTTAGTCTTAGTGGCTTGCTTAAGGTCACAGGAGTCTGTGATGGAATAGGGAGCTGAACATGAGTGCCCCAAACTCCACTCTAGTGCCCTAACCATTAGACCAACTTTTCTTTCTACATACACGATCAACATTTCATTCAATTCTTTTCATATCAGTGGTATTTAATAAATTAAAACATTTTCTTTATATTTCAAGTGGGAGATAGAGCCAAGGCTATGGTGCCTGCTCACTTGCTTGCTCACTTTCTGTCAATGTGTGCTCAGAGTAGGAACACTGCATTTCATTCTATGTACCATTTGAATGTTAAAAGACTGGAAATCTAACCTTACGTTCAGCTTTTATTATTATGAAAGTAACTGTAACTCCCTACTAGATTAAAGATGAGACATTCTAGACAACTATTTAAAACTACAGCAAACTACAAGGTCTTCTAAATCAGGTACATTTCCTTTGGGGATTGATTGCACATAACTCTCTCCTACGCATACATACTTGGTACAGAAAATGTATACCTTACATTTTGCTTTTATAGAATTAATGTGAAAGTAAAAATGTAGACCTTTGTTCAACTGTAGTTTCCAAAAATCTAACATTCTGAATGTTAAGGCTTGGATTTTCAAAGGAATCTAAGGGAATTAGCTATTCAAATCCCTGTCAATTTCCTTTGAAATCCAAACCTAGAATGATATCGTTCCACCTATCCTCTATAGACTTAACTCACCCAATTTAAAATCATTAAAAATGAACAAATTGTGTGGTATTCTGTATATTACTTGGAATGATTCACTTTCAAATGAAATCACTATTTTCGTCAGATATACTTGGCTTAGTTTACATCTAATTCACGTGGAGTACATTACCATTTACAGAACTGTCAGCTAGAGAACTATAAAGTAGCATAGAAACCTTTTGTTCTTTCAGCTTCCTTACATTATACAATATCTGTAACTTGATGTTATATATAGGATGTGCAGTCACTTGCGTAGAGCAATTCACCACTGAAAAATAATGACAAAGCCAAATGAAATAAAAACACAGGGTCTTCACAAGTCAAAGCGACAACTGTCAAAATCTTTCTTTATTGTTTGACTAACAGGTCCACTGAGTGACATAAGCATGCAGTAAGTAGCTTAGAAAGAGTCAGTAAATTTTTTAAAAAGTTACATTCATTCCTGCCTTTTGTTATGAGTGACACCTTACATTAGTATAACTGTAAGAAATTAAAGAATTAATAATTTTATTCTAAATTCCAATGCACTTACTTCACTCATTTTAAACATTTTATGTCTAGTTTCCCTTACTTGGGAAATTTGCCAGTTTCTTGTCCTCTCAGAAAACACTAAAGGGAGATAAAAAGCTTTTTTGAAAATATGAAAGTGTAATTATAAACCCACAAAAACAGACAACAGGTTGCTCATGGGTAGATGTACAACTTAAAATTAAATAAAGGAAATAAGGTGTCTCTAACACTCCTGAGGTAATAAACTGTCAAACTCTAAATACAAGAGTCAGTATTGCTGTACAATGATTTCCTTAATCAAATTTATAATGAAAAAAGGTTTAAATTAGAATGGAAAAAACAAACAAACCGGAAAATATCTGTAAGAAAACAATACCATTCAGCCCATGACTACATGGTTAAAGGTTTGCAAACACAAATTAAAGCCTTCAAATGTCTTTTGCCCAGTTCGTTAGATAGTGTAAAGGGTGTAAAATAGTTAAACAAATCTTGATTAATCAGCATAAAAAATTACAGGTTTCCCTCACCAACCTTGGTTTTGCCAACCATGGTTTTGAGTATCCATGGTTAATATTCTGTATACCATTTTGGCTACCACAGTAGACAGTTTTGAGTAGCCATGGTTTTCTGTGGTGGCACATCAGTCCACCAACCCCCTGGCCCTGTTCATGCCTCTCATTCCTGCCCCCACAGCCCCTGCTCTCCCCGCCGGAAGTCACCCTCAGCCCTGCCAGAGGTGCGTGCAGTGGTAGGGAGCTGCCCTACCTGTGGTGGCAGGGAACAGCCGGCCCACTCGCCACTGTTTCCTGCTGCCCTCCCCCGCGACCCAGCATGGCAGGGAGCACAGAAGTCGTGCAGGGATCTCCTGTGCCTGCCACTGGTTTGAAGGGCGCAGCCCTGTGCCGCTGCCCTCAGTGCAGCCACATATGCAGGTGGTGCGTCGTCAGGGCAAAGCACAGTGAGCAGCAGTGCGCAAGAAGATCCCAGCATGGCTTCTCTGCTCCCTGCCACGCTGGGTCATGGGGGAGGGAAGCAGGGCGGCAGGGAACAGCAGACCCAGCCTGGTCAGGTTATGGGACAATCCGAGCCTGGCGGCTCATCCAGGGGTGCAGGTGGGCAGCTCCCGCTGCCACTGGGCTTGGATTGTCCCATAACGTGGTCTGGCTAGGGCCCCATCTGCGGGCTGCTGACTAGTCAATCACGCACCACTGAAGGTGGGCACAAAACACCCCCACCCTGCCATTCAGATGGGTCAAGGCAGGGAAGCACCATGGTGTGCTCTGCAAGGCCGGCTGGCACATCCCCTCTCTCCCCTTCCCCGAGTAAGAGGTGAATGCAGTAGAGGAGACGCTGATGTCGTGCCTTGAGCACACTCCATCCCCACCTGCCAGCATGTACCCCCTATGACTTGTCTAAGTACCCCTCAGGGTACGCTTATGCCCAGTTGACCACCCCATGTATTAAAGGCAAGTAAAAATGATTTTTATACACTATACTGTACAATATTCAAGTCCCTAACCCCATTTTCCCCATAAGCCTTTAGTTTTACCAACCACAGTTTTGCCAAGCACAGGAACTTTCTGGAACCTAACCCCCACGGTTAGCAAGAGAAATCTGTATTACATAGCAAAATCCCAGGATTATATGTATATTAGAATATTATATATAAAATATTACCATGGGTTAGAATTAAGAGAAGATGGACTCGAACCAGTTGAGAAAATCCCTCTAGATAGATGTCTATCATATGTCAATAGAAAATTATGCTTAACATGGTGATTTATTGCAAAAAAATATAGGTCAGTCTTTCCTGGTTTGTACTGTGAACTGTTAATATTAATATGAGATGCTGAATAAACTTTTCAGTCTGCTCCCAGATTTGTTTGAAAGTTTTAATGAAGTTGCTATGTAAGCTCTATTGTAATTTCTTTAACTAGAGTTTACAACTATTGATATTTTTCTCCTCCAAATAACTTTCCAACCTAAAGATTGGCTCTGATCAGCCAGGGTAGAAGACAAGTTTAGAGACAGAGGAAGGGAGCAGAGGTTAGGAAAGCTGCACATGTCTACATTCATACTATTCTGCTTTTCTCTGTGGATTCATAGATTTCAGGGTCGGAAGGGACCTATTAGATCATCAAGTCCGACCCCCTGCCCTGGATTCTGTTTCTGGAGCTGTATAGAAAGTGGTTGGTACTCCTTGAAAGCCATCTTCCTTACTTCCCTACTCCCATGATGCTTGTTAGTGGATTTACCAATAGAAGGAGCTCCAGTGTTTCTTGAATTACGTTTCTGTGCAGCTCATGCTAGCAGCATTCAGTTCATACTGTGGATGGTAAAAATCCCCCTTCTAAGGGGGGATTCAAGAAAAAAAAATGTTGGGAATCACTGGTGGGGAGAAAAATCTATGTTAAGTAACTATGTACAGAATATAAGTACTACCTGGACCTGTAGGAAGCACTGTCATTTTGAAGATCTTAGCTTGATCAGAAAACAGAGGACCAGATGCTGGCACTAAATAGGAAGGATCTATTCTATAAAGTAGAACTGAATGTGACACTATGTAGCAGTGTGTCAGAGGATCTAGCATTGTTAACAATGTATGCCTTATGATAGCAGAAACTAAAGAAAATAAAGAAATTCTGAAGTGTTGTGCCTATCACAATTACATCTATGCCTAGCAGAGGAAGAGGCAACGTGAACACAGCAGGGAGAAATAACTTGCTCATTACAAAACAGATTTAGATAAAAACTTGGTTGTCACACTTAATATGAACAAATTGAAAATCCCTGGGGCTTTTGACATATCAGCCTGGAGACAAGAAGTCATTGTAGAACTCTCAGAAGTATTTCAGAGATAAATTATATAAGGTCTTTTTTTCAAATGAGATTCTAATCAGGCACCGTGTAAATGTAACCTTCCCCTGAGGTGTTAATGGACTAATGTGGGTGGCCAGGAGGAGGACACCTGAGCAAGCAAGGTGACCCAGCTGAAAGGTTTTGATATGAGTGCCTTGGGACACTGAGAAAAGCTGCTATCTGGTCAGCCTGATAAGATGACAAAGAGTGGTCAGAAAAAGGAGATTGTTTTAATAAAAAGTAAGTGATTTCACTTTGTTTTCTCTGTAAGCTGAAAAATGCCTTATCTAGTTTAGGGTATAGGAAACATAAATCTAGACATGTCCTGTCCTTTAATTCTACTTTCTCTCTGTTTGTAATAAATCTTGAGGGTACAGTCACACAACACAACTACTACCGAGTAATCTACCCTATATTTTACTTTAATAAATTTACTTTGGAGTAAGAAGCAGACATGTGACCAGGTCTCCCAAGCTGGTTGCTCAAAATAGGCATTATTACAGCACCAGGCCACCAGGGGTAGGGGAGAACATTTTCATGAAACAATAGGCTACACTGGGAATAGGGGAATAGATACACAACTGGTAAGACAAAGTAACTTACACCGGGGTTTGGTTGCTCCTCTTTTTCTATGGGCTAACTTTACCTTATACTGTTGCAAGGCTGGGTATTGCATGCTTAATCTACTTTTACTGTGCCGTAAAGCTAATTTACCCCATAGCAAACATAATACATGTCCTTAGTTTCTGTTAAGACTATTATTGTATGAGCAATTTCACACAGATGTCAGTCACCAAAGAATACAGAATTCATAACCTCTAAAAGAAGTGCTGGAGGATAAAATGTTTCTGAAATGCAGATCCTCCTGTCTGTTGGGTAATTGGTATTGTGTATTGGGTAACACAATAAAACTGTTTTATTCCCATAAGTTGTGTTGCTGTTAATGTGTGGTGGCAGAGCTGAAAAATCTATCAGATGTAAACTGGCTGGGGTGTCGGTTACAGGTCCACATCCTTGAGACCGTGGTTTTCAACCTGTTTAGACTCAGGCCACTTCTCAACAACTTATTTGAATTTGGCAGCAGCCCTGGTTGAGAGCCACAATTTTGCTGCCACTTCTGGGTAAAAGTGCCTCACAGACCTAGTGCACAGCTAGACCAGGAAGGGCTGAAGCAAAAGTGTGCTCTACATTTGGGTTATCTGCTAACCCTGAAGCAGATACGGGAGCTCACACATGCTGCAACCCCTTCCCAGTCTGACCTTGCACAAAGGTTTGTAAGGCAAGTGGAACTTTCCCTCATGCCTCTGTTTCTAGGAGACGCGTAGAAAGGTCAAACTGGAAGGGCTGCAGCATGGGTGCGCTCTCCTGTCTGCTATAAGCTTATCAGAAGACCGTAATGCAGGAGGATCATACATTTGTGCTGCCATCTGCCTGTGCACAAGGCAAAGGGGGCACTTTTACCTGGCAGAGGTGGTATCCTGCGCATTGTGGTATCCAGCACCCTAAGCTGCTGTAGCATCTTGATTGAGAACTTTCTGATAAGGAGTTAGAAAGTGAGAGTGTAATCAGCACAGAAAAGCCAGCTGAGATCACAGAGTTTCAGTGAAGTGCTGTCTTAATAATGCATGTGCACTGACTGTGCACTCTAAAAAAACTGGTTGAATATATCATTAACTTTGCTTCTGAATGAGATTCCAGATACCTCATTATTTATAAAACCTACATCAAGGGTTGATGACCTTTCACTAAACCCAGGCTGCACTAATGCAGCTCAGCCCTCCTTGGGTCAGAAGTGGTAGTTGATGGAGGCAGCCATTAGATGGTGCATTGTTGCACAAACTTGTTTGATTGGGCCATGGGCTGCCAACCCCTCTCTTGAATGGTTTGGGTCCCAGTTCTCTACTTTCAGATGAATGGATTTGTCTGGCTGTCCCAAAAGTGGAGGTTTTAGGGACTAACAAAGTATCTTCACTTTGGGTCCTCACGTCTAGAAACTGAAGTTTGCTTCTTCATACCTGTGCAAAACCTTCCCTCTTCCTCAGTGGCTCTCAACATTTTTAGACATGAGGCACCTCTCATTAGACTTAAGCTAGCTCTTGGTTTTCACATTTGTTTTTTGACTATGGAAAAATAATAGAGCAGTTTTTTTCTGTTGAAAAGAACTCATAAAGATCAGAATGCTTCTGAAATACCTAACAGTCCTAACATTGTGTTAACCTAGGTCCCAACGCACTCTGTGGTACCATGGCAGTCTGGTTGAGAATCACTGCTATACTTAATGCCTCTGATATCAGGTTTCCTTTATTTATCCACTATGTTCTCCAGTTCCTAGAAGAGAGTATTGCTGCTTGTGTAATTATTATTATTATTATTATTGGCTTCAGTTTTTCTATCATGGCTATTTTCTATCATTTTCCAAATGGCTTTTCTATGCTTCACATGGTTTGCTTAAAAACCATTTCTTTAAAGAATTCTTTCTTTTACCAATTATCCTGCCTCACTTTGCCCTCTCTGAAATGTTGTCCTGAAAGCAGGGCCAATCTTGAGTCTATGTTCAGCAGAAAACAACTTAAACATTTTTTTTTTATTGCTCAGAGGCACCTGACAGATACTTTGGTGAGAAACTAATCTCGAATTGTTAAAGGAAGAACTTAAGAAGTTATACAGAAGGAACTTATTTAACGTTTTGACACAATAATCTCTACTATATATAAATTACAACCCAGACCAACACATGTACAGGTACAGCATGGGACAGATGGGATTACAAATGCACTTGTAGGAAATACAGTTAGGAACACAGAACTGGAAGGAAACTCCCTTGGGTCACCGAGTCCAGTCCCCACTTGGCAATGGTGTCACAGAATTCCAACCACAAATTTGTCAGATTCTGTCCTAAAGCTGATTCTTTTTTGGACTTATTACACCTCATGGAAAGCTGTTCCAAAACATCACTGCTCCCATGGTTAAAAACCTTCTAATTTCCAGCCTAAATTTATTCATTTCTAATTTTTACCTATTTGTTTTTCTGCCAACAGTGTGCATTAGTTTAACTAGCTCTTCTCTCAAATTGGTGTTTACCACCATAAAGTATTTATAGGAAACAATCATAATCCCTTTCAGTCCTCATTCTGTTAGGCTGAGCAAGCCAAGCTCTTTTTATCTCCTTTCTTTAAAGAGCTCTCTATTCCCATGACCATCCTAGTTGCCTTTCTCTGTTCCTCCGCCAGGTTCAATAACTGTGGCTGACCAGAACTTTATAAATTATTTCAGATGATCTCTCACAAATAAGAGCACAACAGCATTAATGTACAACAGCATTAATACTTCACTCTCCCCACAGGAAACACTTTCTGTGATGCAGTCCTGAGTTCACACCTGCCTTTTCACTGGTTGCTCACAGTAATCCTGTGACCAATATATACACTGAGATCTTCCTCAATCCTCAGCTGTACAAATGATATCCCCCAACTTTTTGTCAGCAGG
>NW_005842206.1:1760435-1778595 GCF_000455745.1 Alligator sinensis | reverse complement strand
AAATATCATCAGTGCTCTTCTACCTTTGGTAGAAAGTCATCCTTAGCTGGCCAGCAGCAGTAATCACAGCTCTTTACCTGCCGACTACACTGTCTTCCACAACAAGGGTCAGTTTCTATTGTTTTCAAGCAACACATCCAAAATAAAACTAGACAGCTAATTTCATGGAACAGCTCCTGCTTCCTTTCATGGAAGTCTATTTAAAACCTTCTTATTTCTAATCCAACCAGTGGAGAATACTAGAAAACCAAAGCACCATTGCAATGCAAAGTAAAGAGCAGACCACATTTTTTCCCTTGACAAATCCACTTAGTCAGCAGTTAACTTCATAGATTAACTGATTTAAAACGAGTATGTCTATATATTCACTATCAAATGCTGATGCATTTGAATCATATGAAAAAGTAAACAGTATAGTTTCAGTGTAGTTTTTTATTTTTCTTATATGATAGCTTCTAATAGGTCTTTATACTACAAAAGTATGCATGCCTATATGCACACAATCCTTAATGATATTATTATAAAGAGAAGTTCTATTATTAGTTATCCCAAAAAAGCATTCCCTAGATTTCAATATACTTGGAAAACAAGAATATTAACAACAAATATTTTACATGTGTAGAACGTTTTTTTTTCAACCACAGTGATCCCAAAAGACCTTCACGAATACATACAATATGCAAATCACTACTGAAATACAGCCAAGTCTGGCGGCAGCCAACTGGCATGCTTCATACTGCACATCTGAAAGGAAGGAGAAGTAATGTAGTTCCATAATATCAGTTTACTTATGTGATCTAAGTATTAGATGGCACTGCAAAGGCAATTATATTTTAAGACTCTAAATATTATGTGTGTGTGGGGAGATGGGAAAGATTAAATTAATCTTTGATTTGTAAAATAACACAATAGGGATTTCAAAACTAAAATTTCTATAAAAAGAAAGAAGATTAAAGTATAAATAGTTCTTTTTGCCACCAAGAAATACCATGGATTTGCTGTCACATCAGAATTATGGTATCTTCAATAATCTTGTCCAAACAACCATTGCTCCACTTTGTGTTACTGAAAGACAGACAGCTTATCAAGATGACCAAAATGGCATTGCCATGTCATATGTTCGCTGCACACATATGTAGTACATATGCAATATTAAGACACAAAGAATTTTCAGCAAGTCAAACTTTTAAGTCAATACACAGTGCAACCCTTTGCATCAGAGCCAATTCCATGGTAACTTTTATTTGAGGCACAGAAAAGAGCAAAAACAAGTCTATTTATTCATGCAAATCCTTTAAGGTCATAAAAATGTTATTCGCATGAATTCCACAATGTATAACCAACACATTTCCAGATTAAAAACTAGAACTGCATGCTATCAACAGTTGCATCTCAACTTGAAAACTCTGGTTTATGAAATGTTTTGATAAACGTACCCCCTTTAAATCATACAACTTTGCCTCTGAGGAGTCGTGTCACTTCCTTTTCATGTCAATTCTCTGCACCACTGCATTGCCACAATCTGCGGTGGCCACTAGAGCTCAAGTCAGACGGAGCCATCAAATCAATTATAACAGCCTGCCACTGTCTTACACCGACAACAAATGATTGATAACAAAACCTGCCTACTTTCAGTTCTCATCTGACAGCAACAAAACAGTCCCTGCCTGCTTTTACTGGCATTTGTCATAAATCAATAGCAATTTCATCACTCAGAAAGCTGCTGTCAGCTCTGTTCAGTCCATCTGGTTTCATTTTACTCTCATAATTTTTGAATACAACTATTCAGGAAGGTTAATACTTGGTTGGTTTCTTTTTGAGACTTCTTATGCACTGTATTACAGCATTTTTTAATCATAAAGCATTAATAATTTTTGCCATTAGGAAAATAAATCTAAATTATTCTTACCATAGAAATTAAAAATATATCTATGTTCTATCTTTGAGGGGTGAGAGGACATTTCACTTTATTTGGTAACGTTGTCATTTGATCCATAAAGAAATGGCTTCATTTCATCTGAAGTTTTGGCTCTGTAGTAATTAGTTTTAAGACCTTAAACAATGAAGAACTTCAATGCGATTCTTCAAGTATGAAGAGAGACAGATATCAGTAAGGCCAAAAAATACAACTTGGCCACCAAGACAACAAAAGCAATAGTTCTTTGAAAATGCTTGTCCCTTCAAAAATACAAGTTCTTAAAAATATAAACTTATAAATGTATATTCAATTACAAAATTTATTCTACCACTAAGTGACCTGATGAAGTTTTAGACAGAACAAGAAAGAAATTAAATATATCGCCACGTGGATATATATAATAATGGTATTGAGGCTGTGAAATGCAGATCTGAAAGGAATAGCATTACAAAACGAATTAAAATCTATATTTGCATAGAACTAATGGCAAATATTCCAATTTTCTCAAAGTGCATTATAAAGAACAAACTGCTGTTTTTGTTAAAGAACTGTGTACTGCGGTATTTCACAGGTTATGGTGTGAACTTATAAATATTTGTCCTTTGATACTCAATTTTGCAATGCACAATTGTTTAGGCCAAAATAGAAAAATTAACAGCTGTTGCTAAAGTGATGAGCTGTTCTGATGTTCCAACTTTGCATTTTGTAAAGAAACACAGTCCCAACCAGAATGATAATTCTACTTACCTTGCATTGTCTACAGTAAACCACAGTTTCAATCCGCATATTGAATTTTACTTTTGATCCCCAGTATAAATATTACTGAAGGTTTAGTATTGTATTACATTAGAAAGAAAAAAAAAAATCAGTGCTCTTAATGGATAAAGAACTGTGGATCTTGGCAGTTCATTCCAAGACTGACTGCAGTTTAGCTTCAGAAATGCTTTAGGTAATTATTTTTAGCAAGTCAGTAGAGAATAGTCCCATATGATTCCTAATTTTTTGACATGAAATACTACCACATGCACTGTCTTGGGGAGGTCATAATACCGACTGATGTAGGATGGAACGTGGAGTCTTGCCACCTGCAAGCAATTAACATTATCATGAACATTCACAATATTCCCTACGCTAAACCTTAAGGGAGGCATGTAAGAGCACAGCACAATGAGCCTGAGTAGCCACAACAGGTTCTTGACCGATTTATGACATGTGACTTCATAAGAATGTAATAAATAGTGTCAGGGTAGCTTCACCTCATTTCCCTTTCTGTTGTCTTTGAGCACATTGCCCATTATGTGTTAAGCCCTGGCCCTAACCCATCTTGGGGTGGTGTCTTAACAGTCTGACTCTTTGACCGGGATATGCTATCTGTGCATATCAACCACCTATGAACGTGCTGATATGTCTGTGTTTCTTTTCTTAGAAAGGATATTGACTAATGGCCTTCATAACACAACATATTTTTGTTTAGCAGTTGGAACAACACATCAAAGAAAAAAGGAATTTTAAAACAGCAAACCGCTCATAAACACAATTAAAGGTTTGTTCTTAAGTCATCACAATTCACTTACATTCTTCCAGCAAACCTGTATCCCCTTGTACATCTATGGGTCTCCTGTTCAGCTTCCCTCTGACCCAGCCTCTAACCCCCAGGACAGCAGCTAGAACTGTGAAGGTAAACAGGCTTGAACTGTCTCATGTGATGCATTTTCGGTATAGCACTGCCTTGCACTGTACAAGCATACCCTTAAAGGACACATCTACACATGAAATTAGTGTGCATGAATAAGCTGCGGCACAGTTTCCACTGGAATTTATTGCTCTTGAGCACAGTATATATACATGCGCCTGGGACTGCAGCATATTGAGCAGGGGTGCCATAGCCCTGGCTGGCTGGGAGCCCAGGGGGTTAGCCTGCCAGCTGGAAGCTGCTCTGCCCTAGCTCAATGTGCTACAGAGGGGCTGGCTGGGGCACAAGGGTGCTACAGCACAGAGGTAGCAGGCAGGAAGCCCCCGCACTGTAGCACCCTCATGCTCCAGCCAGCCCTAGTCAACGATATGTGCGCTGTGGCAGAGTAAATAACTCCACCATAGGATAGTACTCATGTCAGGCAGTATTATCCTACAGCAGAATTAATTAGTTTACTCCAGCCTAATAGTGCAGCACGTGTAGACGGTAATGCTTTACTGCAGAGCTACCTAATTAGTCAACTTGCAGTACAGTGCACATGCAGATTACCCCCCCACCCCAAGAGTCCAAAGTGACAGGACCTTCCTTTGTCCTCCTTGGCAATCTAGTCAAAACTCCTATAGAGAGGCATCCACTTGCATACATAGCACAGAAGCCATAAATTCTAGTTACAGAGACATCCATTGCCTAATGATTAAAAAGCACCTACACACTTGTCATGAATAATAGTTTGGAAGTATTTAAAACTTATTCTTAGAAAGGATAATGCTGCAAATGGGTTGCCCCTATGAAAGTAAGCCTTTATATTCTAGTCAGGCTAAATTTCTCCAATTTACCTTTTCGCTTTAGTGAGTAATTCCAGATGCAAGGTTCTCTGGAAGATGGTTTATAGGAAACAGGTATTTTTGGAGAACAAGTTGCAGTAATAAGCCAGGAGGCTAAGCAACAGTGCATATGGTAACTATTTCTCAGATGAGGTCTCAGCACTGCTAAACCATTTACTGAAAACTTAAGCCTGCAGCCAGCAAAAAGAAGGATTCTTCCTGTATTCATCCTCTTTCCATATTGTGGACATATCAAGAAATATGAAGGAGGAGGATGGATAGTAATATTGAAACATTAAACTCAAAGAATTTATTCACTAAATTTATAGGAGATGAAGGCTTTTTTCTTTGGGATGAAAAACAATGTAGTGCCAGGTACAAACATTACACAAACTGGTACACATGGATTAGAAATTGGTCTAAACCTGTAGCAGAACAGAAGTTCAGTGCACACAGACTGGTTTAAAAATGGTAGGATCCAGTGTAAGATCAACCTGGATGGGTGTAGTATCAGACTTAATCAATTTAGGTTAGACTGGTCTATCAAACTTCTGTACCAAATTGCCTCCTGACACAAGTTAGGTGGCAGTCTGTTGGCATCTCACTTCCCCCATCTCACAGAGACATGCACTGGAATTGGGCTGGCACTCGGCTGCTCTGAGCTGTCAGCTGCAGGTGAGGGGTGGGAAGCTTCCATAGCTCTATATTTTTCCATCTCTATACAACGTACCTAGGTGCAGGGTGCAGGGGTGGGTGCTTTGCAGAAGGAAAGATCAGGTTCCTTGGAGTTCCAGTGAAAGGAAGGTGGCAGCAACAAGGCAGGGCAGGGAAAGCAGAGTGAGTGAGTGGCAGCTGAAGGCTGCTGTACACTGTGTGTGTGGGACCTGTCAGGAACAGGGAGCAGAGCTGCAGCTGTTGCCTCCCCTGTGCCGCTGTTGCTGCCACTTGGCGGAGCATGGGGTTTCGGCTGCTGATGGAGTCAATTGACTTCATGCCTCAACGGAATCTACCTGATTCCTGCTAATCATTCTAGAGGTGTAAATAATCTTCTGTTTAATGACCTTGATGTTCCACTGATCAAGCTATCCTTTCTTCAGCATTTTTGATGTCTGTTAACTAGTCCTGGCTCCCCCTATTTCATAGCCCTGCATGCTTTTTAACTTTTTTCAAAATCCTAGTTCTTCCCATGAGTCTAACAACTAGTTTTAGCTTTTGGTGGAACAGCCATGAGCTGCTGACAATTCAGCTGTGAAAAGGTTAAAACTGTAGGTTTTATCTGAGCAGGAAACTGAAGATGAGTGAACTAAGTTCAGGTTCTGTTTCTGTTCTATGCATACATAACTCTGGGGAAAAAAAAACACCTTTTCTCCATTCTGCCCTCCCAAAAGTAAAGTGCATATCTTATTTTGGAAGGTATGGTGCATGAGAGAATGCAGTATCAAGGAGCTATGTCCTGATGCCAACACTTGAAAATAATCTGGAAGTCAATTAGTGGAATAGTAAATAGTAGTACAGAAAACTTAATGAGTAGGCTACCCACATTCTGCACTAACAGCAATTTGTGAGTAGTTTAAAAAGGTTGAAGCCTGATAAAAATGTGGGAATAATCCTCAAAGTGCCCAAGACCCAAGGCAACATTTAAAATAAAAGGAAACACGCTTACTTCCTATTACTTGCACTAGTATTCTGGCGAATTACCTGTAAATGCACTTGCAGATAGAGATTGACAGTACTCCCTTAATTGAGGGCAAACAATTTTAGATGTTTCTTCTTACTGTTGCTTCCATTCTATAAACATATTGTTAGCCTTAGCTGGTTCAAGTCCCTGCCAGCAAGTCTCTATCATCCCCCAAGTTTCTGTCACTCCACATTTTGTAACAAAGAAGATGGAAATGAAGAAGTGTCAGCAGCATTTCAAACTCACACACCTCTTATTCAAGTACATATTGAGTGAGGCCATGAGAGAAAACCCTAGAAGGCAGCAAGAGCCTGATGACCTGACCTTTGGATAGAAAAGAAATTGTACAACTGAGACCTCTCAGAAGGAAAAGCAAAAAAAAGGCAGCCAAGAATGTGTTATGGTTTGCAGAGAATCAACAAATTATCACTGTAGAAATAGGCACCCTTAAGGAAGTGAAACTGAAATACCTAGTACCTGTGAGAACTCATTTAACACTGTCCCCTGTAAGGGGGGGGGTGGTCAAAGTTAGAAGTTGCAGAACTCAGAAGCAATATGGCCAATGTAGATATGGAGCAACGGAGTAAAAAATAGATGATGAACTAACAACAATGGATACCTAATGTGAATTCTCCAAAATACTCAAATCTCAGAATACTCTGTAGCCAGGTAGACACTTTTCTCAGAATGACAGACTTCAAATCTCTGCTCTGAATAGAGACTAGATTTGAACCTCAGTGTGCTATCAGGCTGTGAGGTACTCTGATAGAGGTCTTCCTAAATCCCTCCTACTGGAGCTATTCCATGTTACATAAACATTTACTGGGCAAGAATGTGACTCTAGCCAAGTGATGGATACACAAGCGAAACGTGTGACACCTGGTTTTAGGGCACTGCTCTTGTGAAGGCTTAATCATTCTCAGAAGAGCTGAAATAAAACTGGATGTCACGGATACCACCCCCCAGCTGGGGGTGGCATTTGCTTGGCATCTCCATGGTCTTGTCTGGTTTTGGTGCTCCCCCTGAAGCCAGCCTAGGCATGGCTTCTAAAGTTTGGGGGCAGGGGTTGGAGGAAGGAAGGGAAGGAAAGGGAGGGATAACCTGTCTTTCACTCTATATAGCCCCTGGCTTTTTGATTCCTTGAGCCTATCCTTTATCTGTACCTCTTATGCAGAAAGCTACCTTTCAGTTCAGCTCTCAAGAGAGGGAAACTGCAACTCAAACAACAAAGCAGTGAATTTCTCTTCCATTAAGGCAGATAGTGCACAAAAGGTCAGAGCAGGAGGCTCTCTGGCCTGTTCAAAGTCCCTCTGCCCGCTGTGCGCTCTGAATGGCCCCTTGCTTCTGACACTGACTCCTTGTTTGCTTTATCTATTGCTCTCTCTCCTGGACACAGCCTGGGTGTTGCTTGCAATTCAACCTTTGTTGAAATATCAACAAAGGTATTCAAGACTCCTTTGATGGTGGAAGTCCATCTGGTCTCTCCCACAGCCCTATGGCCTATTAAGGACGTATCCTACTAGTCTTTTATACCTATAAACTTTTTTTTAATACATATTTCTCCAATTTAAAATCAAAGACAATGCTCCCATTAGCTATAAAACAACTAATCAAATTAGTTAAACTTTAATTCAAAGGGGGAAACTTAAAAGAATTTAAAACAATCTTAGAAGGATGAAAGGAACTGGCACCTCTGCCTCGGGTCAGACCTATTGCCACATCTGGAATTAGGAAGGAACTTTACCCTTTGTCATATTATCATGGACTGTGAAGGTGTTTGCCTTCTGCGGTAGAGAGTGTAATCCCTTGCCTTGGTTCTCTCAAGTGTATTTTAACAGACATTTTCTGTCCTTGATACAGCAGGACATCAACAGGGACCTCATCCCCCTGCTTTACTTCTGGCAGGTTAGAGTGTCCATGGGCAATGTTCCTGGTACTTGTGCAACAAAGCTATTTGTGTAGTTTCAAGATTAGATTAGACAAACTCTCACATTGGACAGTTTAGATTAGGGTGATCCTGCAAGGGTTTGGACTACTGACTTCCTGAGGTCCCTTCCAGACCTATTTTTTCTATGATTCTGTGACAATTCCTACCAGCTTCAAATCCCCCATCAAGAGATGAGATATTTAACTCTGGCCCTCTCACCTCAGTCCACCAATATTCTGAAAAAAACAGATTCCTCGGACCAGACGCAATTTACTGTTCTAGGATGGACCCATTTGAATGGAAGACTATCAAGGTTAATGATTCTTAAAGGCTTGCACAGTTATACTCTATACACAAGGATTTCACTTGATTCACAGTGCAGAAGATTCCATCTCATTTTGTATGGATACAGAAAAAGAAATAAGGTCAGTTCATGCTGGCTTTATTTCTTTTCTTTTTTTAAAACAAAATATATTTAAGGTCTGAACATTTGGATTGACAAAAATGTGTATGCGTAGGCCTAGCCAATTCTATATTTCACATAGTTCCGGAAATCACGCACATTACAAATATCAGCATCTGTAGAGATATGAATCCTGATTTCACCTTTATAAAACAAATGAAAATTCTCTTTCGATTAAAATATTTAATTCTAAATGGAATTTGAATTTCTGGATCCTCTGTAGTTTATACTGGATTCAATCTTTTAATTTATAATTTAAATTTCCTTTTTAGGGAGTCCACTCTCTTATCAAAGGCCAAAGAGGGTATATTATTAAAATGTAGTTTTTCTAGTAAATACATATTTAAACTTGAATAAATATTATGCATACTTGAGATTGATTTACTCAAATTCACCCAAATAATTAAATATATTTGTGCAGGAAATTACACGTCTATTAATAGTAAGCATGCTTTGGTATATATTAATTAACTAGTATGTATTAGGGACTTGATTACATACAACGTAATATTTAAGCAGTTTTCAAACTAAAGAAACTTGGCTCTCTTAGCAATTAAACACAATGAGTTTGGCTAATAAGCATTACTCTGCATTTGAACACTAAGGGTAGTGTTACATGCTACCTTTAAATCATCATAAAAATCACGTAAAACATAAGCGTTCATCTAGTAAAGGGTATTAACCTGTGCTAAGTACCCTCTAAACATTTTCAAGTTAAGCAAATTTAGGCAAGGGTTATCTTTGATCCATTTTATTTAGGTCTTTCCAGAGGATTTTTAGTCTGCTCTGGGGAGATAAAATGCCCTATTTCCATTCTTCCAGCATCTCAGGATGCACCACTCCCAGCTCCTCCCATTCCTTTGCTCTGTGGGCAGGGACCTACTTAATTTTTGGTTTTGCAGACTGTCCATGAAATCCCCAAAAAACAAACAAACAAAACCTTTAAAAAGAAAATGCTAACTCCTCAGTGGGAGCCAGGGGTCATTGCTGCCAGGAGGGGAAGGTGCTGGCTGGTGGGGCAGCACAAAGGGCAGAAGACAAGACAGCAGCTGCCTCCTCATCCCTCTTCCCCATTGGGGCCTCTCTCTAAATTAGTGCTGAGGGGCGGGGCTGTACAAAGGGCAGCAAGCAATCAAGTTGGTGGCTGCCCCATGTACCTCCTCCCCACAAGGCCCCTCCGCCAATCAGCACCAAGGGGTGGGGCCACCAAGAAATGATTGCAAAAATCAGATCTGAGAGCTGTGAGCAGGCTGCAAGAAACCCTTTGTCTTGCCACGATTTAGGTAAGTCCCTATCTATGACAGACTTCCAACCCCCCTGATTTCTACTGCCCCAAGCCAACTTCCCCTCCTACCCACAGAAAGTAGAAAATGCAATCCCATTGGGTCTCAGCTCAGTCCCAGTGTGGCATGCAGTGAGATTGCTGGGTCTCAACTCTGCCTTGATGTGAGTGCTAACTTAAGTCCTGCCCCAATGTGGCATACAGTCTGCTGGGTCTCAGCTTTGACATGCAGCAAACTTGCTGGGTCTCAGCTCTGCCCCAATAGAGTTCTGCACCACCCAACCTGCCTGCCCTCCCCACCACAACCTAATCCCAGTTCAGTGAAACGCATGAAAGATTTGGGTCCATCATTTATTTATTTTTCACTCCTTTCTCTTCACTTCTCTCCCCTGTGCATTCACTTCAAACAGGGTGTTTTTTTTCCCCAAGATTTTTCTCCTCCTACCTAAAGCTTCAGCTGGTTGCAGAGTGAGGGAAGCCAAATCACCTGTAGAGGGAAGCCACTGTATCCCAAGCTACATGCCACCCTCCCCCTGCCACGCCAGGGGAGGGATCAAGTCCTGGCTCCTGTCCATGCCCCTGCTCACTAAAGCTCTAGTGGAAAAACAGTTGTGCAGGTCTGAAATGGCATTAAGCCTTATCTGTGATTGCTCTGAAACTGTTCCAACTTTATGATGGCCTAACATTCCACAGATTTAAAATGTTTCAAAGGTAACCTGTAACAGCGCCCTTTCAGAATTTGTATTTAAAGTATTTTATTACGCAAAAGCTAATTTTACACAGTTTTTTCAGTCTTTTCTCCCTGAAATACTAAAATTAGTTAAGATGTCCTATGCACTAAATTGGTTGCCAAGGTTGGTTTTTGAATCATACCTAGTATTTTTTTCGTTTAAATAGTACAAAGAGATACCCTAAACAAGGAGTGAGGGCTCTCTTCTGAGACCTTTTACTGGACCAATTCATCTGGGGAGGAAGGGTAGTTTCTACCTGACGTGTATACCTTCTCTCCCAGCTACGCAGTTGGTCTAGTGAAAAAAATCCTCACCTCTGGTACATTCCTGGACCATCAGGGCTACAACAATATGCTAATCCCATTTTATTTAAAATATTTAATTTAATTTTTAATATTCAAAAATGAAAAGCATTCAGTCATTGGATGAAAAGAGTTTCAACCTGAAGCACATTTTGACAAGCAAGTTACAAAACCTCTAAAATAAAGGTCGATAAAGAGAACTCTAAAACACGTAACTAGAGTGGTGCAAATGGTGCCATTTTAATACCTTTGTGAATCACACACAATAGGTACTAGCCTAATGATTTTTCTTGCCTAAGGCCACACTAATGTAGTTTCAAAATGAAAATAAAAGAAACACTTGTTGCCTGGCTGAAGCTTTTGGGCCTCTCATTCTTGAATTCAGGCCTATATTAACAGTTGCAGAGATTTGCCTAAAACCTATCTCCGAGGGCTGGTGTCAAATTAATCTCCGTGTCATCAGTATCATCTCAAAAGGGCTTAAACAGTCCTCTTCCCCCACTCCTTCACCTCTTAAGTCCCTGATCAACAGTTGATGGTGTTCGAGTCAAGCTGTGCTTCTGCCCACACAGTGGCACTGTCAGCACTGTTGACTGCTCAAACAATTTTTTAAACAGAGCAGCCGGTTGCCTTCAGCAGCAATGCTTTTGGGGGCACTCCCTGCTGTTTGCCCAGAGACTCTGGCTGCTCTACAACTGTGCTAGTTAAGGGAGCGACAGAAGGAACAACAAATGGCTACAATTAGCATTCACCCTGCTCCTGCAACAGAATTTCATTGCTATGGCAACTGGAATTGCCCAGACGACATAGGGCTTTGGCTGAGGCTAGTATAGGACATTACAAGCACTACCAAACATAATAGCCTCAGTTCAGGCTAATACACTTACTCAGTGGCACTTTAGATCTTTGTCTTTATTTCCCAGTTTAATTAATAAAAGATGGTTTTCTTAATTTTTTCTAATTGACACTATGTCCATGACTGTTTTAATAACTGCAAACATTTGAAATACCTTTATTATTCTTTCCTTTGTATACAGCCATAAAAATATTTGGAATACAGCCAGACAGCCAAATTCAAGAAGTCCTTCCAAATATGCTAATTTTGTCACAGGTGGTATACATTTATTTCATAGCAACTGATGGAGAGAGAGAGAGAAAAAAAGATTTATTTCTAAATAACAGAGCAGCAATATAGAAGAGGAGTAAAAGCAGAGACAAGGGTGGGCAGTGGTCTGCATGGTGAGCCGAGATAAGAGGTGGCTATAATGTAATTATTCCAAAACAGAAAGAGTTGTTAATTTAGTTAAATTTGAATTAACTGAAAATATTTTATGAGAAACAAAAATGCATAAATAGAGTGTTCCATGATGAGCATTCTTCAAGGCTAGGGACAGACATTACACATAAGCTGGTATAAGTGATCGGAAACCAGTTCGAATCTATAACACAACAGAAGTTCAGTGCACAGAAACTGCTTTCAAAGTGGGTAAAACAGTTTAAGAAAAGCCTGCATGGATGTAGTATCAGACTCAACTGATTTTGGTTAAATAGGTTTATTGAACTTCTGTCCCAGATCCCCTCCAAATTCAAGTTAACTCTAGTCCTCCACCATCCCAGGATGCTTTGCACCTCCCCCCTCCCCTTGCGGTATGGGTGGGCTAGCCTTGGCCCAAGCTGTCTGCTCCAGCCAAGCAGGGAAGCATGCTCTAGCATCCCCAGGCTTCTGGTGTTGGCCACTGCAGGCATGTGGCTGCATTTCCAGAATCAAAAGCAAATGTCTGTTCACTTACTTATTGGTTCAATCTAGGCAGCTTAGACTAACCTGCAAAGATTGAATCAATTCAGCCTCATTCTTTTTGACTGTCTGTATTTACAGAAAACCAAGCCCCACACACGTCAGGAAGCTGCCGTGAATTGTTAAGCCTTTGAAAATATCTTGAAATTAGTTTGGGATTTTTTGATAATGACTTTATCAAAATGAGATTTACTTTAATATAGATATATATGATAAATATTTATTAGAATAAAATCTCATTTGGATAAACTCAGTATTATCAACAAGACCCCAAACTAATGTCAAGATATTTTTAAAGATTTAAATATTCACGACAGCCTCCTGACTTACATAAAATATAAAGGTTCCTTTAGAAAATTCAGTTACATTTCCTGCAGTTGAGCCAAAGCATTGGTTGGTGGTTAAATGCACCAAGCAGGAGACAAATATACTTGTATACTCCAGGAATAGGCCAGTGCTGAAGTTGCAGTTACCATAAGTTCACTGTCTTGTAAATGTTGGAACATTGTGCAGAAAAAGTTATCCATACTTTCACAGCAAAGGAGAGTGTAGTTCCCACATAAATGAGCACAGCCAAAAAAAGAAAAAGGGTAAAACAAAAATGACCATAAAGGGGAAATCAAAATTAGATTTCTTTTAGCTGGAAAGTATTATATCCATATGGTCAATATCCCCAAACCTTGATTCATTCTCAACAGGCAATGCATTGAGAACACTAGAGGATTAATTTTGCTGTACATTTTTTTTAAACTAATAATAAAACCCTGACCTGTATTGGTTCTGCTTTATAAGGTCATCACTTCTTGAGTACAAACTAGTACATTCTTATTTTTCTGACAACTAAAAATAGAGATTTGCTTTTTCAGCAATGGTGTCAATGGTGTTAGACCCGGGGTGGGCAATTATTTCAGGTGGAGGGCCACTTACTGAATTTGAAAAGCACATGGGTAGCCCTGCCCTCTGACAGGTGCCCCACCCCCTGGTCACCATCTTGGGATCTGAAGTTCTACCCCCTAACCTCTGACCTTTACCACCAGAAGTCCCTCCCCTTGTCCCTGGGCGTACTCCTTTCAGCAAGGGGTTTTGCCATCTCAGAAACAGAAAAATACCAAATTATATTCTAAGAATTGAACATCTACAACATTCATTAATTTGATTTCAAAAAATATTTTTGTCCTGATTTACATGCGTTTGTATAGTGCACATATTAGCAGTTGCACAACATCTACTCTTGTAGATCATGGGAGGGAAGCATGGGGAAGTTGGTATAGGTTTGTGGGGGGCAGTGGGTATGTGGGGAAGGGTGCGGTTGTGTGAGGGGGAGTGGGGTGAGGGAGCATGTGGGTGTGTGTGTGTGGATGTGTGGGGGAGGGTGGCTGGGGTGTATGAGGGGGTGTGGGTGTCTGTGTGTATGGCTGGGTGTGTTTGTGAGACTTGCCCTATGAACACACACACACTTTCTCTCCCTCCCTCCCTGTGCGCGCGCGCATGCACGCACACTCTCCTTCATTTCACTCTCTCTCTTTCACTTCCTTATTGCGTGTGCACACACACACACACACACACACACACACACACACACACACACACACCACTCCTGACCCCGGGATACCGGTGCAGGCCCTGTGGTTCCACGGTCTGGTGATGCAGCTCAGTTACGAAGGGAAGTATATTGTGAACTATTATTTTTGAGTTATAAAACACCTGTAATGGAATTAGGGTTGACTGCAAGCAATTATTAGGCTGGCACATATTGGTATTGCTCAATTTGTATTATAGGTCAAAAAATATTTACCTGTTGAGATTTTGGCCCATTGTTCCTAAGAAAGACACAGAAACTGGGAAACTGAAATATATCTTGACGAAAAAAGAGGAATACTTAACTCATACTTAAAATTGAGAAGTATTAAACAAGAGATGTCTTAAGAGTTGCTACATTCTTCTCAGCACATCATCTCTATGTAACATTTTAACTTGCAAATTACACAGCAATTTTTCTTTCTATATTATATTAAGAGAGTGGTGCTCAGTTTTGATCCTGTGGGCCACATGAACTGTGTGGGGCCAGTCCATGGGCCAGACTGGGCCTCATGCCATCCCCGCCCAGCTGGAATTGGATTCCAGGGGCCCCATGCTGCCCTTCATGCACCAGGGTCAGGTCCCACATTCAATCTGGTATACATGGCTATGGTCTATTGGGCTCACCACAGGATTCTTATCTAAAACGTTACAAAAACACTGCTAAATATTATGTCTAGTAATCTGACAGATAAAAATCTAGAACCAAGTCATTGTCTCCTTAAAAAACCCTGAAACCTTCAAGATCAGTTTTTAAAATTTTTTAAATATTTATTTATTTATTTTTACAGGTTAGAGTCCAGATACCAGCTTCTGTGAAGACAGTTAGGCAGACTCCTTTGCGCATACATAATACTGACAACTTCAAAATGTTTTCATGAAAACCTATGGTTTACCATTCCAGGTCTCTTTAAGATAAGGGCCTAAGGTTATGATCCTGCATGTAGGTATAATTTTCCACCTGCAGATAATCTAATTTAAAATCACTGTGACCCTCAGGGACATGAATTTATACTAATGTCTTTGCTTGCATGGTCACACTAATACTGTGTATAGTTGGGCTGGAATTTATTTAAATAATTTTTCATTTTCAGTGCATTTTAAAAAATAGCTATTTATTTGCCTGCTTAAAAGATTTTGTTAACTGTGTCAGCTATAAATTTTAGTCAGTTTAGTCACTCAAATTACATTTTGAAAGTGCAGTTGATATGACTGTAGCTCAGATTTCAACATTTCTGAAATACAGGCATGTGTGGAATTACCCAATAATGACCTGAGGTGATATTTCATAAAACTCCTTAGCGATTCAGACAGACACAGACACATGCTAACTGTTTGATGCATGATGAAAATTTAAAGCAGACTGTATTGGTTACTTCAAATTCTTCCTAGTCAAAAACCCCCCCAAAAAACCTCAAATAATTCAAGACTGAGTTACTACTGGTTCATATGCAGGGACCCACCCAAATTGAGACAGCAGACAGGTGATTTTGCTGTCCAATCACGGTGCTGTCCGTTGTTTTCATGGACTTATTGTGGCAAGCCCTGCCTCGCTACTGACTGGCTGAGGTGTCCTGCCCCTTTCTGCTGGCTGGCTGAGATGGCTACCTTTTGTGCAGTCCCACCCCTTGCCACTGATGGGAGGAGGGGCGGGGCTGCAGAAAAGACAACCCTCTTGGCCAATCACCAGTGGAGAGAGGAGGGGGAAGTCATCATCTTGGTTGCTCCCTTTATGCCAGCAGCTCCCAGTGGGCTGTGAGGCTGGGCTGCAGCAGCCATTGGTTTCCACTGGGGAGACAGCATTTTATTTTCAGGGGTTTGGGGTTTTTTTTGGCAATTCTGCGTGAAACCATGAAATTGCAATTTGAGTGGCTCCCTATTCATGAGACAATATTATCCAGACAGTAGTCCCACCTATGCACATATCTGATAAGTATGCGATTCCCACAACTGTGTGACAAGGATGCTTGTCCTAGCTTATGCCTTGTTGCTTGCATTGTTTGATTAAGTACATAAATCACCTCAGTGTATAAACCACTTCAGTACATGGCATCTTTCAGCTGTACTGTCTACTTTGTAACCTCTCTGTACTCTGCTTATCTGCATAATTTATTAAACTAAGCAGCAATCATCCCTTTCCATACTTGTAAAGCAATTCTGGCCTGACTAGGTCATGCTGATTTCAAGACTGCCACTAGAGGCATATGGGACCCTTCAAGACAAGGTAGGAATCCTTAATAAGGTTCAAAAAGCGTGAACATGATGCATCTATAGTTAATGAACACTGTTTACACTGAGTTCTCTTAAATGTATATTACAGGTAAGTACATAGCCTTTTCTCAGTCCCAAAGCTACGCTCTTAAACAGAGTACAATACTGAACACTGACTGGATTAAGAAACTATGAAGACATTTGAAATTTATGTTTCCTTTTAGGAGGAATACATGTCTGACTATACAATTACCTTGAATCTTTCTTAAAATAATGTTTCCCTTCCTAGATCACAAACTGGTCAGTGAAAGAACTGCCTTCTATACATGTAGGAAATGCCCAGTAGAAACTATTAATATAAAAATCATATTGGCAGTTTTGGAAGTAAGCTCCCAGGATTTTTACTCTGCTTGAATGAATGGATGGAATTCCTTGACTCCAGATTTTGCGCACACTAATCTGTGCATGTCTGGACAGCAGAGTTGAGCTAAGTACACTACAGTCTCTAAGTCTAAAGAATACACAGTTATGAGCAGGGATCCTGGTTTTCTCTGGAAAAAAAAATCCCCAATTTTCAGATTTAAAAAAGTAACCCAAAATCCATATTCTTCCATGATCAAAAATACATATATTAGTCATGTTTCATTTTAATCACAGAAAAATGTGGATTTTGGGTTACTTTTTTAATCTGAAAATTGGGGATTTTTTTAATCAGAGAAAACCAGGATCCCTGGTTATGACAATAATTTTGTTATCTACTTTTCATGTACAATTTAAAGTTGACAACCTCAGTATTAGTCATTAAACTGGAAATATGTACAAGAAACAAAATTCTACTGAAACTGTTACTAAACTAGAGTTATTGTTCTTTTTTCTCCTTGAAGATCAACAAGTTAATTGAAAAAAATGTACACTAATATTTAAACATATTTCAAACAAAGCCATGAATACAAGATGACTGGATTTGGCTGTAATGTACAACTTCTAGTATACCCCATCTCTGAATGTGTAACTAGTATTTTAACAGGATATAAAGGATTTCCAAATTTCCGACACTGTCATTTCACATTGCCCTAATGCAAGGGTGGGCAAAATATGGCCCACAGCCCAAATCCGGTCTGCCAGGTGATTTCATCTGTAAGCCAGATCTAGCCTGCAGGGCCCCTCTGTAAACCAAAATAATTATCACAGGTCTTAGCTGTAGTTGCCCCTCTGAAAGCCCATATCCCAATGTAGGAGGTGCAGTTCTGGTTGCTAAGCAACCAACCCCCCACCCCAACCTGGCCCGACCTGTACCCAGGCCCAAGGTAGTGGGTGCTAGGGACAGGAAGCTTTTGCTGGCAGAGGCTTCTACCTAGCAACCCCGTGGCTGGTTCCCAGCCCTCCCTCCCTGGGAGAGTGGAAATTCAGGTAAGGGCTCCATTGGGCTGGGAGCCATGGACTCCTCTTGGGGAAAAAGGGGGCTGGGGCCATGAGAAGCCACATGCTATGGTGCTGAGTTGGGCTGACCCCACATGCTGTCACCATGTGCGGCCAGGGACTTGGGTGGGAACATGGGAGCTGCGTGCTGTGGGGCCAGGTGGGGCTGGCACTGCACCTTGCTGCCACATGTGGATGGGGCTTGGACTCTGAGGACCTCCTCACCAACCTACCCATACACTCCCACATAACCTAATCCCCACCATACCTCCCAACACATCCACACCCTCCCACATATCCCCCACACAAGCCACCACACCCCCACACCCCCCCAACTCC
>NW_005842206.1:1694904-1760425 GCF_000455745.1 Alligator sinensis | reverse complement strand
CCACACCCCCCAAATGCCCCCCACCCCAATCCCACACCCTCCGCACACCCACACACACACTCCACACACACGCCCACTCCCCAACCACAAGCCCCCTTGCCCCCCACACAACATACATGAATAAGACTGTATTTTGAGCTATTATGCAATCACCTCTATACACACTATGCAAACCAACATAAGACAGGACAAAATATTTTTTAAAATAAAAGTTAAATGTTATAGTACGTTTGATTTTTCAGTGTATGGTTTGTTTATTTTTTTGTTCCAAGAAGGTAAACTCCCCCCCCCCGCCCCCGGAGTATTTCCAGGACAAGAGGAGGGACTTCAAGTAGCAAAGGTCAGAGGTCAGGGGCAGGGTTTTAGATCCCAAGCTGGTAAATAGGGGGCAGGGCACCTGTCAAAGAGGAGTGCTACCATTGCAGCCCTTGACAGATCACCAGAACTCATTGAGTGGTCCTCCAGCTGAAATAATTGCCCACTGCTGCCTAATGCTTCCGAAAAATTATAGAAGTTAGCTTCTACAAAAGCAGACTTTGAAAGGTTACTTTCATTTAAAGTTCACTCGAAAATAAAATGCAGTTTTGTTATACTTGATAAAAATGCTATTGATCAAATAAACTCTCTTACCATATCATATGAAGAGACACATTATTTACCGCAAGTGTATTTAAGGAGGCCTTTACTGTATCTCAACAGAGACTAAGATAAGAACACAAAAGGCCTGTAAACTGAAAGAAGAGCAACTGTCATCTTTAAGGTAACTGTAATCATAGGCTATGTTCTACTATGGGTATTTCCCCTGCTTATGGGCTTTGCTGGTTGCCACAGAGCTAGGAGTGAATTCAAAGCCCCACACCCTCCCCCTTCCTGCTGCTACATGTGTCAGAGGTTTTTCAAGCCTCTCAGAGGCAGTGTGTGTCAGCTGCAGTGAAAACAGGGGATTTTGACTGGTATATGCCAATGCTCCTGCTGGTACTTAAAGCTAGAGGTTCCTAGATACTGGTTCTTGCCCTCTGCTCAGCATCAGGCTGATTGCCACATTTGGCTCGCTAGCTATGGAGGTCCTTTTTAGTAGGGCTGTGCAAAACTTTGGTAGCTGATTCGATTTGGAGGAGATTCGGCCTGATTCGGGGACTGAATCTCCAAATTCAAAATGAATCAGGACACCAAGTAAAAGCTCTGAATCGATTCAGAAAAAGCTTTGGAAAACAATTCGGCCGATTCAGAGATTCAGCCATAAACTAAACAGGCAGCTGACAGCTATCTCCAGCTGAGAAGTTTGTTTGGGGTTGGGGGAAAGGGAGGGAAGGGGTCGGGGGAAGGAGGGATTGGGGCTGGGGCAAGCTACTGAGACACAGCGGGGTGTGCGTTACTTGATGAGGGGGGTGGAGAGGGCTCCAGGATGTGGGTGCAGCAGTGCTGGGAGCAGGGGCTCTGCCCTGCTGCTGCTTGCCCAGCTGGAGCAGAGGGGAGGGGGTGGGATGCGGGGGCTGCTCACTTCAGATGGAAGGGGGCAAGCGGCAGCAGGTCATAACCCGTGTCCTCCACACCAGCTGGCAAGCAGTGGCAGGGCAGAGCCCCTGCGCCCAGCACTAGTCCCTGCTACCATTCGCAGCGAGCCATGCCTGCATTGCACCCCCCGACCCTGTGCTGGTTGGGCAAGCAGCAGCAGGGCATAGCCCCTTTGGCTCCCCTGGCCAGGGCAGAGGCAGGTACAGCTGGGGAAGCCACAGGTGAAGCCCCCATGGCTGAGCTGCCCATCCCCATCCACCGCTCAGCCCAGACTCACACTTACTGGCTGCCGGAGTGGCGATTGGGGCCTCTGGGCGCTCATGGCAGAGCCCCCCACACAGCGTGGGGCAGTGGGGGGCTGCAGGGAACCCCTCCATGCCTGGCACAGGTGCAGCACAGCTCAGCAGGGTGCTGCATGCTCTCCTGGAGCTGCAGCGGCTACATGCGTCAGCCGGAGCTCCTAGTTTGATTCCTCAGCTCTGATTATTCCCCCAGCTCTTGGGATCGTGGCCCCTGAATCTGCACGTGGGGTTTCAGCAGGCTGCTGCTGCCAGCTGGGAAAATAGCCCAGAGCTGCCGCCATCCCCAGCTGGCCACATCAGCCTGCTGTCATTTCACATCATCTGGGAGCCTGCGACCCCTGGGAACAGCTTGGTGAAGTGATCAGAAAGCTGAGAAATCGAACCAGGGACTGGAGGAATGTTCAGGGACCTGAACATTCCCCCAGCTCCCGATTCGATTCCCCAGGTCCCAGTTTGATTTGCCTGGGAGCTGGGAAGGCTTGTGTCAGCTGGAGCCCAGCAGTGCTGAGCCACAGCTCCCAGAAAGTGCGCGGTGCCCTGCCGAGCCATGCTGCACCTGTGCCATGGGTCAGCTGCCGTGCGGGAGCCAAGCAGAAGGTGATCCCAGCTGCACGCCACTGCCCCGGGCTGTGCAGGAGGGGCTCTACCATGAGTACCCAGAGGTCCCAATCGCTGCTCCTGCAGTCGGTGAGTGCAGGGCGTGGTTTTCATTTTAAGTGCTTGGACTAGGCTGGGCTGAGGCAGGGAATGGGGCTGGGTAGGGCAGCTATGAGGGCTTCTCCCGCTGCTCACCCTGCCTGGGCAGAGGCAAGCACAGTCGGAGGAGCCACAGGAGAACCTGCAGCAGCCCAGCTGTGCCTGCCTCTCCCCAGCTGATCCAAAATCACCAAGTCTCTCCGAATCAGTGCTGAATCTTCCAAAGCTGATTCAGATGAATCGATTCAGGACAGTGATCCAAATCTCCAGATCAAATCACTGTCCTCCGAATCGGCCAAATCCAAATCAAATATTTCCCTATTTGCACAGGCCTACTTTTTAGCCCTACTTTTCTATGATTCTAGGCTTTTTCAAGCCCAGGGCTACATTGCAAATTTGAGCAGGCATTTGCAAGATCAAGTTAACCCCTTCCTAGATTGGGTGAGTCTTTTCTTGATCCAAGTTAGTGCACCTCCTGAGGTGAACTTAGATCAGGCATGCCCCCTTTTTTTTTTTTGGAAGAACCCTCTGAACACCTGCACAAGTGGGCATTTAGATCAGCCTAACCCTGGTTATGCTCATCTAAATGTAACAACTATACATACCATAAGAGTTTAGACAACCAGGAAGGAAAAGAAAACAAGAGCGGGAAACCAACATTTCAAGAGATTGTGGGAGGAGGAGGGGTGGGGAGAAAAAAGGAAATCTAAGAAACTCCTCAGGTAAAGACGCACATAAATGCTAAATACTAAAAAAGATTTAACATGAATAAACTTTGCAACTCCTTTTAACACAAAAAGGAAATCTAGATGGCATTTTTACTGACTCACTGGAATGTGGAAAAGAAATAAGTCAAAATATTAGTAAACTCTATTTTGTTTCCTTGTTAAATAGGAAATATCCACTTTGAACAACACAATACTCATCTTCAATGATAAGGTTTCTGCATTTTCTGGTAAAGCTGCAATGACAACATTTTATAATCAGAGATCTCACCATATAACAAGTTTTCAATACAGTGATCTCATGGCAACTGCTGTTAGGTGGATAAACAGAAACTGGGTTAACTCAGTGGAGAGTAATTGGCTGTGTCTTGTTTTCAGTCAGTGACTGGCAAACAGAGAAAGAGGAGACTTAAAGCAGTGGTGTAAGCCTGGAGACTGATTAGGCAGGAAGCTATTGCTAAAGGCAGCAAGAGTAGGAGCTATCCCAAGAGCTCTCTCACAGCAGTTTTCCTTGCCCTGTGAGAGACAACTGGAAATCCCTTAATGCACTATGCCCTTCATTTATTTTTGCTACTGGACATTTGAGAGCATTTAAGAACGCTAGTTTTTTGAGTAGTTGCCTGATGATGGATCACACTGAATTAAAAGGATTTTTATATGTTTTTTCTTAGGGATAGGGGAAGACTACCATCTACAGTACAATTATGAAACTAGGTCTTACCCACATAATATAGCATTTTGGTTCTCTGCTGAACAGCCAGAATAGTGTTTGTGAATACTCACACATCCCCCACTTAAGTAGTCTTCAGGCTAATATTAAAAATGAATGCATCTATTAAAAGACTTATGACAAAACTGACTCTGTTAAAACTGATAATCTTGATATTTTATACTGTATGACATGCTTTAAAACAAAATAGGGTTACCAGTGCAAAATCAAAATCTCAGAAGTAAGAAAAGCTAAAATTCAAGTTGTTAGTATAATCCTTGTTGAGCCCGCTTGTGCATGTGCATTCTGGTACACGTTTTAATTACATGATCTCACACTACTATTTTGTCCACCAGATACCTGCTTTATTCAGTACACAGAAAGGATCACGTTCATTTACAGAGCAGATATTCAATATTTCATTTTTATCTTCATTATTCAAAGTGTAACCTCATCTTTTATTTACTGGAAAATGCTTAAATGCTGTGCAATTACCAAATGTAAAAAATTACAATATTTATTTACATAACCCCTAGTGAGTTTAAGAGGCATTTTACAGATGCAGGAGAGTGGCAAAAAGAGAAAAAAGTGAAAAGGATTTACTAATTTTAGGTGTCAAATTTGAAATGCTGACAAACTGATTTTGCAGAGTACTTAGCAATACAAGAAAGCATTTAACATTGTGTATGTTCAATGCCCAGGGTCTATTGACTTCAGCTGCAACTGGGGGTACTCAGCACTTCTTCAAATCAGGTAACTCAGTCTTAAATGAAATCCTCAGAGAAAAAAGGACAGAGTTAGTCATCATCTGAGAAAAAAAATGGTTTAAGTGAGTTGCCTAGGAGCTGAGATGGAGGCAAGGATAGAAATCAATTCTCCAAGGTGGCACTTAACTGCCTCCACCATTAGATATTCCCTTCTTTTCCTTCTATCCCTTTCTCATTCACTACATAATCTTAATTCATCCGAGAGCAGGTCCATCCGGTAAATGAATGAAGCAGGTTCCCGTGGGAGAAATAACATGTGATCGTGCAACTAAAGACTGAATCAGAATGCATTCATAGGGAACCTTAAGTCTAGCATTTTCTAACTTCTGAATGCTCAGTTTTGAAAGTTCATTTTTCCATGCAGTGTACGTGTACTTTCCTAGTTTTTATTTTTAATACAAACTGCAAAACGAAAATTCCTTGAGATGGTATTATGTCGATGGATTAGAACCCTTAGATTCACCAGCAGAGACTGTCCCTTGAGCACATAGAGTACCTATTAGAAGTAAGCAAACTACCATAACATAGGTGGACATGGAAAGTTTTTCCAGTTGCTTTCACAGGTGCTTGTAGAGAGAAAAGGAATGGTAACAGTTTGGTATTTGGGTTTCAATTCAGGTTCTGGACTGGGATATATTCCAGGGGAAAGGATTTTCTGACCATTCTCTTCCAAATTGCATGTAATCATTTAATTAAAATTTCACCTTAATGTTGGATTATATTGTATACTAGCTGACTGGCATGGTTAAAATGGTCATCCAGATAAAGAAATACATGGATGGTGATCCTTCTGAATTTTGTCCCTTCCATCACTATGCACTCTGCACACAACTTTGGGACAAATGACAGGCTAAAGAGAAGGACTCTGCATAGGTACAAACTTTTCTATGGTTAGAATGGAGAGCCAAATAAAAGTAGGTGCACTCCAAATTGAGAAAATACCAATTGGTAGAATTCAGGGAAGAAATAATGGAAACAAGGAAAAGAAACCCATTTTCTTGATGAAGTACAGGTTTCCTTTGATTTCTGCTGTACATGTGTTCCCGGAGAACAGTGCATAAATCGAATTCTCATAAAGCAAACCCACTTTACAATGTAACAAATAGGGATAGGTTCTCATGGTGGTGAGGAAGAGAGGGAGGGAGGGAGTGAGGCTGAGGCTAGGGAAGGGGTGGGGGGAGGGGTGCTGCTCCTGGAGCTACACAAGGCAGCAAAGCAGAGGGAAAACAGACACTCACCCCAGCCCCAACTACAGCAGCCCTGGGAGTGGCCAGCACCAGCTGCCTGAAGTTGTTGGGCTGCACTGTGCTTCACCTGTCCCCACTCACCTCTGCTCCTGGGCTGCGCTGTGACCTGGTCAGGCTGCTAGTGTTGGCTGCTCCCAGGGCTGCTGCAGCCAGGGCTGGGGTGAGTGCTGTGTCCCACGCCACCCAGGACACTGCTTGTCCGCACTCACCCCAGCCCATGCTGGAGCGGCCCTGGGAGCAGCTGACACTAGCTGCCTACACCATGGCACATCGCAGCCCAGGAGCTGGGTTGAGCCCAGGAGCCGGGGGACAGGCAGAGCACGGTGCAGCCCAGAGGCTGCAGGCAGCTGGTGCTGGTCGCTCCCAGGGCTGCTGCAGCCGGGGTTGGGGGGAGTGCAGCCATGAGCCTTTCCGTCTCCCTGCACAGACTTACCTGCTTGGGCAGGGAAGCATCTATGCTGATCACATAAGAGTGAATTTAACTTGCATATAACAAATTATGGGCCTAAATATGCATATCGCATAAGAGGAAATTCTTATATAAAGAACCCGCATAAATCGAGTGAAACCCGTAGCTTGGTTTTAACAGGTCTATCCTAAGCCTGAGATCCCCTCTTCTCTCAGGTACGAGGGATTGTTTGTTTCTCTCCTATCTGTATCTTCATATATTTGCCTTTACTGAATTTCATATCAAGATACTTTTGAATTTTAATCCTATCCTCCAAGAGGCTTGCAAATGCTGCCAAGTTTTTGCTCTCTGTAGATTTGGTATAGTCTGCATCTAAGCCATTAAATGAAAATGTTAAACACTGGATCAAGAAGAGCCCCCTGTGGAACCCTGCTTGAGGCCATCACGAAGTATGGCATAGATCCATTTATATTTACTATTTGCTTGTAGGTATTCAGTCCATCATATATCTACCTACTAGTAACCCTAGCTGACCTATATTTCTTTTGTTTACTTATGAGAATTGTCATGGGGGACTGTGTCAAAAGTCTTATTAGAGTTCAGGTATATTATGTTCACCACATTTCTCCTTACCCACCAAATGAGTTAATTCTGTTAAAAGCAAGGATTTTTGTGGGCGATATATCTTCATGGTTGGGATAGACTTAGAAAAGCTTTTGAAAGCAATACATTCTTCCTCAGGACTGAACATATTCTTTATTATAATTCTGTCAAAGAAAGAAATCAAGGTTTGTCATGAAGTCAGGCTGACTGGTCTATAATTCTTTGGGCCCTCCTTTTTTCCTCTTTCTAAAGATGGGCAGTAGATGTAGAAATAATTTGGTACCTGGGATGGCAGTAGGAAAGGGTTCTGAAACACTTATGAGAAAAATTTCAGCAATACTCTAGGTAAAAAATACTGCTTATATTAATTTATTTTACTGTCATTGGTACCTTCATTTCAAAAGGCTCCATGGTAGAAAAAAACCAGTCCTGTAGACATAATTAACAAACCAGATGATTTTGAATTTGAGCTAGTTCACTCAATGCCATCATATTGCTAAAACATTTGCCAAAATACTAGATAGGCATGACTAAGTTCAGCTTTTCTAATACGATAAATAATTTAAAGACGTTTGTTTTAGTACAAGTGGTTACATTTCTATAGGAGACACTCTGAAAACTTCAGCCTGTTCAATGCAGCATTTTTCTACATATATGTTCCTGTTCTAGCCACAACCAAAGGGTTTTTATAATCCTAAAAATGTGCTGTACGTCTTCTAGTGCTGAACATGTAAATAATTCTCACCCTATACCTCAATATGCTGTCTGTTGCAATCTCAATATTGACCCACACAGAAAACTTGATTGTTGTTGTTAATTATTTGTACTGAAAAAGAACTAAGAGGTCTCAAAGCCAGGGAGCAGAGCATCATTTTCCTAGTCCCTCCCCATAATATATAGTCATCAGTACTGAAACAGATTGCAAAACTGTTTCTAAATTACTATGATGCTGCTGGGTCAGTGCCTCTACTTCTCTCTTCTATATTTGGGAAAATATAACTTGTGTTTTCTAGTAAAGTTCTCAAATGGTTACAGAGACCATATATAGACTTGTAAGGTCAGCATTTGTCAGCTGTTATTACTGTCTGACCTCCTGTAAATGGATATAGGTGATTCATTAAAAGTAAGTGAAGGAGCCTAGTAAGACCATTTACTTTGTGAAGATGTATTTTAACACAATTTTAATCTTATTCAGCACTTGGCTACACTGGCTCTGGTTTCACAAAGTAACTACTAAGGGCCAGATCTAAAAATGGAATTAGATATCTAAGTGGAAAGAATTAAGTGCCAAAAAATGGAATTCACAACTCCTACATATGGTCAAGGAAGCTGCCTAAGCTAGCCAATAGATAATCTTAAAAAGAGGGGTGCACCTCAAGTCCCATCTCTCTCTCCTGGGCTAGGGACAGACATTATACATAAACCAGTGTAAGTAATCAGAAACTGGTTTAAACCTGTAATAGAATAGATGCTCAGTGCACATAAACCAGTTTGAAAATGGCTGAAACCAGTTTGAGATAAACCTAGTCGAATGTAGTATCAGACTTAACTGATTTGGGTCAACCTGGTTTATGCAATGTCTGTCCCAGACCCCTTGTTGGTTTAAGTTAAACTAGAACCACCCCCAGCATCCTGGCATGCTCTCTGGGCTTTATGGGGCTCTCTGCTCCACAGCAGGGTTGGCCCCTTGCCTCTGCTCCCTGGCTGCCGCTCCAGTAGAGACTGCAGGCATCTGCCTGGCTGTCCCCTGCTAAGCAGGGATCCCCCTCCCCTCTGCACAGACACCTCTCAGCATTAGCTAGCAGACTACATGCTGGCTACCTCCATGCTATGGGAGACAGGACAAAGGCAGAATCAACAGGTAGCTGGTAACATCCTTCCTTGCAAAAGCTGTTTAAGAGGAGCTTGAACTAATGGAGAGAGGCTATTGTTTTCTTAATGAACTGATAAACACTGTGTTAGCAACTGCCTTCAACTGTTAGCAACTGTTTGCTGGGCTGGTCAAGACAGGGGGCCAGGAAACCCTCCCTAATCATCAGATTCAGAGATTCACAGATTCCAGCACTACAGAAGGGAAGGGATGGCTGCTCTAGCATTCTCCCCGCACCACCTCAGCTTCTAGCCTAAGCCACTGCAGGCACGTGCCTGCATTTCTGGGGTGTCTATGTGGTTACAAACCAGTATAGACTAGTCAGGTTAGACTAACCTACAAAGATTGAATCAATTCAGGCTCAGGCTTTTTGAATGTCTTTCCCTTGGACTTCTACACCTATCAGCAACACTGACTTAACTTCTTATACAAGAACAGATATCCCAAAGTGAAATTACTTCCCGGTGCCAATGCCATTCCTTTGCATACAGATGATTGGCTCACAACATACTTTCAAGACTGCCAGACGGGAAATGATGGCGTCTGTCTTTTACGTAATGGCCTGGTGGTTAAAGCACTCCCTCAGGGAGTGGAACTCCTATATTATAGGCACTTCTCAACTCGGAAGGATTAAAGCACACGTTGTCTATTTCCCAAGAGTGGGAATACTAGGCTGAAGAACAGAATAGAATGAAGGCACTCTTCATCTTCTTCTCAAGGAATACAAGATTGTTAAAGCCAGACAGAGATAATATGAAAGAGGAAGCATGACTCCCTCCCAGTGATGAGGGCACTCCTTTATGAGTAGGGATCTACCTAAATTGCATAGAGGCAAAAGAAAAATCATGGGTCACTCACTGTGCACAGCAAAATTTGTGTTGTCTTTTCATGGTGCCCTCCACCGCTGAATGGCCAAGAGGGCTGCCCATCATGCAACCCTGCCCTTTGTCACCGATTGGTAGAGACAGACAGCCCTCTGGCGCCATTATCAGCAAGGGGTGGAGAAGGGGTAGCTACCATCTTTGCTATTCCCCTTCATGCCAGCCTTTCCCACCCCGCACCTCCCTAGCAGGCTGCAAGGTTGGGCTGCAGCAGCTCTGGGGAGCCAGCATTTTATTTTTAGTAAGTTTTTTTCCTGGTGATTCCATGCTATAATTGTGGGGATAATCATTTTCACAGTGTTTGTGAAAACGGCTTTTTTTTTTGGTGTTCCCCCCACAAAAAGATTAAAAAACTGAGAATAGAGTAGCTCCCTACTTACGAGAGGAGAGGTCTAGATTCTGGTTCCTATTCCCAACAGCGTTTATGTTTTATCAAACAACTATTTAACACAAAATGCATAAGCAGTCCCTGAAATAGGGACTAGAATCAAGGACCTCTCCTCTCCCCCTGGTAAATTCATTCACCCTTTGGCATGCATAGCAAGAGACATTTAGCTAACAGAGGGTGTGAACAAGCATTTCCATAAACACTCAGGGAGAACAGGGTCTGAGAGTAAGGAGGAGGGGAAGGGGCTGCAAGGGGGAGAAGTCATGAGTGTAAGAGGGAAAAGGGGCTCCTGACCACCCCCACCCACGAATTTATTTTTCTTGCTGCAGCAGTGGGAGGGGAACAAATTCAAGGCAAACTTCCACTAACTACATTCTCTACATAGAAAATTATAACAAATTTATACATTTTCCATATATATGGAATTTAAGTATGGGGGGGTTGTCCTATATTGAGGGTCATCTTATATCAACATAAATGCAGTACTTTGGCCCTAAGCAGAATGCCTATTAGTCTCAAAATATTAAACATCTGACTGTTCTTTTGATTTGTCATTTCCCTATGCATTTAAGCCAATGAAAGCTTTTTGATTGGCAAGGATGTAGAGTGCTAGCCTGTCTGGTAGCTCTAGATACAAATATACACCCTATTAAAAAGATTGTTTGGTTTAGAGGTTTTAGAAATAGAGATGGAAGCTATCAGAAAGAAATTTGCACTCTGCAGTATACACTACTAGCATGTGGTAGAGGAACTTCCCAAATACTTATTGGATGGTTCAACTACAAAGAATCAACTAAGAAAATCCTTATATTGAAAAGGGATAAACCCAAAGAAGCTGGCCTGCAGCTTAGAAATCTGAGGCTACAGGCACATGAAACTAGTGAAATAAAATAGGAGCAAATTGCACTGTGGCAGCTGCGCACAAACGAACAAGCTGCACGTATGAAAGCATGAGATATGAATAGGCTTTGCACTGAAAAGCAGGCATTTGAAATTGTGATAGATGTAGCCCTGATTCACCCAGGGGTAAATCTGCCACTATTGGGGCAAGACTAAATCGTTTTTAAGGCTTCTAAAGTTATCGCCTGTAGTGAAATCCTACTGAAGGTTAATTTAATTTTTCTTATTCTTTGATGACACCGCTAAATGTCCCCATTTTTCCCTTTCCATTGTTTCTGCTTTAAGGTTGTAAGAGAAGTAGAAAAGGAAGGGCTGAGAGTTAGGATCCAATACAGGAAAAAAACAACTTGCTTTTATGTTTATTCTAATCAAGGTTGAAAAGACGATGCAAAATGGGCTAAGACAGACTGCACCTGTCAGGTCAGATAAAGAGTTTCTCTTTGCTTCCTCTAGGTGGAGTTAGATAAATATGTAACTTGTCTTGATTAGAGAGTAAAAGGAAAAAATACTCTCAACATTAAAAACTTAAATCATCACATTTAAAATCTTTTGTTCATCAAATGGGTGCTGAGTTCTTTCGCTACCCCATAAGAAAATATACTTTTTGTATCGTCTTGCATATAAGATAAACTAAGGAGCTCTAAAAGGTCAAAACATATTATATTAGCTGTTCTGAATTTTGCATATTTTATTCTGAAACACTAAGATTTTTTTAAACTAATGGATTTTTTTTCCGTATAATATTTCTTTCTACTGTGTCTAAGTGTTTCCTAAATAAATTAAAGCTGTATGGTAAACTTCTATGTAGATTTCAAGGCGTTTTCTCTTCTTCTGATCCATTTGCTTATGGAAAGTTTTATTTTAAAATTAAGATTGTGAACTACTTTAGAATGAAGAAGATGCAAAATATTAAGGGATTTAACTGACTAGTGGTGAAGAGAGCTGAAGGAAACAAGCACATTAAAAATCTTCCATGAGTAATTTCTCTTTGCTTTTGCTTGTTCTAGCATACCATCTAGACTGCATATTATTAATGGACATGGGTTTGAATCACAAAGTTTGAAGTGGATTAAAACATTTCATGTTTGAAGCTGTTCAGATCTGAGTTTGACCCAGAGCAAATTTAATTAAATATAATCCATTTCCCATGTGTGTCAATTGACAAAGCTATTTGCTACAGAATATCTTGTTCTACTATTCCACCTTTAAGGAAAGGCAAGTAAAAGGGTCTAAACACAAAACTACATAAAGATAATTAAAATTGATGGTGTTGGCTAGATTCTATATGAAATTTACCCTACTGAGTATGGCTATTTAAAAGAAACCTTGAAATAAAGAAATTAATCTTAGCAATCACATATTGTTCAACACTTGAAAATCAATGAACAATAGCTAAAAATGTCTGGCATTTTTTAAAAAAAATCAAAAACCTCATTTAATAAACGTGACAAATACTTAGGTGCTACCCAGGAACAGTGACAGTATTTTTCTAGTATAAAGATCAACTCCATAATTTTCTTGAGTGAAAAGTTCTGCTTGACTAAGCAATGAAGAGATGAACAAGGGTAAATCGTTGGTAATTTACAACTGCCTTAACTAATTCAAAATTATCCTCTCATAAAAACAGAAAATCATGCATTCGAATACATACCTTTATACAGTGGGTTTAGAAATCTAGTTAGCTTAGTTGGGCACAACCTAATGACTTATTGTATGTGCACTTAGTACACGTGCAATTATAAGCCAAACTTAAAAATGTCACTTCTTTGTCACTCTTAGGATCATAGGAAAACAGGGCTGGAAGGGCCATCAAAGTCATCTAGATCAGTCTCCCATACAGGGAAGGATCAATCCTGAATGAATTATCGTTCCCAAGTGACTGTCTACCCTACTTTTGGAAATTTCCACGAATGGAGATTCCACAACTTCACTAGTAGCCTGTTTCAATGTTTGAGCACTTATTCCTAACTTCCAATCTAAATTTCCTCTGCTGCCACTTGAGTCTGTTGCTCCTAGTCCTGCCCCCTATAGTCACAGACAAAAGGCCACATCCATCCTCTCTGGAATTGCTCTTCAGGTATTTGAAGACTAATCAAATCCCCCTCTTCGACTACTCTTTTCCACACTAAATAATCCTAGCCTTTCCTCATAAGTCATGCTTCCCAGGTATCTAATCATTTATGTAGCACTGCACTGGACTCTATTCAATGTGTCCTTCTTGAAGTGTGGGGTGCAAAACTTGACAAAGTACTCCAGGTGGGGCCTTACCAGTGCTGAATACAGAGGAAGAATCATGCCCCTTGATTTGCAAGTGACACTCCTATTATTACTACTCAGCATACTGTTGGCCTTCTCTGCAACAAGAGCACTGTATTGGCTCATATTCAGCTTATGGTCCACCATAACCTCCAGGTTCTTCTGTGCAGTACTGCAGCCTAGTTTATATTTGTGCATGTATTTATTCCATCCCAAGTGCAAGACTTGGGCAGCAGTGACTACAAGATGATCGAGTTCAGGATCCTGACAAAAGGAAGAAAGAAGAGCAGCAAAGTACGGGCCCTGGACTTCAAGAAAGCAGACTTTGACTCCCTCAGGGAACTGATGGCCAGGATCCCCTGGGAGGCCAGTCTGAGGGAGAAAGGAGTCCAGGAGAGCCGCCTGTATTTTAAAGATACCTAACTAAGGGTGCAGGAACAAGCCATCCCGATGTACAGGAAGAATAGAAAATGTGGTAAGTGACCAGCAGAGAACTCTTCAGCGAGCTTCAACACAAAAAGGAAGCTTACGAAGGAGAAACTTTAACAAAACTTGGGAAGAGTATAAGAATATTGCTCAGGCATGCAGGGATGAAGTCAGGAAGGCTAAAGCTCAATTGGAGTTGCAGCTAGCAAGGAATGTGAAGGATAACAAGAAGAATTTTTACAAGTATGCTAGCAATAAGAGGAAGGTCAGGGAAAGTGTGGGTCCCTTACTCAATGGGGGAGGCAACCTAGTGACAGACTGAATTCCCCATGCCCTTCTTTACCTCAGTCTTCACATGCAAAGTCAGCTCCCAGACTACTGCATCTGGCAGCACAGTTTGGGGAGACAGTGAGTAGTCTTCAGTGGTGAAAGAACAGGTTAGCATCTGTTTAGAAAAGCTGGACATGTACAAGTTTATGGGGTCAGATGCAATGTATCTGAGGGTGATGAGGAAGTTGGCTGACGTAATTGTAGATCTGTGGGTCAATATCTATGAAAACCTGTGGCGATCAGGGATGGTCCTGGACAATTGGAAAAGGACAAATATAATGCCCACCTTTAAGAAAGGGAAGAAGGAAGATCCAGAGAACTACGGATTAGTCAGCCTCATCTCAGTCCATGGAAAAATCATGGGAGCAGGTCCTCAAAGAAACCATTTCTAAGCACTTGGAGAAGAAAGTGATCAGGAACAGTCAGCATAGATTTACCGAAGGCAAGACATACCTAACCAACCTGATTGCTTTCTGTGATGAGATAACTGGCTCTCTGGATGCAGGGAAAGCAGTGGACATAATATACCTTAACTTTAGCAAGGCTTTTGATATGATCTCCCACACCATTCTTGCAAGCAAGCTGAGGAAGTATGGGTTGGATGAATGGACTGTAAGGCAGACAGAAAACTGGCTGGACTATCAGGCTCAATAGATAATAATCAATGGCTCAATGTCTACTTGGCAGCCAGTATCAAGTGGACTGCCCCAGGGGGTCAGTTCTGGGGCCGGTTTTGTTCAATATCTTTATTAACAATCTGGAAGATGGGATGGTGTGTACCCTCAGCAAGTTCATGGATGACACTAAGCTGGGGGGTGTAGTAGATACACTGGAGGGTAGGGTTAGGATTCAGAGTGATCGAGACAAATTGGAGGATTGGACCAAAAGCGATCTAATTAGGTTCAATAAGGAGAAGTGCAAAGTCCTGCACTTAGGATGGAAGAATGCCATCCACTGCTACAGTCCAGGGACTGACTGGCTAAGTAACAGCTCTGCAGAAAAGACCGGGGGGTTACAATGGACAATAAGATGGATATGAATCAGTAGCATGCCCCTGTTGCCAAGAAACATACTAACGGCATACTGAGCTGCATTAGTAAAAGCATTCCCAGCAGATCAAGGGAAGTAATTATTCTGCTCTATTCTGCACTGGCAAGGCCACATCTGGAGTACCATGTCCAGGTTTGGGCTCCCCACTATAGAAAGGATGTGGAGAAGTTGGAAAGAGTCCAGCAGAGGGCAGTGAAAATCTTTAGGGGGCTGGGGCACATGATTTATGAGGAAAGGCTAAGGGAACTGGGTTTATATAGTCTGCAGAAGAGAAGACTAAGAGGAGATTTGAGAGCTAGCTATCTAGACTTTAATCTAATTACCTGAAGGCTGGTTTCAAAGATGATGGAGCTAAATTGTTCTCAATGGGGGCAGATGACAGAACAAGGAGCAATGGTCTGACGTTGCAGCAAGGGATGTTTAGGTTACATATTAGGAAAAGCCTTTCCCACTGGGAGGGCAGTGAAGCACTGGAACAGGTTACCTAGTGAGGTGTTGGAATCTCCATCCTTGGAGGCTTCTAAGGCTTGACTTGACAAAGCCCTGGCTGGAACGATATCATTGGGAATGGTCCTGCTTTGAGCAGGACTCGACCTCCCGAGGGTCTGAAATTATACCCAACTTTGTGCGATTCACAGATATGGTAAGTGTGTGCTCAATCCTGTCATCTAATTCTTTAATGACGATATTAAACAATACCAGACCCTGGGGAAACCCCATTTGATACCTTTTTCCAACCAGACATTGAGTCACTGATGACCTACTCTTTGAGCACAATGATCCAAACAATTATGTATCCATGTTACAGTATTTTCATCTAGTCTGTATTTTCTTAGTTTGTTAATGAGACTAGCAAGATTTATGATGCTTTTTCCCAAGACAAAGTCAAGATACATCACATGCATTGCTCTCCCCACATCCACTGAGCTTATCACTTCATTATAGAAGGAAATAAGGTCGGTCAAGCTCTCTCGGTGAATCCACGCTGGCTATTCCTGATCACCTTATTCTCCTTTAGGAACTTCAAAACAGATTAAAATCTAATATGAATTGATAGTTGCAAAATATTTCCAAATGAAACTGATTGCTCAATTTCATACATTTTAAAGGGCCTAACTTTCAAAGTGTAGGTACACAGAACATGAACAAAAAGTTAAAGTTGTTTCCATCTAGGCACTCTTGGTATATCTGCTTCTCTTTCTTCCAGGTCTTCTACATCAAACCAATTGCCTGGATGCAATTCCTATGGCACAGGCCAGCACAAAAGGAAGGTCAGTTTCATCCTGAAGTATAAGGGGTTTGCCCTCTTGAAATCCTCAGACAACACTTTAAAGATTGTGAAGCTACTAGAGTAAAATAGGTAAAAGCTGCAAAGAAACCTATACACACTAAAATGTCCTAGAAAATGTTGTTAAGATTATATCTTTAAAAAATAAAAAGAGAAAAAACTTGACTGTGCTAAATTTGATAGCACAGGCCTGGGTCTGTACAGAACTCAAAGAAGTTTACAAGACTTATTTTTCTTCTTTTCTATAAACATTTCCCAAACAGTGGTAGTGAATAGGAATACCTCTAGCATCTTATTAACAGCTAAAGTATCCTTTCAGCTAAAGCATGGCTCAGCTGAAACTTGAACATCTAGACAAAAGGGTGTGATAGAGACATGCACTAAAGCTCCAGTAACAGCCCTGCAGCTTTTGAAATGACCAAGTTTTCACTTCAAAGTTGATGCTGCAAAATGGGTTAAGAAAAGAACTGAAGGAACGTAACTTCTCTTGCTCAATATTTAGGACTGTCCTAAAAAGTTTATGAGGAACGAGGTGGGTTTTTTGGTAGTATCTTTTATTAAACTCACTCTATATAGGAGAGAAAAAAAATAAAGGAAAAGTAAGTCTGGATTTTAAGTTAGGAAACAGGATGAAGCCTCGTTTAAATGACAAAACTGGAGGCACTGGCTATGCTACCAGTCTCAAGAGATAAGCCTGACCTGAGCATACCGCTCAGGTGCTGTTTGCTGTAACAAATCTTGTAGAAGAGGTAATCATTTGACTTTCAAGGGACTTACCTAAAATAAACAAGAATTCAAACAATCATTGGATTTAAAAATGATATTCATATTCGTTTGAAACCAGAATGACATCTCTTTACAAAGATTTTATTTAATGAGTTTAAAATACTTCAGATTAAATATGATGCATAATTTATTTTACTTTTTTCTGACTCACTGAAAAAGCAGCAACAGGGAGATTTCAGGAATGAAAGCTGTACTTATCTATATACATCTCTGTACTTTTTACTACCATTTTCCCCCTCTCAGAATCTGAACAGTAAGTATCTGCTAAATTAGCCTTCCCTTAAAGAAAAACATCAGCTTTTCACCTTGAGAATAAGGCTGCTTGCAGACATTAAAAAAAAAACAAAAAGGTGCTTTACTTTAAGCTCTGCATGCCCCCGTGCCAAGCCCAAAGCATGCCCAGAAGAGATAGCACATTAGTTGGACCCGATTCACCCAACATCTGTATATATTAGGTGCTTTAGTGGGGCTTTTTTTGGCACTTATAGCAGATTCAATCCGCTATAAATAAAAGCACCAAAAAGCCCATCTATACAGTCACTGCCAACCCAGGTTGAACTGAAGTGCTGCTTCTTCTGGTAAAGCACAGGAGGGGTTTTTGTTTTGTTTTTTTTAATGTCTGCAAGCAGCCCAAGACTACAATACTGAAGTCAAACCTGGCTTAGCTTCAAACTAGCTACCTCAAATACCAATAGGAATGTAGTCACCCAGCACTGATCTCTATGGAAGCTGCAAAACCTTCCATGAAAGTAGGTCAAATATGCAAGTAGCTAGCCTATGCTAAGCTCTGTATTGCCCTGGTAGCACTGGTGTCAGTATCTGAAGTGGCTAGTTTAAAGTAAGGTGTTATAAATGCTGCAGTCACATCTTTGACTGGTAACCTTCTTTCAGAAAGTTTCAGATCAACCTTTGGCATTAGCCACTTAGGACATGTGTAGACAAAACGGAGGCCCTAAATTTAAGTGGTGGGTTTTTCAAAAATTGAAGCGGTGGGTTTTTAAAAACACTGCTTCAATTTAGGGCCCTTTAAACCCCCATGTCGTGCACGCACCTGAACTTATCTGCCTCTCTGGTGGCAAGGAGGGGAGGGTGAGCTGCTGGTGGGCGGAGCAGTTCCTTGGCTCCAGGGGAGACTGGTGCTTCCCTCTGCAGGGGCAGCGCCTTCCCACCCCAGGCAGCACCCGCCTGCAGGCACCTGGCTTGGGAGGTCCCAAAGGGCACCGGATCTGCAGAGGGAAGCACTGGGCCACCATGCAGCTCAGGCAGGCTCCAAGGGGGGGAAAAAAGAATCTTGGGTGGGGCCTGCCTTCCTGGGTTGCTGCCAGGCTGCCTGCACAACCCCTGAGCTGCACAGAGCTTCAGAGGAGTTTTAGTTTGCTGTGCTCCAAGTCATTTAAGGCACATTACACTGCTGAATTTGCTACAGCGGCTGGAATTACCACGCAATACGCCGCCAATGCATGCAAACACCAACATTAAAGTGGTGCAAAAGCATTTAACGCGTTTTAAAGTGTCGTGCACATGTGCCCTTCATTTCATCTACACACGGCCTTAAATTATTTTTTTTAACTTGCACAGCATTGATCAATGACTTTTAGTGAATACCAAAAAATAATAAAAAATTATGGCTTGTTGGTAGGACTGAAAAAGAACAGCATTATTCCATGTAAAGTGTGGGTTCTTTACAAAGAAGAACACTAATCATCTTGTTCTTCACTCTGCTTTCTCACATAATAAGTACCAAAGAACAGCAAAGAGGCTCAGGTAAAAGCAGAAATAATACACATTTTTCTGTCCCTCAAATTGATATTAAAATTTACATAAGACTGGAAAATGTTCTGTTAAGAATCTCATCATCTGTTTACTCCACCTTTAAAACAAATGGCAGGAGAAGTCTCCAGTTGTGTAATTTTATTTCTATAATGAAGTGGGAAGCACACATCAGAAATCTATACTGAATAATAGAAAAATGGCTCTGTCTTAAGATTCCAAAAGACTTTTCTTGCCACCTCACCTAAACTCTTCCTTGATGATGATATTTCAAGACTATTGCTTGAACTGAAACCTCACACAATCACAGATACACAATAACCTGTGTTGCATAGTCCCCAAAAAGATTATAGAAGCTACGTATACCTGTGATGTATTTACAGTTTATTGTAACTCTTTTCATTTAGAGTTTTGATGTTTACATATATGTTTGATGCAAGCTGGCATCAGTCTAATTCCTTGTGAAGAAAAACAAAAGGCAGATTAACTATAGTAGACTGAAAACCCAATGATTTATGACACTGTCACAACAAACATCTAGCAAAAAGGTTTTAGAGGCTTAAGGTGATATTACATTCCTAATACAAACTTCTCTTCATAGAAACATGCTGCTTCAAACAAATGCATAAAATAAAGCATTTTCTCACCAGGAAAATATCTGACTCAAGAGACTTTGCTGCAAGCAGTACAAAGGTGTATCACTAATTTTGACCAGAGAAATGGACTGGATTTAAAGATGTCAGAAAAGCATATGCCATATTTGAAAAAGGCAACCCATTCTGTTCCACAGAACAACAGAGTAGGACTGCAAATGCAAAGATGTGTCTGGGGTACCAGACTGGGAACTAGCATATGGGTTAATATCCTTTGTAAAATTAAACTGCTGCAACTACAATTATCAATGACACCTTGCAGAAGCTTTTAGAGAAATCCAGCTTTTGCAGTAGACAATACCAGCATACCAGCAGGCTGCAAAGAATGCAGACAGGCCAACTGCAGTGTCTTGCTGTGGAAGCTAGGATATTTCCATTACTGGAAAAAAAAACTATCTACTGTTCTGAACAATGACTTCCCTGTTTTTTTTATTCCTCATAGTACAAATTTTACACAAGGGGCCTAATAATTAGGAAAAAGACGTAAACAAAACTGAGCAGTTAAATCATCATATTGAACCTATTGGAAACTAATTTTATAAAATAAGCGGTCAAAAGAACAATCATTTGGGAAAAAATCATGACTTCACAGAAATCGATCAATTTTTGTCATTCATTTCAGTACAGAATGGGTTTAGCCTTTGAACATGAGCAGAAATTTAGTAAGTCACTGAAATAAGAGACATTTCTCTGAGTATCATTCTTTGGGTTACACACTACCTTCCCATTACTATTGCAGTTGACCACTAAAACAGATAGCAACAGCAAAGTCTCCAGTGCTGCTCAGAAGCAAGAAGGTGGAACTTAAAGCAGTGTAATTTTATGTTAACTAAAGAAGCTTGACAGCTAAGGACTTACTTTGATTAACTGAGAAAATTTGATTTAGAACTAAAGTCATTCACCAAGACAGGAGAACCAATTTTCAAGTAGAAACACGTTAAGGGAAAAAATCAGAACCACAGAATCCAAAACACAGAAACCTTCTTTCATACCTTTTGCTATGTTATTTTTTTCCCATTGCAATATGTTATATCTTTGAATATCAATGCACTATCATATAGTAATGACATTTCAGTATAGTTATTTTACTTCTATGATTCTATGATTGTGGTGTGGCCTGTAAAAATACCAATATTTTCAATACATCTACCAATTCAATAGCTACCAAGTAGAAGTAAGCAGGAGCCCTGAGCCACACACCAAAGTAATACCTGCTAGCTATTGTGCCAAAATAGTTTAGATAACAAGTGGCTGAATTACTGAGGATCACCTATAGTGCCCACACCACCAAAATCAAATCATTAATATGGAGCAGTATTACCACTGTCTGCCAATAAGTCAGTTTTTCCAGTCCCATAGAGTTCCTAGCTGAGATGACAGAAAGGAACCTTATCAAGACACACATTTTGTTACACAGTAAAATCTGATTAATACACCACTTCCAGGAGAATGGCAAGGATGGCTAATTATCTATGACTAACCAATTATAAGTAGTTAGCCAACTTTTTGTGAGATGCATTTTGCACGCTATATTAAGACAATGTAAAGAATGATTTTTGATAATTATACTAGAGGTGCACTGATATATCGGTACTATATCATATCGGCACCGATGAAAGGAAAATTAACATTATCAACTATCAGCTTTTATGGACAGTGTAGCCAATAATTTCACCAATACAATATGCCTTCTGGCTGGGGCCCCTGTATGCCCCGTGCATGTGTGCAGCTGCAGCATGAACATGGCCTAGAACGCAGCTAGGCAGTGTGGACAGCAGCTCCCTGCAGGTAAGTGTGTGGAGGAGAAAAGCATAGGGGAGGGAAGGAGCATGGGGAGGGAGCAGATTGAGGCCCCCATGGTGAGGGACAGAGTGGGGCAGGGGAAGGGACTAGGGGCACCGCCCAGCCAGGGTGGTGAATGGGACCCTGGGACCCAGGTGGGGAGAGGGATGGAGCTGTGAGTGGCTTGTTCCGGGGGGGGCAGCTCCTCACCGCTGCACACACCCCAGGGGTGGCATGGGGTGGCACGAGCCCCCTCCACCAGATTTGTATGTAGGGCAGAGGTGAGCTGCCTGCTGTGGGCTCGGGGCTCCCTGCCCTGCTGCCTTTGCCCCAAGAGCAGCACACTGCCTGCATGCCCCCTGCCCATTCAGCTGCAGTAGTCGTGGTGAGTTGTGCTTCCTGTTGCTGGATGGGCAAGGGATGTGTAGCCAGCGTGCAGCTCCTAGGGCAAAGGCAGCAGAGCAGAGTGCCACAAGCCTGCAGCAGGCATCGCGCCTCTGCTCTCACCCTGCTCAGTTCTGCTCCTAAAAGTGTCTCTGCACTTAAAAATGGTGGCGGTGGCACTTGAACTAAACCTCATAAAATGAGCTTTAGTTCAAGTGCCCCGCCATCATTTTTAAGCACAGGGATGCTTATCCCCTGGGACAAGCTGCTCACAGATCCTTCCCGCTCCCTACCCTGGCCCTGGGGTCCCATTCACTGCCTTGGCTGGGCAGCGCCTCCAGGCCCTGCTTCTGCCCCTGTCCCACTCTCTCCCTCACTGATTTATATTCTGTTTATTTGGAAAATAGTTTTTAACTATAAGGAACTAAACAAACCAAAATAAAACCCACCTACTTTGGTTTTTACATGATAGCTAAATTAAACAGAAGTGGATGGCACTTGCCCAATAAATTTCGTTATCTGCCCCGCACAAATGGGTGAATTAATTTTTTCAAGCTTTGCTCATAATTCTCTTTGACTGCATTGTGTTTCAGGGAGTTGATTCTAGATATGTCTCTGGAACATGTATTAGCAAAGCACATCTATTATTGGTGAAGCTGTTAGTCTTCATTACCAGGGACAAACAAGAGAAGTACTTGACCTTCAGCCCCAGTCCCTAATATTTCCCCCTTGTTTTAGTTCAAGATAAGATTGTGGCTTTTACTGCATTGAGACAATCTCTGGCATCCATTTGTTTCTATGTTATGTTGAGGACAAATATTAAATCAATACGCAACCAAGCAGCTATTGAAGTTTACTAGTACATATGATTCCAATTTAGAACAATTGGCAAGTGATACTCCTTGTATAGGTTCTATATTGTAAAATGAGACTGAACAGCCTATAATCCTAACTTCTAAAACAGATGGGGAAACAAAAAAAAAAAAAAAAGAAGAAGAATTTGGGTTACTAATTTTTAACCATAAAATTACTTTAGCTCCTATATAGGAGGAATATTAAGTGAGCTTTTAATTTTTTTAATTAAAATTCTTGGTCTGATAATTACTTCCCTAGTGTAACTAACCAGTTACACAGATGAGTTTGAGAGCAAGGACCGTATCACTACATCAGGCACAAATCTGCCTGGGAAATCTGATATATATTTTCTTGGTGATAAATAGTCAAAACAAAGATGGCATAAACAAATCCGGGATTTGTCTTCCGAAAAAAACCGTCATAACTGAATTAAATATAAGGCACTCCAAAAACTTAGGAAGATAAAATTAAAAACATTATATATATGTATATGTTTTGGTTAGTGAGTAAGTTACGCTATAGAGTCTTAAAAGATGAACTCAAAGCAGATGATTACCACAAATTACCATCTGAATGTCAAGCATGAATAATTATGAGTGGAATTAGGAGAAGCTGTAAGCATGATAGCCATAGCTGGCTCAAAATATAGCACTAGTGAGTCCACAGTCTAAGAGATGTCAAAAAGCCATACTTGCTGCTACAACCCATAATTAGGGATCACTTAACTTGTGGTGAAACAAAGCAATTTTTGCAGCTTGGTCACAGTACAAAGAGCTGATTTTGCAGGCATTTCCGAGTGGTCCTACCCCTCACCACTGACTGGCATATACCATATAATTTAATGGCAAATTCTGCAGAAAATAAATTATATAATTTATCATATTACTATATATCTAAATCTTACATTTAAATCTAAATACATTATAGATATAAATGTATATACAATACAAATTGTAACAATCATCATAATTTATTATATGTAACATTGTACAAAAAGTTTAGAAATACTAATTAACGCCAACCTTAACAGAAACATTTTCACGTCACTAAATGGCACCTTCACTTAGGCTACAACACTAGCAGATGGTAACTCTCAATCACATAATCTATGGCTGCAGTGATTGTCATGTTATCTTTGTATTGGGGGAAGTATTGGGACATTCTAAAACAGTGTACTATATGAATAATATACTGGGGATGTTAGGTTTATTTCATGGAAAATCATGGCCAATACAATGTTTCCTGGTGATTGCAGACAATGCTATTTTTTGCAGTTTCTTTGAAACCACGAATTAACTACACCTCTACCCATAATCTATTAGAAGTAGGGTTACAGTTTTCTTCTCCTTTTCCAGAACTGACAATACAGAAAAATAGCTCTGACTTTGCTTTAAAACAAGAATTTAATAATAAATAGGAAAGTGACTACAAACTAAAACTTAGAGTTGGATTATCAAGTTTTACCTCCTAAACAAATATTTGAAATGAATGTCAAATCCTTAGTCATGAATTTCATCCTGTCTGCTTATTGTACCTATCAGATCCTTAAATCAAAATAAAATTCTTCAGAATGTAAAGCTCTCACACTGAAAAAACTACAACTCATGTTTGAAAAATCCTTTCCAATTAGAAAATTATACCATGACATCAGACAGAGAACAATTGACTGAAAAGAAAAAAACATTTTCATGAAGAAATGTATAGTTCAACCAAAAAATAATTGTGAACAGTAACAATTCTATAATCAATTATGAAAATTTTACTTCAATGACATTAATAAATAATTATTTAAATTCTGACTGCTCGTAAATCCTTTCCTGTTACAGATGTTTAAGAAAATAATGACTAACATAAGAAGAATAATTAAACCCTCAATAAGCTCTGATGGCATCCCCTTTACCATTTATTTTGAGTAGTTATCTTAGCCATTTCCCCACCAAAAGATGAAAAAAAAAATTATTAACAAAAAATGCCAGAGCCATTTTGTCAAGTTTCACTTAAAAATGCTTTAAGAGTGATGCCAAGTATGAAAACTTCATATTGAGATGACTAATTTCAGTGATTGAAAACAAGTTGGTTTTTTTTCTTTGCACACTTAACAATAATGTAACAGCATTATGTTTATTATCTAACACAAGGCAGGCATTAAAAATAAGGACCCTGGATCCTGACTTTAATTTTGAGCATTTAAGTAGTCCCCATCCAGTTCATTGGGCAAATTCATGGATGTAATTTAAACAAATAAAGAAATTACCTCAGGGCCATGCTTACTAGCAATGTTTGATCATGAAGTCTTCTGTGACACTGTTCTTTAGCTTGCTGTCACTTTGCTGATACGATATTACTTTTATTTTATCAAATTAATACCTAATACGATGTTAGTAGGGTATACCCTGCTGCCACTCTGCTATTCAAAAAAACCTGACAAATGAAGATAAATAGGGCGAAGGCAAATTAATCTCTTATCCACCATTATTGATATTTTGCTGCAGCTGTGTTGGCAGACACAGCAAAATTCTATAGCTAAAACAAAATGAAAACTAAAATGAAGAGCAAAGAATAGATCAGTTTGGCATGTGATCAGTTTAAGGATGCAATACAGTAGGCAGATTATCCTTAAACAACTAAGTTCTAATACTTCATTTCACTATTCCAATACTATGGAAAACTGAAAATATCACTGCAGTCTTCTGAAAGCACAGATCAACAAGATAAGCTGAGATAAGAAGAGCATGCAGTTTATGAATATGGGTTATTACCATGGTTACAAGCTTTCAGAACAGGCCTCTGAGTGGCTGGGCTCAGATTTTGCGGTATGTCTGTAAAAGCAAGAAAACAAAAGAAATGTAATACATAACTTTCAGAGATGTTAATATATTGCTTGTTTTTGGTTTTATTTCTGGGAGCAGAGCAGTGTTTAGTACCAGTGAAATATTTGACTCAGTAGAGAATGTTATGACTTTTACTTCCCATTTAATTACACTACTATAATCCCCGAAGAGATAAAGTGCATATGGTTCTATAGAAGAGTCTTGTCATAATATTCAGGCTATGTTAAGTTCAGTACACTGATTTCCAAAGTAGTACTGACATCAGCCAAATGGAACGAGCACCTCTGAGAAATATGTCATTGGAAGAAGAGTATTAAGCAGGCTGCTGGCACTTTAAGGAGTTGTAGCCTGTAGCACTGGACTCAAGATGCTTTTAAACAAAAAATGTTCCGTGTCATAAGTCTCTAGAAAGTAACATGAAACAGGTATAATATTCACCTTGAGGCTTCAGTATTCGTTTTCTCCGGTCTCGGAAAGCAGCACCTGACTGCAAGGCCTCCAGCAGACTATCCATCACTCCCGTCTCCTCACCTTCTGTAAAAAGAGTTGGAGGGAATTCCATCAAACCCTCAGGGTTACTGCAGCAATGTCAAAGCATATATGATCGTAAAAAATAATGACCTGTGCCTATATCAGTAATTTAAAATTTCAAACGGCATTTAACTTGCTCATAAATTAGCTGTCATAAGGAAGTCACTCTCATTACTGTTTGTGCTATGTCGATGTGCAGTAAAGTAGACCGAAATTTGTTTGATTTGCACCCATCTTTTCTATAGTTATATTCAACAATAACTTCAAGTGGAATATAACTCCATTCACAATTCTGTTTCTGAACCCTTTATGATACCATATGACATCATGCAGTTTGCCATGAAACTAATTTCTTGTGAGCCTGTTTCCAAGAAAGATTTTCCATATCAGACAAAAATTATAATTTGAGTTACTGTTCTGTAAAGAAAATCTCAAGAGAACAATGGAATATAAGAGTACAAACACATGGCACAATTTCTACAGAGTAATTTGCTTTAGATTGTATGTTATAGCCAAAGAATGAGCATGGCATTCAAGGAGATATTATATTTTCTGTTATAAGCTGTGAGTGCCTTACTTAATTTAGCATCTGAGAAGCTTTAGATAGGTATGTTTTGAAAACTTTTTATTTTAAAAAGATACAGTAATAGGATTTTCTTTAAAATAAAAGAGATCTTGTTTTAAAACTGCATTTGTTGTATTGCTTATAACAGACTAGACTCTGAAACTCTGCAAAACAGCAAATGAGAGTAACATACAGGGCAATATTCATTCAGCATGGGGGGCACTGACAAAGATATCTGATAAGGTGTTTGGAAAAGCACTTGAGCAAGCAGAAGGGAATGACAACACCAAGAAGGACAAGTGAGCTTGTGGAGTGAAATTTAGAGCTGAAAATCAGCATATACAGCAAGCGTCATCATGTCTAGCACTGAAGGTGTATGAACTTACTTCAGAATATTAGCTACTTCAAAATGTTAAGGAAAACTGTAAGCTTGAGTTCTCTATGATAAATATTTTGCTCATTTCAAAAGAGTTCAGATATTTAAATACACTAGGAGAATTGTATATTTTTTTCTTTTGGAAGTATGTAATAATCCTAACTTGAGTGTTATTCCAGTGTTGGAGCTCTGTTTCTAAATTTGCCTGAATAAAAGTTAAAAAGGAGAAATAAAATGCCAGTTTTTCAGCCTGACTACCATGTCGAACAATCACAACAAAGACTGCAGTATTCCATTTTAAAATGAATTAAAAATTCTCTGTTGTACCAACAGCCTATTTGATATTTATAGGTGGACCAGAGAGGTGACTAGCCATGTTAGCTTGAAATCAGACAAAAGGTAGGGCAGGGCAATACCTTAGAAATTAACTTTTCAGAGAGGCATGAGCTTTCACAGGCAACAACCTGTTCCATCAGATGCTATGAATGGACTGGTAAAGAGAAAAGATTATATAACGGGAAAGAGACAGGAAGAGGGGATGCTGCTACAAGAGGTAATAATTGGGTTGATTAAATCAAATGAGATGTTGATTAAGTATGCTGACCAAAGCTTAATGAGCTTAAGACCTTTTTTCAGATGAAGTTAAGACCGTCTTTAATGTCAAATAGTAGCAAAAGATGGTTTCCTTACCCCCAGAATATGGAAGTTTCAATTATCTGGTACAGGAAGTAGGCAATACTAAATTGTGGCAGTTTAAAATCCAATATTTCATATTTGTTTAGGGCAAAAAATAAAGAATCCCATCTCTTTCTCACAATACAACATTTGCTACTAGCACAAGATATCAGACCATAAACAAACCTAACAAAACCAATAGATTTGATAGTTACTTGGGCAAGTACTAAATTAAGAACACTTCAAAACAACCAGAGTATAATCTACTATTCCAGAGTATAATCTACTACTATATTTTGCACTGTGTGTCTTAATGTAGACTTTAAATAATTAAATAGGACTACTGTAATTAATGAAACAAAACTTTTCATAATAAAATAATTAATACTATTAGAAAGTGCTATTCATTTTTCACACTTGTGTTGTAGGTACAAATTTGGTTATAGATGAACATTTCAAACGGCTCATCAATAATAAATAGAAAAAGAAACCTGGGGGTGCAAAAACAACTTTTCTAGTCCTTTTCCTTTGGTATAGATATATCTGCAAACTAAGTAACTGAATCACCACACACAAAAGAATCAATAAATAATTTTTTCTGTCCAAAAGACGCACAGTAAGACCCACATTTTCTAATTTCTGTGCCAACAGTTGGATACTAATGTCTGTATTTTGATTTCTTTTGTAAGGAATTTGTCTCCAATTTTCGTGTTTCGCCAGCTCTGGACTAGGGCTGCTAAGGAAAGCCACAATAAAGCATGACATGCCTATTTAGCTTTCACCTATGCATTAAACAGATGTCATGTAGCCACCATAAAGAGGCACTGCACACATGCCAATTAACTCTTAGTACTGTGTATACATACTGGCATGTGCTGATCTAATAAGCACAACCAAAACAGAGTGTTTATTGACCTGCGCCCAACACTTATTCAGCATTTAGCAAGCACTGAATGAATGTGATGTGCTTCCCTGTGGTACTCTCTAACACAGTACTTCGCAAACTCCAACAGATTGTGCACTACTAATTTAAAACGATACAATCTTAAGTACCACCAGCAATTTTTTGTCATATAAAGTACTTACAATAAATCAGTTAACACATACCGCTGACAGGTTATTTGTATGCCACTGGTGATACCCATACCACAGATTGGGAACTGCTGCTCTAACACAACCCAGTAGTGTATATATACTCTGAATCAGCATACAACACAATTATCAATTTATAATCTACACATACCTATATATAGATATAAGTAACAATTTATGCAAACAAATTTGAAAGTTTAGTCCCAAAAGTTCAACTAATTAAGACAATTTGCAATATTTCATAGGTGTTTTCAACTACAGCAGGCAATCCAAAAGACACTCCTACCCCCACTATTACTAAGAATATCTTGTTAGATGGCAATGCAAAAAACAGCAGACTATTTTTACTGATTGTTAACAACAGACATTTTTTAATGCACTCAAAACCAAAAATATTGCCTGCCAAACTTTTAAACCAACTGCGACAAATTCCTGTGGACTGTTGGAGTAGTTTCTCTAGTCTTAAATTACCATTCAAACTAACCTACTGCCAACTTTGTATTTCCAGATCTAGTAATCATAGTTGACTTGTAAGCAGCTACATTAGTCCAAAATATATCATGTCTGTGTGATTGCCTTGTTTATTCCAATTCTGTAAGAGAGAATGTGGTGCTTCAAGGCCTAGTGCTGACTGTTCAAAAGAATATGGCTGATGGGACTGACATGCATTAGCCAATTAAATTGAAACTAATTGCTTCATTACTTGCCTGTGTCTAAGTAGCCTTCATTTCGGGCCCAACAACTTGGAGGGTTTTTTGATTTGGGGCTCATCATAACAATCTCCCCTAACACATTAACTTTTCACTATTAGCTCTAATACTTTGAAAGAAATGTTACTTAAACTGAATTGTAAATAAATACAGTTGGTTCACCTGCTTTTTTCTAAAGCCTGAACTAATCTGTTTCCCTGCCTTCAAGGTACATGGGGCTTACATGCACTTTCAGACCACAGCTAGTTAAAATAACTACACCTGCTATAGAAATACCACCCATCCTATGTGTAAACCAGTACACCTGCCAGCACAGTTGCTAAGTAGTCCCCTAAAGCCCCCTCAGTAGTCCCCCTCAGTATCTCAGTGCAAAATCAACTATAAATAAATTTAAAACCAAGAGCAACAAAAATAGTAAGCATTACTATACCAGAGATACCAATTCTCCATAAGCAGAAATACAAGATCACTGGTGTTAGTACCCCTGACACTGACTCTTTCTACACTAAGAACACAAGATCGTGCATGTAAAGTGCTAACCTAAAAATTAGCATACTTTGAATAATTAGTGACTAATTATACATCAGTATGAACCCTGTTACTAGGTAGTTTGTTTAAACATGAAATATTCTGTTGCTACAAGATTACTTTGGAAAAAATTTGAAAAAATAATTTCAATTTATTAAAACACCCCTAATTTTCTAAAAACTAAGAAGCCTTCATCCAAAGAAATAATAGAATTCACATTAAAGATGGCACAAATTCATTTACCAGAAAAATAACATCTACTTAGTGGGATTATACATGAACACTTTTTTTCTTTTAGGTTTGGCTATCTCAGAATGCTGCAAATCTTTTCTAACAAGTGCTAGTCAAACTTCAGAGCAACAATTCAGGAATAATTTAACACATGTGCTGTCAACATTGCCTAATCCAGCTGTGCAATAAAAGAACTTCATCTGAGACCAGGGAGTTAGACTGTCAGTTTCCATTGGGATCTAATTGATGACATGGCAATTAGATACAGCTCTTTGTTATACTGTAATTAACTGACAAGATCAACCCATAAAGTTGGCTTCCAAGTATCAAACATCTATCTTTTTTTTCCTTCTATTGTTCATATACTGTCATCATAACTGCAACTAGGATGGGGAAGAGATACCTTTCAGTAAAAGAAAACTCCTCTCTTCCCCCATTTAAAGAGAAAAATGATGCAAAGGCATAAACAAACTGTGAACCTTAAGAAAAAAGTTCTTAAGGTTAAGACTGGTAGGTCTTAACATTCTCTGTTCCACTTACTCATCAAAAGCCTCTATATAATATGAGAGAAACAAAGGCTTCCTATAAGTAATAATTGCTTTTCTGAGTCGGTATATTTCCATTTGAAGGAAACTATGTAATTGGCTGAACTGCTCTGAGGAGTTGAATCCACTGGCAGTACACAAGATACCTCACACGAGTTTGACATCAGCACTAAGGGAATAGTACACACTTCCTCCAAATGTCTCAAACCCTTTTCCCAGGGTTTGGGGTCCTGATATTATATAACTTCTAAAGGTAGATGGGGAAGTGGGAAAGAATAAAGAATGAATGAATAAGCAATCCTCAAGAGATATATAATACTTTTCTTCCTCAAGGGCTCTTGGCAACTTAACAAGGTGTGCTTCAACAGAGGGATAAAGACTGAGAAGCTCATTTAACTTTTTTTCTAGACTTAGTATCTAAAGTGCAATGCTGAATCCAAGAAGCACAAAGTTGCAAGTTGTTGCTTTGTAAATTTCCATTAGTGCTAGGAACGGGTCTCTACACATCAAGATAAGTGGAAACCTGAAACCAGGCATGAATCTGGAATAGGGCCTCCCGGTGACCTTGTCTTTATGACCTACCGTGCAAAGAAAGGTGGCCAGCACATCATTAAGATCATTCATTTCTTCTTCAATATAGATACAGTAGATACATTTTCAAAGAATGGATTGAAGAAAATAAGAATTAGCAAGCAGTTTTGTTAGAACAATATTTACACTGTATAAAGAAAAGTCATCTCTCTTGTATGCATATCTTTTAGGGGACTGTGGGGATCACATTTGTTCTGATTTTTGGGACCAGACTGTGGGTTTAAAGAAAGGATTGTCTATAAAGAATACATATGCCATAGCTTTAGCTAAGTCCTGAAACCAGGATTGTACAGACCCAAGTCACTGGACTCCCTGTCTCCTCATGAACAGCTGCAGATACCACAAATGAGTCAAAAGCTGAGTGCATATAGAAAAAAAAATCACAGTCCCTCCCTTATAGGACAACCAATAGATTTTGTCAGCCTTTTTGGACACGGCCTAATACTCCCAATAGATTTGACAAGCGTAATGTTACTTCTAAAACTGAAAGAGTGATGTTAAGTAAGGATCCCTGCATACTGACCACTGAATGAGAGGTCTCTCCTAATGAAATGGGGCATTTATACACAGACCTTTTTTGTCCTGCGACACGCTGGAGACCTGGCAGGTTGGAGCAGACTCGATTAATCATCGCATGCAGATGCATAGTGGCAAAATACGCATTAGTGCACAGAAAATGGCTGCAGTATGCTTTTGAACACCTTCGAAGTGTTTTAGTTCAAAAGCATGCCACCATCATTTTCTCAGTGCTGATGCGCATTTCGCCACTTAAACAACTGCATGTGCCGCAGCGCTGGCCACTTTTAAAAGCAGCTGGTGCTGCAGTGCAAACACATGTACAGATGCCCATGGATAGAAACTTTTAAATGTTGGAACCACTGTGACTTCCAGTTTATGAATCTGAATAGCACCTTTTGAAGGGATAGGTAAATGACTTCTACATTTATCATTAGGAAACGTCTAATTAGGCTTCGGGTATTCAATGAGTCACATAGTTTTTTTTAATAGTGTACATGGAATCAATGCAAATCTTTCAAGTCTAGCAGTACCAGGTCCTATGTACGAAGCTTCCTTTGACCTTTAGGAGGGCATGGATTCCTGTAATATAGGTAATGGGTATCTGCATAGCTAAGTGTCTTCATATCTGCATCACTATGACTTGCATGAAACATCTCTTTATCACTCGCTCTAGTACTCATTCACTTGGTCCCCAGCTTCGGCAAGAGATGCATGGGCGGAATCCTGTTGTGCTCCCAGGACCCCCAGGACACCGACGAGTCCCGGCCTACCCAGAGGTAAGCAGAGGCCTGTGGTGGGTGGGACTTAACCCAGCTGCAGGGAGGCAGCTGAGAGGAGGCAAGGAGGGTCATGTCCCGCCCCCTGCTCCTACTTGGTCCAACCCCCCAGGGAGCCACATGACCAGTCACCTGGTGTGCGAGTCAGTATAAGGGGGGGCACTCTCCTGTCCCCTCCTTCAGTGGGGGGAGGGACCCCCCCACCTCCCAAGAGTGGTGCAGTGCTGGCGGGCCCTTCTGTACAAGTGATCAGTTTAAAAAACAACAGAAGCCGCACTTGGCCCCCAGCTCCGGCAAGAGATGCATGGGCGGAAGCCCACTGCACCCCCACGAGCCCCGGGACCCCCAGGATCCATCAAGAGGACCCCCAAGGAGCCCCGGCCTATCCGGAGGTAAGAAGGGGCATGTGGTGGGAGGGACTTAGTCCAGCTGTGGGGTGGCAGCTGAGAGGAGCTGAGAAGGGTCACGCTCCCCCCGCCACCCCCCCCGCCAGCTCCTACTTCTCCTAGCCCCATAGGGAGGCACGTGACCAGAGCTGTGTGAACAGGACACACAGACAGGCATGCTTCTGGGCCTGGCATGTAAGTTAGCGTGGGAGTTCATGCAGGAGGGTGAGCAAGAAGGCCCAAGGCTCTGTCAGCGAGCCCCAAGGGAAGGTTAGCACAGCAGTAGCCGCACTACCACTGGTGCAATGTGGATGGGCACACACCGCACCCCAAGGAGTCTGAGACCTCTCCCTCTGGCACTTCTGAGGTCTCCACCCAGATGGAACCTATGGTTCCAGGCTCCACACAGACAAAGCCTCTGGCTCTCAGCTGTGGGGGCTGCCTGGCATGATTCCAGGCATATGGGACTTAAAGCATGGCCACCTCCCCTTGCAAGGTCTGCTCCACTTTGGAGTCTCTGAGACAGCAGCAGAAGAGCTCCAGACAGCAGTCCAGAGACTGTGTGCCATCAGGGATGGAGACCAGGAGATCAACTCCTACTGCCAGGCCCTTCACCCCATGAAGGCTGAAGGTCAACTAAGGTCACCTTCCAGGACAAGAGGATCTCCCACACTGTCCAGCCAGGGGGTTGGAACAAGGTGGTTAAGAGTCCCAAGGCCCACTGCACCAGGGTCTCCTCCCCTCTGGAGCTATGCAACAGGTATGAACCTCTTGCAGCTCCAGCAGAGCATGCAGAGTTGCCAGCTCCTGCAGGCAAGGGAGGTTCACCAACGGCTACCATTTCTACTCTCCCTAAGATGAAACGCAGAGTAGTCTTTGTGCGAGACTCCCTCCTGAGGGAGCAATCTGCCACCCTGACCCCTTAGCCCAGGAGGTCTGCTGCCTCCCGGGGGCCTGTATCTGGGATGTAGCAGAGAGGATCCCAAAGCTTATGTGGCCCTCCGACCACCATCCTATGCTCCTTATCCATATGGGCACAAATGACACATATCGGAGCAATCCCAGTCTGGTCATGAGTGGCTACAGGGCTCTGGGAGTGGGGTTTAGGGGGTTGGGGGCACAGACTGCTTTTTCCTTGATCCTCCGAGTTATGGGTCATGGGCTGAGGAGGGAGAGACAGATAGAGGTTGTCAACCGAAGACTGCAGCGCTTGTGTCATCATGAAGGCTTCAGCTTCCATGATCACAGCCCACTCTTTGGTGAGAGGCAGTGGTCTGCTGGGAAGAGACTGCCTCCACCTCACTTCACTGGGGAGGAAACTCTTCTCACCCAGAATAGCTGACCCGCTCGTTGGGGCTTTAAATGAAGCCTGCTTGGGGTGGGGGGGGGGGGGACAACCACCAAAGCAAGCCTGCTAGGCAACTACTACAAAACCAACAGGTTAGGGCACCCAAGGGAATCCACTCTTACCCCAGCCCTGGAACTGTGTTCTCCTGGGAATGAAAGGAAGCCTAGGGCTTCCAACAGGCCGCTTTTATGTCTGTACACCAATGCCAGGAGCTTCGGGAACAAACAGGAGGAACTGGTCCTCCTGCTAAACATGAATGACTATGATCTCATAGGGATAATGGAGACCTGGTGGGACTCCACGTATGACTGGGCCACAGGTATAGACGGCTATGCCCTGTACAGGAGAGATAATGCAGAAAAAAGGGGTGGGGGTGTAGCTCTAAGGAAAGCTACACGTCACTGCAAGCTGACATTGGCACCCAGGGAGGATGACTGGAGACCCTCTTGGTTAAAATACACGGGGAATGTGGCACAGAAGACACAATGGTAGGAGTCTACTACAGACCTCCTAACCAGGAACAAGACCTCGACCAGGAATTCACCAGGGAACTGGCTGAGGCTACATGCTCTCGGTGCATGGTTGTCATGGGAGACTTCAACTACCTGGACATCTTACGGGAAGAGCACTCGGCCAAATCCAAGTGATCACAAAGCTTCCTCACATGCATGGACGAGCTCTACCTGACACAAGAAGTCTATGGACTGACAAGAGGTAAAGTGATGCTGGACCTGGTACTGGCTAAAGGAGATGATCTAGTCAGCAACCTAAGAATAGAAGAAAAGCTGGGAGACAGTAACCATGAGCTGATCACTTTCACTGCCCTAAGGGCCATGACTCGACAGGGAGAGGAGTCCAAGAGGAGTGGTTGCTCCTTAAGGAAGCGATCCTGAAAGCTCAAGGGATGTCCATTCCATCTCAGAGGAAAGGTAGCAAAAGGGCACAACAAACCCCTTGACTCAGTAGGGAACTTGTGGACCTCCTACGCCTAAAAAGAGAGGCTTAAAAAGGATGGAAGATAGGAAATCACCACAAAGGAGGAGTATTCTGCACTGGTTCGTACCTGTAGGGAGTGAACCAGGAAAGCCAAGACTACAACTGAACTCCAACTGGTTACACGCATGAAGGACAATAACAAGTCCTTTTTCAGATATACGGGGATTTGGAAGAAAAGCCAGGGTAACACTGGATCCCTTCTAAACAAATGGGGCAACTGGCAACCAACACCCAGAAAAAAGCCAACCTGCTTAATGGGTACTTTGCATTGGTTTTTCTTCAGCTCAAAGGGACCGTCCTGCCTAGCAGGATGCGGGACGGCCAAGGTGAGGGTGAATTTATACCCAGCATCGGTGTAGACTTTGTAAAGGAACACCTCAAGAGGCTGGATACCTTCAAGTCAGCTGGTCTTGACAGATTGCACCCCAGAGTACTTAAGGAGCTGGCAGGCGTCATAGCCCATAGATATTCAAAAACTCGTGGCGCTCAGGTGAAGTACCTGAAGACTGGAAGAAGGCTAATGTGGTGCCTATCTTCAAGGAAGGGAAGAAAGTAGATTCGGGGAACTACAGGCCAATCAGCTTGACCTCAATCCCTAGAAAGATCCTGGAAAAAATTATCAAAGAGACTATTCTTGACAAGCTGGCTGATGGCAACATCCTGAGGGATAGCCAGCAAGGGTTTGTTGTGGGTAGGTCTTGCCTGACCAATGTCATCTTCTTCTATGACCAGGTGACATATCACCAGGACAAGGGGGAAGAGATTGACATCATATATCTGGACTTTAAAAAAGCCTTTGATCTGATGTCCCACGATCTGCTCATGGAAAAATAGGCCAACCGTGGCCTCGGCTACATCATAGTCCGATGGCTGGGGAATTGGCTCCGGGGCCAGACCCAGAAAGTGATAGTCAATGGAAGCGAGTCATCATGGCGCTTCATGACCAGTGGTGTCCCCCAAGGATCCATCCTTGGACCGGTTCTCTTTAATGTCTTTATCAACAAAGTGGACACTGGTGTCAGAAGTGAACTGGCCAAGTTTGCTGATGACACCAAACTTTGGGGTAGAGTGTCCACACCCGAGGATAGGCTGGTGATCCAGGCTAACTTGGATAGGCTTAGAAAGTAGGTGGATACAAACAATACTGACAAATGCAAGGTACTCCACCTCGGGGGAAATAACCCACAGCACGCTTATAGGTTTAGCCTATATACGCTTGTTAGCACCACAGCCGAAAAAGACTTGGGGGTCATCAGTGACAACAAGATGAACATGAGCCACCAATGCAATGTTGCAACTGGTAAAGTGAACAAAAATATGGCTTTTATTCATAGATGCTTCTCACCTAAAACTCAGCATATAACTCTCAGGATGTCATCCTCCCACTGTACTCTGCCTTGGTGAGGCTGCAGCTGGAGCACTGTATCCAATTCTGTGCTCCACAATTCAAGAAGGATGTGCAGAAGCTTGAGAGAGTCCAGAGGAGAGAGACACACATGATCAGAGAGCAAGAGAATAGGTCTTATGGAGAGAGGCTGAGAGCCATGGGACTCTTCAGCTTGGAAAAGTGCAGGCTCAGGGGTGACCTGGTGGCAGCCTATAAGCACACAAGGGGTGAGCATCAGGATTTGAGGGAATGCCTGTTCACCAGTGCGCCCCAAGGGATGACAAAGTCCAATGGTCACAAACTCCTCCAAGACCATTTTAGGCTCGACATAAGGAAAAACTTCTTTATTATCTGAGCCCCCAAGGCCTGGAATAGACTCCTTCCAGAGGTGGTGCAAGCACCTATCCTGGACTCTAAAAAAAATGTTTGGATGCTTATCTTGCTGGGAACATTTGACACTAGCTGACTTCCTGCCCCTGGGGCAAGGGGCTGGACTCAATGATCTTCTGAGGTCCCTACCTGGCCTGTTGTCTATGAAATCAATGCCTATGATATAATGGCAACCAATTAAGATCTCAGTCCTGATCCAATGTAATGCCAGTCTATAGATCCAAACTTGTATCACAGGCAATAGGTAAATTAATGGACTTTTTTATTCTTAAAACCTGACAGGAGACAAATAACTCTTGTAAGTCTTTTGCTGTTCTAGGAGAAAGCATTTAAAGGCCCAGAGTAAATTTCAATTTCCTTTGTGATCTTTTCCCCCCCATGAACGAAGTAAAATCATGTGGTAGATCTTACGAAGAATATAAGACAAGCCTATCATCCACTCCACAGATGCAGGATTCAATGTTATCTTACTTGTAGATTCTTTCTTCAGACCATTAGAATAAATGAAAACAACACCAGGAGTCAAACCAAATTCCAGCACTAAAGCACTTGTTATATTAAAGGTAGGACCTTTCTTAATGGATATACCATTAAAGAAAGGCCTAAACTTTCACTCTAAGTTCTGAAGTGTTTATGGAACTGACCTTAAGAGATCTGGAGGGACAAAATTATGTGTAGCACTATAAAGGTGAGCTATATCTTGTGAAGTCCAAGTCCAAGGTTTGTCCTGAGTGTAGCTAATCCATTGGGCCAGTGTGGCTAAGTCATGCTAGGATATATAGCTGTGAAGAGACAGCGGGAACAAACAAAAGACTCATGGCAGGAGAAAGATCCAAGGAAGAACAAGACAAAGGAACAAGAGGAGAGCGGAGGTTCCAGAGCAGCTGCTCCGTGATGCTTGGGCGAGCTGTGGGAGAGAGAGGTGGGGCTGGCGAGAAATGGAGACAGGAGGAGAGGGGCAGAGTCGGGGAGAGAAAAACTATGGACGGGGAGAGGAGAGAGAAAAAGCGACAAAAAAGGCTTCCAGAGAGTGAAGAGGACCAGAGGGACTTACTAAACAGAGAGGCTCCAGCAAGGGAATCTAAAGAGGTAGTCTTCTAGAAGAGAAAAAACAGGACCAGGAAACTCTCCTCCCATGCTGAGAATATCGAGGCTGGGCAGTTGTTGTTTAGGACGTGTCTGGTAACTGGTCCGACAAGTCTTTAACCAATAAGAAAAAGAAAAGAAGGCGATTGAGAAGGGAAGTCACTATAAGTCCCGAGGAAGAGGAACCACACCCAGGGAAGAAAATGAGGAATAGAGAAATAGAACCCAGGGCAAAGAAGGGAGGACTGATTCCAAAGTAATTGATAAACAGTACTCAGTTAAGTTAAATTTATATCCGAGTTGGACCTTGTTTAAGTTGATATTCATGTTTAATTGATGTAAAGAAGTAATGATAATCCTACTAGCAGCAGGACGATATATAAATTGAAAAACTGATAAATAAAGGACCTTGTAAACTTGACTTGAAAGGCAATAGGCTATAATTGCGAATTGAAGGTCAACCCATGGGACGCCTTACAAGAAAAACAGAAAAGGGGAAACAAAGGTGTGTTCCTAGGGGACCCTCTTCATCACGATGGATTGCCAGCTATTACGATGGTAGAGAATAACTGACACCTCCTGACTTATAACACCGTATATTAATCAAGACATGGCAGGCGAGAGTCGGTAAATACCGTTACACAATCAGGCATTGCAATCTGATATACGAGAGCCTAGGAGAGTGCACTGGGTTAGACGTGACCCCCCCACAGTAGCCAATGGCAAATAAGGGAGTGATGACTTTCAAGCTGCCTTTGGTTCTTCAGCTCAACAACCAGGTATTCAACAAGCTGGGTCTCCTGTGGGACAGCCTTCAGCATGAGTCTTGAGGTCCCTTCCAACCCTATTTGGATCTGTAGCAAAATACTTAAGCCATTCTATCACTGTGCCCTTCCTTCTATCTTTCTTCATTCTCTTATCCAGAACTGAAAGTACATGATTGAAAGGGTACTCTCACTAGGACTGGCTGTACTAAGAATCCATGCCTGTAAGTTCCTGCTACATCAAGGACTAGAACCTGATGACTTAGATCCTCTAGCGCTGAAGATTCTGCTTCAAATCCACCAGTAGAAGACAGTATCTCAGCCAGAGGCAGGGTTTTTTGTTTCCTGAAGGATAAGGGGTTAAATGTGGGAATCTTCAATACGCAGAACTAAGACACTTGAATTTACCCCAGATCCCCAAGTATAAGGCCCAAAGACCCCTGTGGATACTGTTTTAAATAGCCATGGAATCAGTACCTGAAGAACTGGAGGATTTGGATGCTAGATCCTGTTGAAGCAGTAAGGTTTGGAGTTCGTTCGGACACTTCATGGGAGAACAGAGATAGAAATCATGCACCGTAAAGGAAAATATCATTCCCTAAGCAAGGCACTCATTTGAGTGGTCAAATTGGGAAATATGGTAGCAGAAGCAAACTCTAACTGCTTCCCCTTCAGATCAACTGTAGAATATATAATCCCAAACTGAGGTAAGAAGACTGCTGAAAGAGGTATATTAAGAAAGAAAATAGCAAAAAAATTCTAAGAGTAAACCTAAAAAATCTAAGGCACTAAGGATACATCTGCATGGCAAACTGCAGTGCTTTACAGAGATACCAGAGCTACCTCAATGAGGTAAATTAAACTGGAAGCAGTACAGCTTTAAATAAGCAGCCTTCCACCTGGGCTAATAAACGCTTCTTTTCAGGTACAGCAATGTGCTAGCTTTGGTATTTCTATACAGTTCTGCATTGCACTGTACTGACATACCCTTGAATCTTCAAAGATCCTAGCACCTGTCAATATCAGCTTGGAGAGGTCCCCACAGTGACATACCATGTGTCTCTGTCACATGGGGGTCAATGCTTGCATTTGTGTCCCTCCCCTCCAGGATGATCCGAGCAGGGTGCGGGGCCCAAGGTAAATCAGCCTGTGTGGGGCCCTGCCTCCTGCCCTACTGCACTTCCACGGGGGAATTAGCAGCGCGGTACACTGGCCACAGAGGGAGAGGCGGTAGTCAGAATTTCTGGCTGGAACAGCCAAAGAAAGCCACAACCCACCAGGCAGGTGGGTGGGCCACACACAAAATGCAGGAGGCACCCCCACCGGCCAGTGCCCAGGGGCCACGGCCCCCTGCTGCCCCCCATCAGTATGCCACTGGATCCCTGATCCATCTGCTGTAGTGAATAGAAGAAATTGGGTAACCCAAAGCACCATACCCCCTTTATAATTTCACTATCAGAACGTACAGGAACACTATTTGCTGAAGGATTGTAGGGCCAGTGGACACAGGTCTACTAGCAAAAACTGTCACTGAACAAGCAAAGCCACTCAGAAAGGAAGCTCTATTTTACTTTTATCATCTTCAAGTGAGAGAGAACTTTTCTTCCAGAACTGAGGAAAATTAAAACATTTTTAGTTTAATTTGTCTTCCTAGGCTGTTAGTGACACAACGTCTATAATAACATGCAAGTGTACAGTGAAGAGGATTACATTTTATTTTAACATGGCACATTTTCTTCCAAGTTGACACAATTCCACTATATAGTAAACCCTGCTTTGTACTAGATAAGCTGTAAGAGTTCCAGTATTCCTTCTGTTTAATGAAAGAAACTTGGAAATCAACATTAAAAGAAAAAAAAAAAATTTTCTTGTCTATATAAAATTAACAATATATTTCTTGCCTTACTATAAATCTGATGATAAGATTTAGAATATAATAACTATGTTAGGGTGGATAGTAAAACAATTATATGGCAAAGGACTGGAGAAAGTACAGATTTCTCTCATTGTATGCAGGTTCTGTATGTACAAATTTGCTCTTATACTGATAAGCTCCAAGCTGATTTCCATTATACAACCACCCTTTTTATACCAAAAATGTATTATATGTGAGGTAAATTCACTCTTATGTAATCGGTGTGGTGGAAGCCCATAGTCAGCTGCTTTGTGCGGTGCATTGTGGGAATGACGGGCACCAAAATACAGTCTCCTATGTGGATCTGTGCTCCTCACTCGTTGTCTGAGACACGTTTTTCTGTAGTTGCCGTCCCCATTATGATAGTGCTCTGTGCATGTGTGCAGTCTGCTGTTGGCAAGTACCAAAACTGTCTTGTAAAAGTGGTAGAAATGGATCTACAGGTCAGTACAGGCGAGGTCTTGAAATGTATCCCTATTTGTTACATTGTAATGTGGGTTCCCTAGATGCGAATTTGAGTTATGCACCATTTTCCAGGAATGCATGTACAGCATAAAGCAAGGGAACGTGTATATTGGTTTTCAGCTACTCTGAAATAACTTTTGTATCCCACTCTGTTGAAAGAAACTAAACCCTGGCAATTCTGCAGTTTCATTCTTTCCTCGTGTACTTCTACTTCCCATGGGATACAGAGGACACAAGAAATATTTAGCACAGAAAGACTAGTGCACAATATGCCACCAATCCTCCTTCTTAATTCAGATTTAAAAAAATACACCTTAACTATTGCACAGTTTTTACTGTAGAGAAGTCAGAAAATAAGAAAAAAGGTTTTTATTTAAATTATTTACGTCATCAAACCAGGAACCTTAATCTTGTTGACATATTTCAACAAGATACTGCTCTGGATACAACTACAGCTTTTTCAGCCTGTTATACAACCTTTCAAGAATCCCATAATGAGTTAGAGAGATCAGGTATTCCATATGGCACTGTTTTTGCCATGCAACTTTTTCTTAATTAACTTTCAGTCTGGAGGGTATCAAAATGATTACATTCTTTTTACATTGCAGTTTATGTTTGGGATACAAGCTGCTCTTCTATCTTAATCTCAGGATGTATTTTGGGTCATATACAGATCTTTGTTTTCTGATCAAGTGAAACTTAATCCCTTTGCAGTCATTTCATCGATTTAACTAAATTATGTCTTGGACCTTCATTCTGAAAGATTTTCCCAAAAAGTGTTTGAATTGAAAGAATGATAATGAGGATTTCTCCATGTTCGCCAGAACAAAGAAGAATATCTATTTTTTTTCCTCTATGTTAATTTTGTATTCGCGCTCTCTCAGACATTATTGTCTCAGCATGCAATAAGGAAAGATTCAAAAACCCCTAGTCTGTAACAATTATGATACTGCTGTTTTTAACTTCTTCAGAAATCTGTCTGTCCCTCAAGTTCTTTGGTAAAGCTAACATTGCTTCCAAGTTGATTTTTTGCTTTCACTCAGCAGGAGCTGAGAAACATCAAAAGAAGACACTCAGTCTACAACCACCTTCATCAAATTATTTAATAGTAGTGCAAAACAGCTAATCCTCCAGAAATTACTGATGAGGTTATCTTAACAAAATGGGGGGAGTTGCATAAAATGCTTCAAAAAAGAGGTACTGTTCTTACTGGATATTAAACTGTTCCCATACAATAAATATTTTGATCAGTCTAAGTTAAAGAAACAGGTAGAAAAGGGTTGGAGAACATGGAGAAACCCATCTAGTAAAATAATGTCACTTTAAAACTATGGAAATTACTGATGAGGTTATCTTAACAAAATGGGGGGAGTTGCATAAAATGCTTCAAAAAAGAGGTACTGTTCTTACTGGATATTAAACTGTTCCCATACAATAAATATTTTGATCAGTCTAAGTTAAAGAAACAGGTAGAAAAGGGTTGGAGAACATGGAGAAACCCATCTAGTAAAATAATGTCACTTTAAAACCATGGCAGTCCCAACCCCAGGAAAAAAAAAAAAAAAAACACTGAAAAGAAAATTTTAGAAAGAAAAAATGTATTCTTATCTTGTTCATTTTCAAATTAATATGCGTCAGTTTCTAAGAAAAAAGATTTTAAAGTAGTTTGATACCAGGTCCCCTGATAATTATTAATGATTTTGCAATTATATTTTACTTGAGTTTGCATATTTTTCTCTCCCCTGTTACTGTGCAATAGAAACAAACAACAAGAGAAACTGTCAAACAATGACTACAAAGGGAAAAAGTGAAATTGTCTATATCTATACACAAAGTGCTGTCAAACACTGAAAAAGCCAGAGAGCTATTTTTCTCCTTTAATGTCTTTCAGTGATAGTAATCCTAAGGGTTCCGTGTAAAAACTGATAGAGAAACATTTCCAGATAAAATTGTGATACATAACTTTTTTCTTTACTTGGCTTTTGTCCAGGATGAACTATAGATGGCAGATAGGAACAAACTAATGGTATGAACAGGCATTCTTTGTTAGAGCTGGGAAATTTCCAGAGCTAGAAATCTTTCTGGAATACAGGAATTCCTGCACCAAACCCCTTCTCATGGTTTTACCCTCAGACTAGGGTGATCCTGGTCTGGGGAAGGCACAAGGAACAGCAGCTGTTCCACTTCTAGTCTCTGGGAGAGGTCCCAGGGGGAGGGGGAGGCGGTGCAGTAGTGGGGAAAGATTCCCCACACCTTCACCAGATTGGGAAGGGTGTCAACCTGGAAGATCTCTCAAGGACAGGCCATGTTTCCTCTGGGAGAAACTGCATGAACTGGTAATTTCTACCAGGAGAGCAGTGATTCTCCCAGTAGAGAAGCAACACCTATACATGGCCTAAATGTTCAAGATGGAAGAGTATTATTGGACATTTAAACATAATTATCTTTGAATTTAGTCACAAGCAACTAATTAACAGAACTAACAGTTGTTTCAGTGAAGAAGGGTTAGAAGGGGTGGGACCAAAATAAGGTTGGCCATAATAAATAAGAACAGTTGAGACCAGGCCTCCTGATTTATAAATTTAGACACAAACAAAAGAAAGAGAGTTGTGCAGTGACTGCAGCAGAATCTAAGTAACAGAAAGTAAAGCTGATTTTTTGAAAGAGGCCTGGAGTGAGCCTGGGATTTGAGATAGATTGATGGATGTTAAGAGAATGGAAGAAGAGTTAGTAGGAAAGAATATGATAAGAAGGCATAAGATTAAGGTCCTAAGTAGTCCCTGGTTAATATTAAAGGAGACATCATCTGAATTTGAAATTAAAGAAGAAACAGAAAACATTTTTAGGAAGTTTTGTTCTCTGCTAGATCTTTGTATAGAAGAGCTGTGTCGAAAAACAACCACTCCCACACTGTACTCAAATAACATTTGACAAGTGTTGAAGTGTTAAGAAAGTGTTTGTTGTTTCATTTACTAAAATACTTATATGATGCAAAATATATTAATTATTTCCTCCAAATTATTCATGAGAAAAGCTCAGGTGAAACTAGAAAATCATGGTGAAACCAGAAAATTATGTTTACAGTAATGCTTCATAAAGATCCTAGCCTTCAACACTAATGATAAAACAATATGAAATATGCAATAAGAACAGTTAGAATGAAGTATATAAAATTAGTGAGGGGTAGCTAATCGTCTATAGAGTAAGAACTGCATGATAAAGGGAAAGTTTTTAGGATCTGATAGTTGAGAAAAGAGAAAACAGTGGAAATGGAGGAAATATCAATGATTCTTACAAACCTATTAACATTTGCATAAGAAAATAGAGGTGTAAAAAGCATATGGCTAACCTGTCTTAAGAAAAACTTAGAACAGAGTTTTTAAAATAAACTACTAATTTATTTTCAACTAATACAGAGAATTGCTAAATAACTGAAAACGTAAAGTTCAATCATGAAAGCAGTCATATACGGTAGAGAAAATCTAAGCAGACACCAAGAAATCTAATAGGTCCAGGGAAAAGGTTTGTATTTAAGCCCTGTGAGGTGCTAGCATGCAAGCCACCCACTCCTGCAGATGCCTCTCTTAAAACATGGGATGGCTAGGAGCTGCATTCCAGTGACAATGGAAAAGTAAGACAGCCTTCTTTATAAGATTCATGGTAGAATGAATCCATTATAAAAAGGAAACACTTTTCTATAGTTACCGAGGAACAGAACAAATACTGTCCATGTTTATGTGTAGTGAAATAAACTTTTAAAATAAGAATTGTCAGTACTACAAAGAGGATACGAGGCCCCATTCTAGAGAATAACTAAATGGATATAATTTCAGAAAGCAGAGATCTCAAGCTGCTCTAATTTAATGAACATGATAATTAACTGATGATTTCCTAAACAAACTAAAAATAAGGAAATAGGAGAGGTGCCTAATGGCTGGTTTAACCAGTTAAAGAAAAAAAAAAATTCAACCGAACTTTTTATTAAAAGATTACATCATGTGAACTACCCTGAAAAAAGTATAAGTTACAATTGTGTAAAACATTTACACATGTGCTATGAACATTTAAAGGGAAAAAGGGGAAAAAAAACCCACAACTTATTTTCCTGCTCACGCCAAAGAACAGAATGGCAAATTTAATAATTTAACTTTTCTAACTCATTAGATTATAACTCACCAACATTGGCTACATACGTGTATGGTCTGCACACATGACATCTGAATTACCATGACTCTCAATAGCAGTCATTTTTCTTATATTTTTACACAAATTCCAGGTCTTTCAATTTAAAGGCTGGTGTAAAATAAGTTTTTAGGGCCATAAATTTAAAATCCCAGAAGGCAAAAATGTTATTTTGGTGGTGACTTAGCTTAACATGGCCATAAATCTAAGAACAGCTTGTACAAACACAGCATGCACCAGACCAGTACAATGAAGAGGTAAAACTTTATTGTCAAAATGATACTGATTTGAGACACGCAAGGATTTCTTACAGTGATATCTTTTATTGGACCAACTATGTGGTTGGGATACAATTAGACAAGCTTTTGAATACAAGGCGTTTTCATCCATATTTTGCATTCAGTAGCTTGTCTAACTGTATCCCAACTACATAGTTGGTTCAATAAAAGATATCATCTTAAGAAATCCTTGTCTCTTGCATAATTTCTGCAACCTCATGGCTACATTGCTCTTACAATACGTTCAGGTCAAAATACAATCCCAAACTTGAACTCTTTAACTACAAAATTTAGCTCCTAAACCTGTATGGGTGATGTTGTTAAAAGACAAACAACACAGAGGAATTTTAAGCAGAGATACTTTCAGTGAACTGCCAGTTCTGTTTGAAAGTTAAGTCAAATGTTTACAGAAATAGTACCCTTTAGAAATAAATTGTTATAGCAACATTAAATACTTCCTCATATTAGAAGTTTCCCTTGCTAAATTACTAAATCTAAATTACTAATTACTAAATGTGTAATTTAGTGCATTATACTTTTTTGTTTTGTTCACGTGCAGTCAAGTTTACTTCACATAAGACGATCGTAGGTTTCACAAGATGTAGACAGCATTGGGGTAGAGACAAAGCAGCAGGTGGTTTAAGACGCTCACTGTCTGTAACAAACTGAAACTTTCTTTGACGTTCTCCTTTTAGTCACTTGCCTTGAAGTCTTTGTGAGAGAGGCAGAATATTTTGAAGTGGGAAGTAGGAATCTAAGTAGAGAGCAACTTTGACTAGATGACAATTCGAAACAGAACAGGAAAAAGCCACAGATAAAGGGTCTCTCCATGCATTCAACCAAAAAGGCATGATCTGGAATTCTGATCTTTATATTAAAGATCAAAAATAGACGCCTAAAATGTTGAGGTTTAGTCTCTCCCCCCAAAAGTAAACCCTAAAAGAATTAAGGTTGAAACACTGATATCACTGACAACTTCTAAGATCAAAGAGAAATGGAATGGATGTCCATTACATCCATGTACAAAAATCTAAACAACTCTTCGTTTCTACTTTTTAAATAAGATAAACCAGCATGCTCATTCTGTCAAGCCATCCCTCCCCCTTCCCTACCACCTTGACTCACTTTTGCCCTAGAAGTTCACCTCTGTAAATGCTTACCACCTCATTTACTTAAAGAATCTAAATGTTGGTTAACTTTGGATAATGTTTAAAAAAACAGCTTAAAGAGTTAGTCATTTAAACTGCTTCTAATGCTTATTTGCCAAATGTCACTTTACTCCTTTGCCTGGTGCTACTTTACTTCCTTTTATAGAAAAATTAACAACTACCATAAGCAAAATGGATCACACATGAAATATGCATTCTAACTAGAATAGACCAATTTTATGCACATTAATGAGCTCTGCTTATAATAGATTGAGGTGTTGATTGAAAAACAGTCAGTGAAAATGCAAAGTCATCTATATATAAAGAGGTCAATAGATTCTACTGTTTATTCTCTTTCTAGTCTCCCTCATCTCCAAACACAATGAAGCTGACAAGTAGGCAATCTTTGCTTTAGACCACCAAAAAACTAATATTTCCACCAATGTCATTTTACAGGAAGGAAGGGATATTAAGGAGGTATAAATATTTCTTATAGAAATAACTGGCAAGTAGCCAGGAGATCTTAACTTTCATTAGCACACTTTGATTTTACATGAAATCAGCTGTTTCTAGCAAAAGGCATATTTATAAATGTTTTTCTCTTGAAGTACAATATGAATCTAAAAGTAATTAACAAGCAGAGGAAAACTAGCTCTAAAAAATTAAGAGATTCCCTCCAATTGGAGATAGGCTATGATAACTTAGGGGAAACAGTACGAGTGAGAAGTCAGGAGTAGGATATAAAAGAGTATTTGGGGGAAAGGGGGACTCACAGAGGCAGTTGTAGAAAAAGTAGATAAATGGGCTATTAGAGGTAGTACCAGTGGGACAGTGGGACATGAGATGAAGAAACAGGTTTGAATCTATCAATCATATACATAAGTACTCACAAAAACCCCTAGCTTATTTAGAAGACAAATGTACAAATAGAACATCCTTCATCCTTTCCCAGCTTGTACACATGCCAAATGAAAAGACTTAAGTTTCATTTCTCTGTCTATACTATATATCTAAGATTTCATTAAGGAATTTAAGAAAACCAGTACTCATCTTCAGAATTGAACTGTCTGTAAGATCCATTTCTTGTATATTTCTTAAACTGTAATTTTGTTTGCTTTACAAATACATACAACTAAAACTTTAGTTATGTTTAATTATTAAACTGCCTGAAGAACTTAACATACTATGCAAAAGATTCTGAAATATGTACTATTATCAGGTATTTTGGCTGCTTTTCCTGTATATATTTTGGGGCAAAATTTAAGCACAGAAATGAGAAATTAAGGACGCTTTTGAAGAAGGAAAAAAAAATATCCCCGAACTCTAAACACTTTTATATAGTTTGCGAAATTGGAATTGGTTATTTTCAAAGAGCAGGCTAACAATATAAGAGTCCTGAAAACAGAAAGGTCAAACTAGCTACAAGTAAGGTAATGATTTATTAAATCAATTGAAACATTGTGATGCTGATTAACTGGATAATTCAAAGCGAAAATGAGTAACTTTTACAAAAATAATATCCTGGATTGCAGGTCTGATGTTTAAGAGATCATCACAGCATCGCTTCACTGCTTTTGAAAAAAAAAAAAAAGTAGACTTGTAAATAACTACTGATTAAAGTGGCTTGTTACCTAAGTAGTATTCAAAGTAATACACAAAGAAGATGTCACAATGATGGAGTTCTCAATTATATTACAATAAATTTAGCTGATGTTATCACAGTTATAGGGTTCTTTACACTGTAATAAGATCAAAATAATTGATTTGTATGCTTTCTGCTGAGAAACTGAATAGCATGAACAAAGTAAGCCTCTAAATGCTAATATTATGCATAAAAGTGGAACTTTATTAAAGATCCCTTTTCACTGGCTCTTTCTTTACCCTTGGAACTACTGCATCTGACAGTTTGAACTGGCTCTTCAGAAACAAGTAAAACAAATCTTATTGATAAAGCATTGTGTGATGAGCATAATTAAATTAATTAATTTAGTAATTTTAAAAGACTGATTCTATTGACCTCTGTTTCACTTTGGCAAACAGTCACTGTTTTACCTTATTTGCTACCTTAATGAAAGTCATTCAGTATTTAGAGGTTTAAAACCGGTACTCAACTGTTTTCGTAAATGAATGCGGAACTACAATGAGAAAAAAAATGTAGGTGATATAGAAAAAAATAAAAACAACTTTCAACTTAAGGATATTGGCTTATTACAAAAGCAGGCCTTTGGTCCCTGATTGAAAGAACAGGTTTGACAAAATATCAGAGGTGTTTGCCTCTAATATTTGGGTTCAGAAGTAAAGCTTTGAAAAACGCTCATAAGAGAATGAGTTGTTCTGAAAGCAGTTAATTGTAACAATAAAATGTCAAGCAAAAATTTAAATTTATATTTCAAATAATTTTTGAGCCCTTGTATATATGACTAGAGTATTCTGGGAAAACCCATACAGCCCTGTGAACCAAAGCCATGGCCAAATGATGTTTGTTATCTTTGAACGGAGGTAAACGTACCCTAACATTGGAATTTTTCCCCCCCAATTCCAATCCAGGGTAATATATTCCCAAGAGAAAGCAGTTACCTTGAGACCTTTGCCTTAAGGCTCTGTCTGAGAAAAAATCTGCTCATGTCGCCAGACACCACATAGAGACATTCCGTTTATCTTGGGAGTCTCACTGCTTTCCCAGGAGAAACCAGGAGTATACAGATGCTCAAGTTTTTTCTCCCAGAGCAATACTCAAGCAAATCCTGGGACGTCATTCTCCCCTTGTACTCGGCCTTGGTGAGGCTGCAGCTGGAGTACTGCATCCAGTTTTGGGCTCCACAATTCAAAAAGAATGTGGAGAAGCTTGAGAGAGTCCAGAGAAGAGCCACGCGCATGATCAGAGGTCAGGGAAGCAGACCCTACGATGACAGGCTGAGAGCCCTGGGGAGCACAGGCTCAGGGGTGATCCGATGGCCACCTATAAGTTTATCAGGGGTGACCACCAGTATCTGGGGGAACGTTTGTTCACCAGAGTGGCCCAAGGGATGACGACTAGGTTGAACGGTCATAAACTACTACAAGACTGTTTCAGGCTGGACATAAGGAAGAATTTCTTTACTGTCCGAGCCCCCAAGGTCTGGAACAGCCTGCCATCGGAGGTGGTTCAAGCGCCTACATTGAACACCTTCAAGAGCAAACTGGATGCTTATCTTGCTGGGATTCTATGACCCCAGCTGACTACCTGCCCTTTGGGCAGGGGGCTGGACTCGATGATCTTCTGAGGTCCCTTCCAGCCCTAATGTCTATGAAATCTATGAAATACTGGCTGCTCCAGGAAAAAAATAACCCGGAAATAACCAAGAGTAAGTCACTCCTAAGAAAGGCTCTCCTAGAAGAGTAAATTGTACAGACATTTGCTCTCTGAAGAGGAGCCACGGCATAGTTTTCCATAAGGTGCTTTGCTCCTTCCCCTACCACTTCCCAGTGAAACAGTATGTTGCTTAGGTTGTACTCTACCACTGTAGTCAAGCAGGGAACGGAACAGTCCCTTCACAATCCCATCTTGTGCTGAATGGAGACACAGGCCGACTCTGAGCAGTCTAGGTCAGTCAATCATAATGTATAAGACTGAGTGTATCTGCCGAGTACACTGAGATGACTGCACTGGGCCCCGCTGGTGGTGTAGTGTCAGCACTGCAAACTCACTGCTGTTCAGGGGCTCAGCACTCAAATGTCTATTCAGGTGTCTCCTGACATTTTTTCCTACCAGAACACACCTTGGAGAATTTTCCCAGGGCATTTGAATGTGTGTATGCATCCAAAGATGGACATTTTGAAAAAGAATCCTCAACTGCATATTTATAATATACTAAAACTCTGAAAAACTTAAAACTTTGTGACAATTTAATTGTGGTTGATATGCTAATCTAATTTTAGAAAATACTAAAATCATTTTAGAGATCCAAAGTGCCACTCTACAGAATCAACTTGATGGACTTAACTCTTAAAATGTGTACCTCTTAAAATGTAAAATGAAGTCAATGAGATCGTTCAAGCAACTTTCTGGGGGATAGGTCACACCTTCAGAGAATACAGTGGACAAAAAAGGAAAAGCTTAAAAAAGAAAAAGAAAAGTTCTGAACCACATGGCAGAGTGCATATAAGCCATAAGAAAAAAGGTCTGTGCAGTAAACTACAAGCCAGAAAATTTACATCCATCACCTGCTCGAACATTAGGAAAGTTTATAGCATTAAAAGACTATTGTGAATTAAGCAACATATGATTAAATGATCATTTTCCCAAAAGAAAAATGGTAATAAGGGTGCTATTTGTGATATGCATACATTATAACCTAGAACACAAGTGAAGAATAAAGTGATTTTGGCAAACTAAGATTATTATAAAGTTTAAAGAAGAAGAAAGATTACATTGCATGCTGTATAGGACAAATTATGCCTTCATATCTGTTTGTTAATACCTAGCATATTGGGGCTTCTAGCTGATACTTAAAGTATAATAATAAATACTACTGAAGTATACAGTTCAATACTGATTGGATGAAACTCTTAATTCTTTCCACCACAAAGAGCAAATATGAAAGGTTAGCAAAACTCATTTCGTATATATGTTAAACATTAAATGCATAAGATATAGATTTTCTTTTCAAATACTAGATTTTACAAAGCAAGGGAAATGTTGGCATTTGTCCCATCAGAATGGGAGGAGAATGCTTGCAATCATCACTTCCATTTATCTAGATATAAATGATTGCACATTTATATGTACCTACACAAAATAATTACCGGAGTTTTATTTCAGCTGATGGCCTCTGTAGCTCATGCCTCATTCTTTGGCTGCTCCCTCAATTAACAGAAACTGCATGTGCATAAATAATAAGTTAAGGTAATAAAGAATCAGAGCCTACACATTTTTGTTTGATAAGAAAATGTTTTTAAAGATACAGTATCAGACATGTTATTAGATTAGGGGGATAAAAGGAAAGATATAGGAACCGTAACAGCAAGAAAAAGGAGAAGACACATGCATACAAGAAATTTTTTATCATATCAGTAGTTCCTACTGTGCAACGGGATGTAGTGTCATGGAAGACAGAACTCTATCCTTCCTACTAATAGAATCCTACTACCATATTTACTGGATTGCAAGATAAGGTTTTGCCCCTCGTCTTGGAAGTGAGTATGAGTGGTATGGGAGAGACAATCAGCTGCTGTGGCTGTGGCCCTGACCTCTGCCATTGCTGCCTGCCCTGCCCCACCTGCCTTCCCACTTCCTTCCCACACATTGCACCCTCTCTGCTGTCTACCCTCACCCCACTCTGGCAGGCTCCATCCCCAATCCAATCTGAGTATGCTCCAAGCCAGGTGCAAAAAAGGAGGAGGCAGAGAAGGAGGAGGAGAAGCAGCAGCAGCAACTCTGGTGGGGGGGGGAGGGGGGGAGCAGGGAAGAGGCAACAGGGAGCCCAAGGCTATGAGGAACGGGGTTCATGGGGGCAGAGGCAGCTGGGGAGAAAGGTGGCAGGAGACAGGGGGACAAAGGCAGTTATTCCCTACTGCCTGCCTCCCCCCAACCACCTACCAACTGCCCCCTTGTACATGAAAAATTACAAGTAATTTATAAACCTTCCACGTATAGAAGCTAAATATGGGGGGCCATCTTGGATTCAGGTAAATGCTGTCATTTTCAAAAGGAGATTAGATGGTTAGAAAATGCAAGGGAGAAGTGATAAGAACAAAAAAAGAACCTGTAAAAGCATGAACTAAGCTGGAGCGTGAGTGAGGCTACAAAGCCTGTGGTGGGGAAGATTCAGAGTGGGAGAATGATGGGGCAGGTCAACAGCATCTCAAAGAATCAGATACTATAATTAAATAACTACTCTCTTCTGTGCTAGTGTGCATCCCACTGTAGGAGACTGACAAGCTGTGTTCCTCTGGACGATGGCAGTGAAGAGTTTCAGTTGCATCAGTTAAACTGTAATTGAAGTACTGCTCTTTCAAATCTAGCATCTTATCTGGTGACTATTAAGCGAATAACATTAACAAGAAATAAGTGGGCGAATCCACTTGCTGCCCTGCAGATCTCCAAGAGTGGCATGTTTCTGAAACAAGCAAAGGAGCTTTCTGTGCTTTGGTTAAGAGTGCTCTGATATTTGAACAGAAAGGTTTGCCATCCATTTTGTAAGACAGGGATATGCACTTAGACGTACTCTAGCAAAGACAACTGTAAACTGAATATAGCCATAAAGAAGAAGGGAAAAAAAATTTAAAGTTCTATTACCTTTACAGGATCAAACATCTAAATATGAAAGAATGCAACAACCTCTCTCCTAACATGACATGAAAGGCAACAGAAAAGTTTAAGTGAAACTCCAAGATCATATTAGGAATGAATGTGAAGAAGCGGTTTCAACACTATTTTCTTAATACAGGGATGCAGCTTTTACTCTAGCCATGCAAACTGTGAGCTAAATGACTCTTTTTGCTGAGATCTTCAATATAAGAAAGACAGTCTCCATAGTAATTTGGCACAGTGAGTATGCTAAAAGGGATTAAATAGGCTAATGAGCTTGAAAGGAGGATGTTGAGGTTGTTTATGAAAGCTCAGTCTCTAACCAAAGGACACAAATGAACACAACCTTTAGGAATTTTGATACCATGGGTTATGTTAAAAATGTGTAATTTTATCAGACTATGATCTGTTGATAGGTTTGTAAGGTGAACCTTGAGAGAGTTAAATACGAGTTCAACATCCTCAGGGCTAGCATGTAGGCCTGACAAAAAGGCCCTGAAATATTTTAATGACATCCAGTGCTGAGGAAACCACTTTGGCAGGGATAAAAAGTATTGGTACTGCTCTCTCTCATCACTTCCTCATGTATGCCCAACTGATAGCAGAGTAGTCTTTGTTCTCCTTTAGTTCACAGAGGGGGTTGCAATTGATGGGCTAATGGCAGAGGAATTTGGCTACTCTGCACCAACCCTTAATCAGGGCAGGTATAATTGGGCTTACCTTTGGAGGACTATGGTGTCTGTCTTCTGTATTTGGAGCAGCTACTCTTTTTGCTAGAATTTCAGTAGTTCGAGCTTTAGCCCCATATCTCATGGCTTGTATGTTCTCATGGAGAAACACAAGAAACTGAGAATCTGCTTGGTGTGTAAGAGTACCTGCTGTGTCCATCTTGCCAGTGGATTCATCTACTGCAGAAAAATGGAGCCCAACACTCAAAGGTTTCAGTTCTACCATGATAAATTTTGTATTGGGATTCTATAATGGGATGTGACTTGAGGGGAAGAGGCAATATGACTGAACAGAATTCAATTCAGACAGATGGAAACAAGTTACTGCAGCTGATGGAAAGATTATGCACAATTCTGAAGGTTTTTGAAAGATATGGAGAAGTTTAATTTCAACTAAGAACCAGCACAGGGCATACACATGACTCTAGCAGGTACTAATAACAAACAAAAGAAGATGTGCCAGTCTTCCACATATATACTCAGAGCAGTTTCTAGGGTCCTGACACACAAAGAAGAATCTTACCAACATAAGAAGTCTCTTATCACAAAAGGACACTGTGCTTCCGTTAGTTAAAAGGTAAATAAAATGATTTTGTGATTTGAAAAGTGACTCTGTTTTCATGTAAGAAAAAATAGATTCCTTCTCATCTTAAGCTCAGGGTTTAAGAGAGCTTGAGGAAAGCAGCTGAACAGCTTGTTAACAAAATCGTATTTAAGAACAGCATTGCTGTAAAATTTAACTGGCGAAATCAATCATTTATTCTGCCTTTCCTCCAAACAGATCAAGATAATAAAAAAAGAGCTGCTAGTTTCATTCCCTATGTAACACTAGATAAGGAGGCTTCTTTACACGTTACCTACCTGTTTTCATTTCTAACAAACGCTTCTTCTTTTGTTGCCTCTCTAGTTTTTCTTTTTCTGCTTTCTCCTTAGCTATTCTAGCACGTCTCTGTTTTTCCTCTGTTTCTCGTCTTCTCATATTCTCCTTTACTGTTTGCTGTTAAAAAAGAGAGGAAACCATTACGTCCCATTACAATTAAAACAAAGTCTTTGGCTAAAACAAGTTTATAAACTATCAAAATGAAAAACACACAAGTTATACCAGAAGTCAAAAATCTGTTTCTAAAAGGTTGAGTTTTCTAAAGTGTCTTTAATATATTAACCCACATATAATCTGGAGATGCTGTATTTTCCATATCTTGTATATTTTATTCTTGTACTTGTAAGTAATTTAGGATAAAATGCATAACAAGAATATTAGTATACCTCAAATCAGCACAATAAACCTAAAACTTAAATGAAACATTTCAAAGAACTCCAAATGAGTTAATGCATGGAGAAATAATATAACAGCCAATTTAACTCTGCCCAACATGAAACTATGAAGTCATGCCAAATGTATTTTAACAGTTGTGGTTTCAAAGCAGATTAAGGATCCTCATACTGTCACCACAAAAAAGGAAAGACTATTTTGGGTAGTTTAACCATATATTTCCATTTGGATTTTTGATTTTTTAATTCAACCTTGATTCAATTTTCCTGAATTTATAAATATTTATTTTGGTGGTAATTTCATCATCCCTATAATACTGTTTACCTTGAATTACAATTAAGCACTCTCAAATTAAGTACATTTCAGTTTAGATTTGGCAATCTGTGGACTAGTGGGTTTTTTTTAATTATTAAAATTTGCATACATAGACATTAAACAAGAAACCAAAGAGACTGCAACTGACTTTGTCACAAACTTACTCATTTCTTTTTCTGCAGCTCCCTGCCTCATTTCCTAAATATTTTCTCACTTGTGCAGCAATTAAGGCTTCTATCCTACAAACAGCAACCTTTTGATTAACCCACAGAGCATGTCCATCCTGTTCACTAAGGGTACATGAAGACATTACACTTAAGATTGACCTAACTAGATTTAGGTCAAACTAAGTGCCAAACTATACATACGTTGAGGGAGTTTAGATCCAGCAAGAAATGGGTGGTCCACTCTAACTGAATGTATGTACATATTTAGAGCACAGGCCCAGGGCTGGGAAAGCTGAGCAATCCAACCCAATCTTGGAGCTGTGCTTTTTCTACCCTGCGCATGCCAAATGAACTATTTTTAAACTCTTGGAGCTTCCCCCAACCGCCAGATCTACCAGTCACCCCCTCTCCAGCCCCATGAACTCCCCCTCCCCACAAACCTACTACCCACATCCATTCTGCTCACCTTCCCCACAACTACGACTTACTTAGATCAAGTTCCTGGTGTGGCTCTTGGTATCAGTGAATGTGTGCACAAATGGGGACTTGATCTATGATCATGTGGCTTAAAGCGAGCCACATAATTGTAGATTGGGTCCCAGGAATGTCTGCACATGCCCTCAGTGTAGGGTGTTGGAGATAAAACAGTATGAGACCGCATATTTCTAGATGTATTGTAATACATCCACACACTAGAGGAACAACCTAGCATTTTCAGCGTGCTATTTTGAGTGTTTGACCATGCAACCATAGAAATGTTCTTTTTAAGTAGATTTTTCCCCCTCCTCCTTTCTGGGGTATGCAATTATCTAGTGGGCACTTCTTAAAACATACACTGAAATAGATCAAGGAGATAGCCATATCTACTTCATGTAATTCTGATGTAGTTCACTGTGGGCCAAATGTTGTAGGCCACAATCTCCAGAAGTTTGTCTGAAGAATCAGCTTATTGTAGATATCAGTATAGCCTCAAGATGACCTCTACTTTGCCAGAATCATATAAAAGGCCCTCTATAAAAGTACATACTTGATCATAAGTTTTTCTATTTAAAAAAAAGAAGATGATTAAGGTCAGATTTGGTCAGATCTGAAGGTCCTGCTGTAATGGTAAGGCTGGGTAAGCCGTGAATGCAAACGCAGATGTGGCAAATTTGCACATTTCTTTGAACAGCCAGGTGGCAGTCACTGGTTTAAGATTCCCACTTATCATGAGCAGTCAAGGATTCAGCTGCACTGCTAAGCATATGGTATTTATGTTTATGCCTCTTTTCCCCTGCCCCACTCTCTGTTCTACCTTTTTTTGCCCAGCAATCACAGTTTTCTGCCTCCCCCAGCCCTTTTGTCATATTTGTATGCTCCTTCCCCATATCCTAATTTCTCTCTCATATAAATGACTAATACCCGTCTCTGTCCATTCAATCTCCGTCTCTCCTTCCCATCCTGGTCTCCAATTCCAGACTCTGTGTTTTCTTGGTCAAAGAATTCCCTTCCATTTCCACCTTCTCTTTCCACCTTTCAAATTGGCATGTCCACTCAACAAACAACTAACTGATTCAGGCTTTATCTCTTTTCTTCATCCCTCCTAGTTTATTTTCCTTTCCTCTCTTGTCCCAGTCTCTTCAGAGTTCTTGTCCCAATATACTCCTTTCCTTTTCCAATGGTGATGATTTTATCCCCTTCTGTATTTGTTCTGTCTTCATATTGCTTAAGTACCAACAAAAGACTAGGAAACAGTTCTAACAAGGGAATTGGTGTGGTGATGTTTAGTCACTAAACCTAAGATTTATGCATCTGTCTCAGAGAAGAATTCAGAAATCTGGATTAGGCACTGAGGCTCCCCATACAATGCATGGGAGAAATTAAGCACCTAATACTGTGGTTGCATTTTTGAAACGCTATCAATACCACCTGACAAATAACTGAGATTTTCTTTTGTTTTTAATGAAAGGAGATATCATAGTTTCTTGCAATCTGAAAGACATGAATGTACCATATTAAATTAAGTCATACTCTAGTGCATTCATTAGAATGGATTGCTGCATTTTAACTTCTGAATGAGAGTTGAACATTTACAGAGAATAAGCTCAAGCCCCTTAACCTGTGACAATGCTACTGACAGGGAACACAAGCAGATGTTGTAATCCAAGCTATTTTCCTATGATTTTAAAAAAGAAGTTCTAAATAAACTAATATAATGATGATGATGATATGTTACAGTTGCTGTTAGTGTAATAGTTTCAATAAGCTTTAAAGGGATGTTATATGCACCTGAACTGGGAAGCTATGGGCATTTATACACATCTTACTTTTACCCCACAATGCACCAGAGATCTGCTGCTCTGCCGATGCGAGCTGTGCTGTGCTGCACGCAGTTGTATAAGCAGTGAAATGCATGTCAGCACGCAGACAATGGCGGCGGTGTGCTTTTGAACTAAAACACCTTCTCTCTGTTTTAATTCAAAAGTGCACTGCTGGCATTTTCTCAGTACTGATGCGCATTTAACCGCTTATACAACTGTAAGTGATGCAGCTCTGGATGTTTTTCAAAGTGCCCAGCGCGGCAGCGCTTACATGTGTAAAAATGCCCAATGAGACCTAATGTTTCTAAAGTGCATTAGGTTCCTTGGCTGATACAAAAAAGAATATCTATTAGCAAGAGTTATAAAAACTTCTCAGTAGCTGACCTCATGGATGGTGGTAACACAAACTCAAAAAGACTATGGGGGTGTCTTTCAGGGCAACTTCAGTTGCACGCTTTTAGGCTTGGATCACAGGATGTAAGTAGGGGATACTATTTATTGCTGCTGTATAGACATTCCCAAAATCTCTTATTTGTCATAAACAGTGATGTAGGACATTGTGTAAATGTACAATTATATAATCAATATAGTGCCTTGCAATCACTGTGTACAATGTTATGTCTAGTAGGCCTAGTCAAATGATATGTTGGGCAAGTTAACAAAATCAACCATTCTGAAATGCTAATCATCCTGAAATGTACTGGATCGATTTTGCTATAATAAAGTATATGGCACATCAATGGCAATTTTGCTGAACACACCTTACATGTCATAAAGCAAAAGTGAGCAAATCAACTGGCAAGGACTGTTTTTCAACTTCCATTCTGATGCTGAAAATAAAGAAGTCCAGAGCAGATTGATTTTGTCTGTTAAATAACACAAAATAAAGAAGTCCAGAGCAGATTGATTTTATTTGTTAAATAACCCAGCCACTGTAACTAAGCCAAAAGAGATCAAATTTATCAGGTTTTTCTACAAAATACAAGAGTGGCACTGGTCTATATTTCACAGATGTTATTCCTGAACTGAGAACTCCAGTTTCACCAAGGATTCTACTAGGAACAGCAAAAACATTTAGGACCATCACTGAGGCTCAAAGCAAGTCTCTTTTCACTGCTTGTAAGCTTTCTTCCCTGCTGATTTTATTAAGTTCAAAATATTTTTTTCTCATTGCATACAAGAAATGATTACCAAGATAACATTATCAAAAGTAAAAGTTACTAGGTTTCGGATGTCCAAAAGCCCTGAAGTTATTCTATCAGCTCATGTAAAATGATGATAAGGGTCAGAAGACCTTCTCTTTGAGGCTCTCAAATCACTTTAATACATGAGACTTAAAATATTCTTATTAGGCATTTCAGACATGGAAAAGCTGAGGCACCACAAGGTTACCAAAAGGGTTCAAGACAACAGAAAGAATTAACAGCATAACTATAAATACAACCCCCAAAACTCTTAGCTTCTACTCATACACTTATATTCCACTCCAAAGACAATGTTCTTCTCCTTCTTACATATAAGGAATGATAGTAAGGAAAAATATAAGTTATTGGAAATTTGGAAAGCACTAGGTGTTACTATATCATTATGTGAAATGATGAAAGAAACAAAATTGTATAGACAGAGAAATCTATACTGTAAAACTATATTTAATGATTACTTAAGCCACCAGTGTGATGCAGTCATGCAAAAAGGTAAATGCAATCTTAGAATTTATCTAGACAGTTATTTCCAATAAAGATAGGGAAGTATTAATGTCACTATATAAGACACTGTACAATCACCTGTACAAGGCACTGGTAAAACATCATCTGTAATAAAGTATAAAATTCTGGTCACCCACATTCAAGGAAGATGAACTCAAACTGGAATAGGTGCTGAGAAAGGCTATGAGGATAATCGGGAAATAAAGAGCCCATATTATAAAAAAAGAGAAGGAAAGCTTGGGCTTTTCAATCTTGCAAAACAAAAGGCCATGATGGGATACAATTGCTGTTCATAAATACATCACAGATGAAAACTCCAGGGAGAAAGAAATGCTGTTCAAGTGAAAAGGTTGGCACAAAAACAGATCTGTATAAGCTCACTAAGAATAAATTTTGTCTGATATTAAAAGAAGGTTCCTAACCACTAGAACATGCAGGTTCTAAAGGGAGAAAGCACAAAACAAACAAACAAATAAAAAAACCTCTATTGATCAAAGTAGAGAGGGCACAAAAACTCATTACCTGTCAGACAAAACTTAATAAGGTTAAAAAAACAGATACTAAGGCCTCTGAGACCCATTACATTTCAGACCTGATTAACAAGGTAATCATTCCTTAAACAGTAACCAGGCACATGTGGAACTCAGTTTAAGGTGTGACAATGCATCATGCATTAAACTGAATATATGGCTGGGACCTAGCAAAACTCTGTCAGTATAGGAGCAGTGCATGGGGAGAAAGGCATCAGGCTGTCACAGCCCAATGCCAGACTCCCCATATGCTGAATAGACTGCCAGCAGGGGCGGGGACTGGTTTGGTTCCCAGCTCTAACTAATAAGCAAAGACGCCTGTTCGGGCCACTCAGTTAACCAGCATATTTTGTTATCTGGCACCCCCCATTTCCCATGGGCGCCGGATAACAAAGCTTTTACTGTACTTGTAAACATAAGCATTGTTTTAAGGCTGTGTTGAGTGCACAGCAACACATGGGCAAAGACTGATCAGGGTGCTTCAGTACAGGGAATGCCTACCAGCTAGCCCTGCACTGGAGTACCCCTGTGCCTCAGTCAGACCCTCTGCAACAATGTTGAGCCAGGAAGGAGCAGCTCCATGCTGGCAGGCTGAACCCCTGGGTCCACTGCAAGCCAGGGCTGCTCCGACCCAGCTAAACATGGTGTGGTTCTGGGTACACATGTAAATGCAGCACCCAGGAGCAATAAACTCCAATGCAATATGTTCCAGAGTTTACTGCATCATATTTTGTGTGTAGATGCACTCACTGTGTATTTTAATGTCAAAGCATTATTTTTATGATTTCAAAATAATCCATTTGCACATCTGATTTCATAACTGATATTTTGTCTGTGAAATTTAAACAAAACACTGATACTAATTTTAATTATATGTACTTTTTCCTCAATTATATATATCCAGAATGTTTTACAACACACTGAGCCAACAATTTGCAAAAGCAGTAAACAAAAGTAGTAAGAAATAGGATCTCAAACTCAATGCCAATGACTACCATATTAAAATACGGTGTTGTGTAATTAGCAGTTAATATCTTTATTGTTGATACTGTTTTTTAACACTCAATTTAAGAAGAGCATCCCTAAAATTGCCAATATAATTAATGATGACCATGAAACAGCCTTTACAGCTAAAGGTGTAGCAATACATTGATCCATATCGTATTGGTACCAATAAAAGGAAAATTGACATTATTGGTAAATTGGTTTTTTTTGGCTAATGTGGAAGATAATGTCACCAATAAATCCCACATGCATGAGCACAGCCACAGCATGAATGCAGCCAGGAGTGCAGCCCAGCAGCTTGGAGAGCAGCTGGTAAGTCTGTGGGGGGGGAAGGGGCATGGAGGGGGCAAATCAAGGCCCCAGCGGTGAGGGAGTGAGTGAGCTGGGGCTGGAACAGGCACTGTACAGCTGGGGCGGGATGGGGCGCGAGGTGGAGCCGGTGTCTCGTCTGAGGGGAACAGGGGGGTGGGGGTGGCTTGCTGCTGTGCTCTCCTGGGGGAGGCATGGGGGGCATGTGCCCCCCGGATCTGTGTGAGGCAAGGGCAGGCTGCCACTGTGTGCTCAGGTCCAGAGGCAGCGCCAAGCTCTTCCCAGTGGCTGTGCTCAGGGTGGGGGCTACTGGCACTGGGAGAGGGGCTATGGGGGCACTATGGCAAATTTTGGGGTGGCTGTAGCCCCCCCATACCTCCCCCACCCCAGCACTGCAGTGCCTGCCATGAGCACAGCCGCGACATAAAGACCCTGGAACAGCCTCCAGCCCCAAGCAAGCAGCACCAGCCCACCCCTCGCCCCAAGCACAGATGCGGAGGGCAGATGCCCCCTATGCCTTTTCCAGGGGTACGCACAGCGGCAGAAGCCACCCTCCCCCGGACAAGCCGCTGGCTCCATCCCACGCCTCACCCTGTCTGTGCAGCACCTGCCCCAGGCCCAGCCCAACTCTCTCCCTCACTGCAGGGAACTCGATCTGCCCCCCACCACACCCCAGCCCCCAAACAGACTTACCAGATGGACACTGCTCTCCAAGCTGCTGAGCTGCATATCAGCAATTAGATCAGTATCGGCTAATGTGGCTGGTCAATAATCAGCCACTGGTATCGGCTCAAAAACTCTTTATCAGTGCACCCCTATTAACAACTCAGTTTACCAGATATGGTAACTCAGTCAGGACAGGAATGCAATACACTTCTACGAAGTATCACAAACATGTAACAATGACATGTAACAATGACATGTAACAATGTATTTGCATGGTAGTTACTACAACTTGGTTACAAAAAGTTTAAAGCATCTATCATCATGACATCTTTGCACTGTAGTAACATCTAAAATCACAAGAATTCAGTGAGAGGAAAGGAGAAAAGGAGACGAATAAACTTTGCATTCTGCCCTCCAGTGGTTGGTCAGTTCTAAGCTCATGGCCCTAGAAGTATACAATTTTTGGTTTTGATGAAGAATTTTTCAGCTTGTGAGAATATTGGTAAAGTCTGTATGCTAACTTGTGTCCTAGGATTAAAATATACTATTCTTCCTTCATACATAATATGAATCCCCATATTTCTTATGTTGTACTTCTGCCTATATAACATTATTTTCATTAGGAGCTGAAAAATCCATAATAAAATTTATTTTTAAACTTGTTGTTTGTTGAAGACTACCAAATTACCACCCCAAGAAGCAACAATAATTTTATTCACCCTAACATGTGTTGTTAAATACAAGATAAAAATGTCAAAAAGGTGTTTTCATGCTTAAAAAAACTAGTGCATATGAATGAGCAAACCTTTCTTTCAAGAAAACAAAAAGACAAAGCTAGGCAAGCAAAATATATTTAGTCAACTTCCAGGCAGCTTGTTAGACTCTCCTTATGCCTGAAGAAGGGTGTTTGTGCCCAAAAACTTGCAAAGAACATTTTTTTCCAAATACTTAGTTGGTCTAATAAAAGGTATCACAATATCTACTCAAAGAAGAGTGGTCTGCCTATGTCCTTAGACCAACACAGCTACAACCAACAATCCTAGACAGACACTGAACACTTGTGCTTTATTAGAAAATCAGATAAAAAGTAAGTCCAGGGATAATTCAGGGCTTACACAGATGTACTGATGTCAAATAATACTAATATAAAATGTAACAATCATAGAATCAGAAATGTAAGGCTGGAAGAGACCTTTGGAGGTCATCTAGTCCAACCCCCTGCCTGAAGCAGATCTTAAATGATCGGAAACTGGTTTAAATCTGTGAAAGAATACACGTTCAGTGCACATAAACCAGTTTGAAAATGGCTGAAACTGGTTTGAGATAAACCTGGTTGAATATAGTATCAGACTTAACTGATTTGGGTCAACCCGGTATATGCAGTGTCTGTCCCTAAAACCCTTCCTGGTTTAACTTAAACCAGATTCCCCCAGCATCACAGATGCTTTGCAGCCCTAGATGGAGCTGTCTGCTCCAGAGCAGGACTGGCCCCACCCATCTTCCTGGCTTCCCCCTGGCCACGCCCCCCTCCAACACTCCCTGTTCAAGCAGGGACCCCCCCTCCCCTCTGCCATAGCACAGACTATAGGCAGCATATGGTAAGCTAGCTAATACTGAGAGGTGTCTGTGTAAGGCAGACAGGACAATCTCCACTTAGGGCTTTTTCAAGCTAATCAATAGGTCAGCTGGTAGTGTCCCTCCATTCCTTCCTTGGAAAAAGCTGTTTAAGAAGAGCTTGAACTAATAAAAGGCTTTTATCAAGTCCTTTTATGCTCTGTTATCAAGTTCATTGCTGGGTCCCTTGCTGGTCAGGAGCAGAAAGGGAGGGTGGGGAGGGAACCCCTCCCTTATCAGAGCATCCTGCTGGTGCCTGGCCACACCCCCCCAGGTCCTAGCCTGGAAGGGGAGGGAGGGCTGCTCTAGCAGCCCCCAGCTCCTAGCCTGAGCCACTGCAATGATGTGCTTGCATTTCCTCAGTCCAGAGAGAATGTCTGTGCATATGCAAACTGGTTCAGCCTAGCCAGGTTAGACTAACCTGCAAAGACTGAATCAATTCAGGCTCAAGCTTTTTGAATGTCTGTCCCTAGCCATTTAAGTCTGTGATCCAACAAGATTCCTAAGTCCTTTTCTGTAGTGCTGCCATCCAGCCAATCACCACCCATTTTTCTATTTGTGTTTTTAATTATTCTTCCTGAGATGCAGCACCTTGCATTTGTCTGCACTGAACTGAGACTACTATTTGTGCTTCGGACTGGGGAAAACACCCCAAGTTCTTGCAGTGGGTCGAGTACTCTCAAGGACTATTAAGCTTGTTTCCCAGGGGACACAGGGCCAAGATCAGTTCAGACCCTGGATAGGGGAGCGGGTGTGCTCCGGGAAAGGGGTCGGCAGGACATGAGGCGTCCCCGGGGAGGCACTTGGAGCCTGGATAGTGCTTGGGCGCAGTGAGGTGGGTGGCTCAACGCAGGAGTACCTCCTACTGGATACATGAATGTCTTGAGGGGCTTTGTCAAAAGCCTTGTCAAAATCCAGATACACTATATCCATTGCATTCCCTTTCATCCCCCCAAGTAGTTATCTTGCTGAAGAAGGAAATCAAGTGTGTTTGGCGTGATTTCTTCAAAGTGAGCCATGCTGGCTGCTCAAGATCAGCCTTTCCTTCTCCAGATGCTTGCAAGGGTAAAGGCCAGCTAGAAGCAGACATTCTGGAGATCAACAAGTGGCTGTGTAGATAGTGTCTTTGGCTATGGAATGTTCTGCAAAAGTGGACTGCTGGGAAAAAATGGGGTCTACCTGACGAAGAGAGGAAAGACTGTTTTTGCATACAGGTTTGTTAACTCAGTGAGGAGGCTTTAACCTAGGTTCATGGGGTGATGGAAACAAAACCCAGAGGTAAGTAGAACCTTGGGATTGGAAAAAAAAAACTTAGTAAAGGGAACCAGCAATGAAAACTTTATCAGTGTTCTCAGGGAGAGGGTAGGACAATCAAGTAGATACCTGAAATGTTTATACACTAATGCAAGAAGTATGGGAAACAAACGGAAAGAATTGGAGGTCCTAGTACAAAAACAGTCTTATGATACAGTTGGGATTATGGAATAGTTCACATGACTGGATTACTCATGGATAGCTTACTCAGGAAGGATAAGCAGGAGAAAAAGAAGGAGGAACTGTAGCCCTATATATAATGTTGATGTACATGCATTCAGAGGGGCAATATGAAGTGGACAGTAGGCCTGTTGAAAGCATCTGGGTAAAGATTCATAGATACCAGGGGTGGAAGGGACCTCAACAGATCATCGATTTTGACCCCCTGCCTAGGCAGG